>NW_015649610.1:297737-331739 GCF_001515625.1 Sinocyclocheilus rhinocerous
TTCATCAGCTGGAAATTGATTCCAACGATATCTTTCCTCTGTGTCGTTCATTATAGTTGTGGTCTGGACTTCCCTATTCTCATAGCATTAGAACGATTATTAAAACGTCCTAGTTATCGTTATAATTATCATTCTTAATGTGAATGGTCCTTTAGGCTGGAGAACATAGGAAAATGAAGCATGGTTCGTGAAGACCACAACCAAGACAATAGTCTCATGCCTACACTGTAAAAAAAATTCCGTAAAATTTACGGTAGAAAACCGGCAGCTGTGGTTGCCGGAATTTTACCGTAAAAAATACGGTAGCAACGTTTTAGGTTTTACGGTTGTAACTTAAATTTACAGTTAAATACCGTAATTTCATTAACTGATAAAATGTTATTATATACCAACCTATTGAAGTACTAAAATCTGTTTTGTACCTTTGTAATACACTGATAACCACCAAAAGCAGGTGGTGATGAGAAAGTCACATGATGAAACAAAGCCCATCACAAGCAGCTTTTAAATAATAACATATATAGAAGGTGCACAGTGTCATTCACACAAACACCAAACACCATCATGGTAACACACATGAAACTGAAATAATGCAATAAACATTAACTGAACAACATTAGGTGTAACGCACAACGCTAATATACAAAACTGATAAGAAAAAACTAAAAAGAAACATAGTTATTTCAACAAAAAAACATCAAATTTGAAATGTAACGCAGGGAATTCTGGGAATGTCAATTTACGGTTATTCACTGTAAATGATACGGTCTTTTTCACTTCCAAAAACGGTATACTACCGTAAAATTAATGTCCAATACATGTAATGTCCAATACAGTTTTTCACCGTATATAGTAGGGGAATTTACAGTTAACCATTTAACAGGATTTTACTGTAGCATTTTTACAGTCTTTTACCGTTAAATTCACTGTCATTTTTTACAGTGTAGGCTTTGTCTCTAGTCTTAGTCTTGTTCCTGAGCCCCAGCTGATCCTTTTTAAATGTCTGAAGGACAAAAGGAGCCCAGTCGAACCCCAGGATGAGAGGTGGGACCTTTGGCGTGCTCTCCATCACCCCAAACACAAAATCCCTCTCGTGACCACGAGCGTCCCTTGACATTCTGCACCCTCGCTTTATTTAACATTCAACACACTCACACATGCACAAAACGAGACAAAAAGACTGATTTGCCTCCTGACGGAATGCAAACATGCCAGAGACATCAATGGCAGAGCCGTGCTGTGTTTCAGACCGCAGCGGTGTGGTGGTTCATTTAGACGGGGTGTGAGCACAGGCCTTTGTGTGGTTAGACTGACTAATGTCCGCACACACAAGCACACACTCGCTCTCTGCCCCAGTTGTGTGGCCTGTAATCTTGTAATTCTTGGCCTGTGGCCTGTAAAAGGTCAACTTTGAAACAAGATTACTGTGTGTTCTGCGGTCAGGGTTTCACCTGAGTGATGTCATGGTGGAACCTACACGTCTGCTAACTTAGATGCTTCTCACCTTTTAGTAAACCAAAGCATAGCTGCCGATACGTTTTTACCAAAGAAAACACAGTTTTGGGTCTAAAAAAAATTGCTACACCACATAAAGTTGTCCAAACAAGAATAACTCAGTCTAAATTAAAATGACCAAAGTGAAACAAAACTCCAAAACATTGCTGTGAAACAAATACGAAACAAGGCTGCCGATGTCAGACCTCTTTGATACGTTTCTACTAAAGGAAAAAGTGGTTTTGGATCTGAAAAATTAGCTGCACCACAAAGTTTTCCAAACAAAATGAGGTGGTACAAAACTGTGAAACATTTCTTATTACAGCAAACAAAGCTACATTTGAAATGCTCAATGCTGTGCTACATTTTCACATATTTTATTTATTTTCGCGTGTGAATTAATTGCTATGAGTTTTATTTATCATCACTTCTGATTCATGATTACATAAAGACGCTTGAATATATCCTTTCAAAATTGTGCCATGTTTTTGTGGGCAGGTTATGTAGGCTAGTGAATTACGTCATTGTTCTGCTCTCAAGACAGTGGAAACACTGGCTCCGGCACCATCACCATTTAGAAGAAAAAGGGTATGTGTGAATGTGTGGAAGTTCTGAATCAATGATGAAGCATTTGGTGGGTGTCAGACAGATGGAGTTATGAGTGAGTACATGTATTTACCTCTTTACGCACATTGACGCTGAATTGTACGATTAATATCATCCATACCCTGCTGCCGGTCTGGAACAGACATCAGAACAGCAGTCACGATAGCAAACCCATCATCTGTCTCTCCCTCTCTCTCCTCTGTAGATGTAGCCAAGAGCCCAGACAGCAGCGTTTCATGCTACCCTGCGATTCCATTCTCAGCAAACATAACTAGAGGATTTGAGTTTCATTTTTTCGAGCCGTGTACTGTAATAGTATGTCTGTCTACTCATTTCAATGTCAAATTACACATTATGAAGTAGGCTCCTTCTGTGCGGGGCACGCTTCAAAGAATGCCAGTTATATAAGTCTGACTAACCAAACCAAATTATGGTGCATCTCAAACCAGTGCCACTGGGCCCAGACGAACACTTCATTTAGAACGGGGTGAGGAAGGATGTCGTATGTCTATTTCTTTCTTTCAAATGCCGAGTCTACAAGGCTTTAGATGCCTGTAAAACGTCTTTAAGAACTTGCATGGTACACGTGCATATGCTAAACACAAGACAGTCAAATTAAAGAATGAATATAACATTCAAAAGAAAGTTTTTTTATTTTATACAAACCAAATACTACCATGTTGTATACTTACAATTGTAATTTACAGGCATACTTGTACTTTGCAATTTACACCGTTCAAAATGTTTTTGAAAGAAGTCTGTAAAATATTAGTTTGTAAAATATTAACACAATTTAAAATAACAGTTTTCAATGTTAATATATTTTAAAATATAAACAATTGCAGCCATTACATTTTTCAGGATTCTCTGATAAACAGAAAGTTCAAAAGAATAGCATTTATGTGAAATAGATTTTTTTTGCCAAAAACAAAACAAAAACTTTTACTGTCATTTTTTATCAATTCAATGCACCCTTCTTGAATAAAAATATTAATTTCTTACAATTACTGACCCCCAACCTTTGAATGATAGTGTAAATACTGCATACATATTTTCTGCAAGCGTGTTAACGATAATTTTGAAGGGAGGATTTTAATGTTCTAAAAAGTGTCATGAAAATGTTGTAATGCACAAATAATAAAAAAATATGATAAAATGAATTTTCACTTTCTTTATACAAAATATTTTCTGCAATATATATATATTCACTTGGATATGCTCGAGTCACTTGGGATGTTTATTTCGGTTCTTCATTCACATCTACTGTGTTATAAACTTTCCCTCAAGCAGATTTATAGATAGCTGCTAAAAAGGCAGTGTGACTCCAAAAATATCTTATTTTTTCATAGTCATTCAGTTTGAGGAAGTGTCACTGTCTCTCAATGTGCATGTGTACGTCACGCTGCCTCTGTCAGACAGCCATCTGTCCGAAGGGAGCTGTATGGAGGGATCCGATTGGTCAGTGTGTCTGAATAGAGAGGGGTTTGATGGGAAGGGTCATGTGTCGGACTGCTCTTAGACACACAAACTGCCAGCTAAAGGTTGACTCACTCCGTCAAAGACAATAGGGCTCAGCTGACATAGCAGAAAATCCCCATGCACACACCAAAAACACCTATTTTGCTCTGCAATCTTCAATCAGTGGCAGTCAAAAGAACTGTGCTGCAAATTTCAGACTTAAATTTCATACAGGATGCATTATGTGTAGAAGAGAAGTAGCCAATCAGAACTAAGTATTCCAGAGAGGAGTGTAATATAACTATACAGCTGGAAATCCCACACAAATTGTACAAAAAGTGAGCTTTAAAGACAACATAAAACTGTTCACTCCTGTAATTTGAGTTACAGAACTCAGAGAAACAGAATTCTTAGTGACGAATAACATAGGATGGGACTTAAATGCATCAATCTGCATATGACTGGATCATGAAAAGTAGACCATGATATTATTGGTTAATATAATTTCTCCCCATCCACACGGCCTTGGCTACATCAGCAGAATACATTCAAGATATTAAAGAAAATAAACAAGGTCAAATTTGAAGTCATGTCGACTTTTAAAAAAAACATTGTTCTTTAAAAATACAGAAAATAAATCAATAACAATGGCAAATCTTATCTTTATATTAAAGTGCAAACAGAAGCTGAAACGGAAGGTGATTTGGTTCAGTGATGAATTTTTCAAAGCTAAACTCATCCAGGAAAATGTGTTTTGTTCTATTCGTGCTTAACTGTCATTAATAATGCATATCTACAGCTCCATGAATGAATGAATGCAAAAAAGCAGCAATGAATGAGGATTTATTTATTTAAAACAGAGCGCATGACGCAGAAATAAACTGCCAGACAGAACATTGGATCCAGTTCCTTTTCTTTCCTACTTGTTTAGTTAATTCATTCATTCACTTGGACTTGTTATTCTTTTGTGACTAGGACACAGGGGCAGCTCATAACAGTCTGCCTGACATTAAATGTTCACAATGTCTTTCAATAAATCAAACATTTACCTCACACCTTACGTATTAGCACATCCAGTCTCGCATTGACAATCACAGTAACCGAGGAAACCCCCGAAACGCATCTATTTTCCCACCCCTCCTCCCTCTTAATAAGTTCAAAAGAATAGCATTTATGTGAAATAGATTTTTTTTGCCAAAAACAAAACAAAAACTTTTACTGTCATTTTTTATCAATTCAATGCACCCTTCTTGAATAAAAATATTAATTTCTTACAATTACTGACCCCCAACCTTTGAATGATAGTGTAAATACTGCATACATATTTTCTGCAAGCGTGTTAACGATAATTTTGAAGGGAGGATTTTAATGTTCTAAAAAGTGTCATGAAAATGTTGTAATGCACAAATAATAAAAAAATATGATAAAATGAATTTTCACTTTCTTTATACAAAATATTTTCTGCAATATATATATATTCACTTGGATATGCTCGAGTCACTTGGGATGTTTATTTCGGTTCTTCATTCACATCTACTGTGTTATAAACTTTCCCTCAAGCAGATTTATAGATAGCTGCTAAAAAGGCAGTGTGACTCCAAAAATATCTTATTTTTTCATAGTCATTCAGTTTGAGGAAGTGTCACTGTCTCTCAATGTGCATGTGTACGTCACGCTGCCTCTGTCAGACAGCCATCTGTCCGAAGGGAGCTGTATGGAGGGATCCGATTGGTCAGTGTGTCTGAATAGAGAGGGGTTTGATGGGAAGGGTCATGTGTCGGACTGCTCTTAGACACACAAACTGCCAGCTAAAGGTTGACTCACTCCGTCAAAGACAATAGGGCTCAGCTGACATAGCAGAAAATCCCCATGCACACACCAAAAACACCTATTTTGCTCTGCAATCTTCAATCAGTGGCAGTCAAAAGAACTGTGCTGCAAATTTCAGACTTAAATTTCATACAGGATGCATTATGTGTAGAAGAGAAGTAGCCAATCAGAACTAAGTATTCCAGAGAGGAGTGTAATATAACTATACAGCTGGAAATCCCACACAAATTGTACAAAAAGTGAGCTTTAAAGACAACATAAAACTGTTCACTCCTGTAATTTGAGTTACAGAACTCAGAGAAACAGAATTCTTAGTGACGAATAACATAGGATGGGACTTAAATGCATCAATCTGCATATGACTGGATCATGAAAAGTAGACCATGATATTATTGGTTAATATAATTTCTCCCCATCCACACGGCCTTGGCTACATCAGCAGAATACATTCAAGATATTAAAGAAAATAAACAAGGTCAAATTTGAAGTCATGTCGACTTTTAAAAAAAACATTGTTCTTTAAAAATACAGAAAATAAATCAATAACAATGGCAAATCTTATCTTTATATTAAAGTGCAAACAGAAGCTGAAACGGAAGGTGATTTGGTTCAGTGATGAATTTTTCAAAGCTAAACTCATCCAGGAAAATGTGTTTTGTTCTATTCGTGCTTAACTGTCATTAATAATGCATATCTACAGCTCCATGAATGAATGAATGCAAAAAAGCAGCAATGAATGAGGATTTATTTATTTAAAACAGAGCGCATGACGCAGAAATAAACTGCCAGACAGAACATTGGATCCAGTTCCTTTTCTTTCCTACTTGTTTAGTTAATTCATTCATTCACTTGGACTTGTTATTCTTTTGTGACTAGGACACAGGGGCAGCTCATAACAGTCTGCCTGACATTAAATGTTCACAATGTCTTTCAATAAATCAAACATTTACCTCACACCTTACGTATTAGCACATCCAGTCTCGCATTGACAATCACAGTAACCGAGGAAACCCCCGAAACGCATCTATTTTCCCACCCCTCCTCCCTCTTAATGCTAGACACAGAAAAAGCTCCCTCCTCCATCCCACACTCATCTGTCTGCCAGCCCCCCCATCGCATCCTCCTCCACCTCCCCCAGCCGCCCCTGTCAGGCAGGTATATGAATGCTTTCCCAAAGGCCAGCCAATACAAACACACACACACACACACACAGAGACCAGGCTGACTGATGTGTGGGGGCTGGGTGGAAGGAGTGTGAAAAGAGAGGATGCCCCGTGATGACCCTCTCTCTTTTATCTGTGTTTATCTCCATCTGACATTAATGAGATTTTAGCTACTGCATCCTGGGGGAGGGGGTGGACAGCCTAGGAGAAAGGGTGTGATATAATGTCACAACACAGCTTAAGCTGATGACGAGAGGAAATTATGTAAGAGGAAACAATTATTCAATATGTACAGTCTTGTTTTCAATTGCCTTATAACTGAAATCCGAATGTTTCTTCGTTCACTAAGAAGCTCTGTAACTGTGTAGGCAGTAAGGGCTTCAGGTTAGCTCTCTTGAGTTACCATGCTTTGAGTTCCAAAATCTAGTGAGCTGCCTACTAGGCAACATACTAACTACATTGGTACTTCACAGCTGACTAATTTGGAATGTTATATACAATATGCACATAGCATGTATTTTTTTTATTTTTCTGTAACTCTGGATTTGACCAAAATTAGTTATCTAAGGAGGAAGCAAAACTATTATATTAGGGTACTTGTTTATTTAAAGTTGTTAATAATAATAACAGTAACAATAACAATAACAATAACTATATTATTATTATTATTATTATGTATTGATTTAAAGTAAATAAAAAATTATAATTTATTTTACATGCATCATAAATAAATGTTTATTTTATTTATTATTATTATTATTATTATGTATTGATTTAAAGTAAATAAAAAATTATAATTTATTTTACATGCATCATATATTATTATGTATTGATTTAAAATAAATAAAAATATATAATTATATTATATTATATATTATTATATTTATTTTACATGTATCATAAATTGTTTATTTTGTTTATTATATACAATAATAATAATAATAATAATAATAATTATTATTATTATTATTATTATTATTACGCTCCATAAAAAGACAGCTGGGTTTTGGAACAGAGTGAAAGAGTACAGAACATATATTTAATATGATGCGAATTAAAATGAGGTTCTTTGGGATTGAAGTATAGTCTGTTCACTGAGTTGAACTATTACGTACATGGATGTCAATTGTTCAAATGAAAAAACATTGGAACTTGGCCTATATATTTCCAGTAGGAAAAAAGGGTTGTGAAATGTGACAACATATTGTAACTTCTGTCTCTCACAGCCTCGCTTTGAATCGTTTGCATCAAATTAAATAGGGCACCAAGTGTGAATGAAGTCTATTACTTAAGTATATTTGATCTCTCAGGCATATTTTTAAGTCATTGATGGAAAAAACAGTGAAAGTCATACTTCCCGCTGAGGTTGCTAAATAGCATTGAACAGCAAAGCTGAATAAGTGCCATTTTGATTTGAAAATTCATCTCGAGAGGTGAAAAACTGATCAAATTAGCAAGGATGTGGCAAATAAGCCAAGCGTGAATCTTCACACATGAACTGAACTGTTAATGTAAAAAAAAAAAACCTAATGAATTGACTTGCATTTGCATTCTATTAGAGCCACAAAAGCAATTAGGGTTTGAATTGTTCCAGGGAGATGTTCGTGTCTTATCTCTAAAACAAAGCCACATATTTTCTCTCTTTGCCCGGTTAATCACAGTTATGATCCATCAGTTCCGGTTTGTCAGCGACGGACTATTTGAAAAATCTTAATTAGCACCTAAAGGAGTCTCGTTAGAACACTCAGCTGCTACTCACTCCTGAAAAAAACGTCGAATTTAATAACAACCCAGGACTACACATGAGGGATTTTTTTTGTATTCAGGATCAGTGGGAAGAATAAGCTTTGTTATGAAAGCAACAGATTACCATGTTTTTTTCGCCGAGTTTCATACTGAGTAAAACTGTTCGGGTTTCTCGTCTGGCACTCTTGCGCAACAATAAAAATGACCCTTGCGGATATCCAAACAAAAGCCTGTTCATATCAGTAACCGACTGAACAACACATGGTCCGTTTCTCTGCCTTGCAGGTCTTTGACCTCACGAGTCCAAGTTCTGGAACATACTTATGAAGACTTTGACCCGTGAGGTCTCAGAACAGCCGTTCGGCTCGGTTCTCAGACGGATCCTCTGGTTTATATCGTCGGCAGCTGCAGGACTATCCGTGCCCGTGGAGCCCCTCGCATTCTGAAGGGGAGGCAGAGAAATGCGCAAATGCAGCTTTTCGTGCTGCGGCCACTGATATGCATACCAGGGGCCAGCTGCTGCTGGGCCGAGTCGAGTTGAGCCGTCCGCTGTGTGTGTGTGTGTGTGTGTGTGTGTGTGTGTGGCTTAAGAGCGATATGCCTGGCAAATGAGACGGGACATACCTAATATCCCCTTAGGGAACTGGCTTCCTCTCCCAAAGCTCTTGCACCCTCTCAGTTCTCCATCAGATATCCCAGAATTCTCCGAGGCGCTTGGAGGAGAGGAGAGGAGAGGAGAGGGGGGGAGGGGGGAGTTGTGTTTGGAAAGATGCCACACTCTCTCCGAAATAAAAATCACAAGTCAGAGGAACCGAACGCGGAGGACGGAAGAAAGAAAATGAACACGCAAGGTGTTCATCAAAAGCGTTTTCAAGGGCGTGATTTTGACTAAATTACGTAGCTTTGTTTCCAATGAGCGAACAATTAAGTGAGAAAACGGCTTCAAAGGCTGAGTGCGGTTAAATTCTGCTTTAATGACTGCATGATTAGAGAGGTTTACTACCCACTTCCAGCACCTGGGGGGAATTAAAGATTGAGAGAAAGAAAAAAACACTTGATTGTGGAGGAGACGAGAAGTCAGCAGGGGAAGAGTTCTGATACCGAGCAGGTGTGCGTGTGTGTGCGCGTTTAAGTGTGCCGGCAGACGTGCAGCGAATGCGAAAAAGAGAGTGAGAGGGCACGCTTCATTCATGCCCATTCATACTTCCATTTGCATAATCAGTCTCTCGCTACACGTTGGGAGTGGCGGTCCTGAAATGCGGCTGTCGCAACTCTCCCTTCCCGTCACTGAGCTGCGGTTTTCCTGCACTGGCGGCAAGAACGCGCCGTCTGCCAAAACTCTCTAAATAACCCCTGATAAAACGCCTCCACATTTAACAGGAAACTCAGAGGGGGAAATCAAATGCATGACTAAGTGGGAAATGCTCATGATATGGGCTTTCTCGTGCTTACTGCTCTAAAAAATGAAAATGCCAACTATTTTGTCAAGTAAATTTGTCAATGTGAATACGCTGTGAAAAGACAATCATAATAGGGCTATAAATTAAAGATTCATTTAGAACAAATAAGTAGCAATATAAATGAACATCTAGCACATATTTACACTGACCAACAATTTAAAAATAGTGGAGATGTAGGCTAATGCAAAAACGCATCCTGTGTGAAGTCTATCTCAGACGGATAGACAAAGTTGATTGTAAAATAGATTTTTGTGGTCTGTATGTCAACGATAGTCTTGTGTTCAATATAACGGAAATAAAACAAGCAACATATTGACTCTAAAGCCATTTTCATCTGCCATATTAACTTAAAAGTGATCTTCATTTGGGAGTTTCCTCATCAAATATTGATTATTTGTGATTCATTTGATTTATTCATCAGCGCATCATGTAATAATTCATTTTTAATCAACTGAAAACTCAAATGCCGAGTCTATTTAAAGGCATTTGCTCACTTGTTTACAAAGTCTTCAGCTATTTCGTCCTTAATCCACCCAATCATTCAGGGCCACTCCTGACAATTACGTCCAGACATTTTTTATCAGTATATACTGTAAGTAGACTAATCATGATAGCTCATGAAGCCAACTCAACACCTAAGCTTACACTTTGAACCTGTATACTACAGATCAGCAAACTCAAGCCTTGTTTAACAAGCAGCCAAACTCGTTTGAACCCTCTGAACGAGATCTCAGACAAGTGTAACAGTATGACAGAACTTATGTATAACAGACAGGTCATATGACGTTGCTAAAAAGAACATTATGTTGTGTATTTGGTGTAATGCAATGTGTTTATGCGGTTTAAGGTTAAAAAAAAACACATTATTTTCCATATAATGTAGATTATTGTTTCTCCTCTATGCCCCGCCTTTCTGAAACGCGTCGATTTTTACAAAGCTACGCTTAATTATGAGTGTGTGCCTGAGCGAGGGACACAGAACATCCTGTCTTTCTGCATCTTCCGGCTGCTGACTGAAAGCACCAGACAGACAAGCACTCACAAACACTTACACACACACACACACACACATATATATATGTCGAGGGAGGTTGAGTAACTACACAGTCTGTGACCTTCCCTCAGCAAGCAGCAGAGAAAGAGGAAGTTCCTTCACCCCACCCAGAGACAGGGAGAGTGAGAGAGAGACCGTCAGACTACTTTTCACAGATGAGGAACAGTAAGATCTGTAAATAACTCAGCAAAAAACAAAACAGCTCTGTCACAATCACACAGAATATGCATCCAGACAGCAACACACAGTATATAAACGCAAAACAAACTGTTATGTCTACATCACTTGCATGTGGAATCCTTAGGCCAGATACATGCTTGTTATGCAAGGTTGCAAATGCATATCTATATTTTTAAAAAGAAATTAATACTTTTATTAAGAATGCATTAAACTGACCCAAAGTGACAGTAAAGCAAACAAAAATCTATTTTAAAATTATTTTTAGACTTTTAATTTTCAAAGAATCCTGAAAAAAATATCCCAATTTCCACAAAAAGTTTAAGCAGCACAACTTTTTTCAACACTGATAATGATAAGAAATGTTTCTAAAGCACCTAATCAGCATTTTAGCTTGATTTCTGAAGGATCATGTGACATTGAAGATTGGAGTAATGGCTGCTAAAAAAAATGGCTTTGCCATCACAGGAATTAATTGCATTTTACAATATATTAGAAAACTGTTTTTACTTGAGCATAGGAGACATTTCAAAACCATTCAAAGTTATTTCCGACCCCCTTGACACAATATGAAATCAAACTAGCATATCTACAAGTATTTGCATAGAGTTGGATCGATTACATTTCAGGTCTCAGTCTTATTCTACAAACATCTTAGTGGCAAATGAAATTGTGTGGAGGCCATTATGAAGTCATCAATATCAAATCGCCGACTCTTCCTGGAATACACTGGAATACACAGAATCTCCCTCTAGATGGATATACAGATATATTCCACTTCCGTTTCCAGACGGTTTGAGAGTGTTCCCTCTTGTGTGTGGTGAGAGGCAGGAAAGCTCTTGAGAGGAATAAAAGCCTGCTGTGGGGGGTCTGATAATGTGATAATGCAGAGAGCTCCGGGACATTTTGGTCTCACTTGAGACCGAAGGAAACAGCTCGATGTTAACGAGGCAACGTCATTCACCGTAAGGGCCCATTCAATCGGCAAAGCACTTATGACACACATCGTCGGTGCAAAAAGAGACAGAAAATGGCAAATGTGTGCAAACACGCTGGAGCGCAGGCCTAGGTTTACATTCTCTCGCTCCACTTTACAGGGAAAGTAACTGGGTGAGAGCTGGTGGGTGGGGCAGGTGGTGGAGGGCTTATCACAGAGAGATGGGAGGGCGGAGATGTTGGTGAATGCACCTCTTTGTTGGTTCATATTCCGTTTCCACCACAATACTCCAATCCCTGCATCATCAGCTCCATTCAGGGAAAACAGTTAATGCAAATGGCCAGGCCTGCCATTCACTGAGTGTTTATGTGTGTGTGTGTGTGTGTATTGGAGGGGGGCACACTACTAAAAAACTTTTCCTCTAATCCTCTACCTCACAAACAGGACCCTGTCTGCTGCAAGAGTCAAGCATTAGAGCCCCAAGGGTAAGAAGAGCCGCCACACATGCGAGTAACCCGAGACTGGAGACAACCCAAAGCAGATAAACATAAAACAATCTGCCTGAGACTGCTTTATCGGATTATTCCTTCTAAAAATACCCCAAAATGAACTTTATGATGCATATTTAAGCAGCAAACAGCTCAGAGAGCATGATGTTTTCCCTCAGCAGTCCCATGATTAAACCCTCAATGGCCCGATCATTAAAAACACATCCACTGTCAAGTACCTGTGATAGCTAAACGACCCAATTCGGAATTACCATAACATGACGCCGTTGCCGTGGGACATGTGGAAGTCATGCTGGGCTCGAGAGAGAGACAGATGGAGGAACGAGATGATAAAAAACAAGCACTAGACAGAGAGAGGGAGAGAGAGAGAGAGCTGAAAACGAAGCGCCCTGGCCTTTAATGGCTCTTAATGATTGTTTGTTTACACACTAAGCACTGTATCTACAGTAAAGGCCAATGGGACAGAGGTCATGACACTGAGGGTTAGTTACTGGTCAATTAAATACAGCATGTGGAAAGCGCCTAGAAATGCTATCTGTGATTTTTTGCATTGGTCTGCTCAAGTTAAATATTTCATGCCATTAAATTTAGGCCACTGTGACGGCTACTCTATCTCAACGTCCGCCCGCAGAATCCACATCTCACCCCTCTCCCGGATATCAGGTTGTAACATTTGGACTGTGAAACCCATATCTTGATAGTCTCTGGAGTCTGAAGACTGGGTCACCAAAGAACTGACACTCTTGGCCCCTTTCCAAGTGCTCATCTAAGGAGGGAAGCTGACACTACTTGGAATATGCCAACGCAAAACCTAAGACATACAAATTTCACCTTGGTGGTGTGGCTTAGCGCTTTAAACCTCTAGTCTGCCAACTTTAAGATTGTTGCTTTAATACCAGCAGAGGTTATTCATGGACATCGCCACAGTGCCCCAGAGCACTTAACCTCAGGTTGTGCCAAGGGGACTGTCCCTATAAGAAGTGCACTGTACATCTGCCAAATAACTACTCACTGTTGAGTCTGAAGTTTGTGTCACCAAAGAACTGACACCCTTGGCTTTTCTCCAAGCATTCATCTGAAGACGACTATGGCAAGCCATTTTAACAATATCTATTTTTCTGCTTCTGATACTTATTTTTGGACTACTAATAAGTAATCCAAAAAGGAGTAGAATATTTTCAATTTCTCTAATTCCTTACATCACAAGTTTCGAGTTTGCTTTTTTAATTGCAAGATGCAATGACTAGTCAGAATGTCTAGTATATGATCCAATTAATTCTATGAAAATTGTCACAGATACTAGTAGCTGAACTATTTCTAGTAAGCCAAAATTAATATGGATACATAGTGAAACTGGTGAAAATAGGTGCCAGTAGAAATGGGAAAAGGAATAGTTGGCATCTGAAGCAAAAATGCTTGCCACTGCTAAGAAGTACTAGTTTGCAATGAATAATAGGCACCATTACAAAATGTATAGAATGAAAAGTTTTTAATGAAATCTGGAAAAGATGGTAGTCGTTATTGGCTTACTACTAGGGCAGAAACTAGTAGTAACACAGACACTAGTTAGTTTAAAGAGATGAAACGGCTTGTCATGGACATCTGACACTTGCAGTACACTAGAAGAAAACAAACAGTTCACCCTGATGCAGCGCAAAATGCAACAAACTGGCTCACCCGTGATGCTTTCCGCTTGTATTTATTGGCGAAGTCAAATTTCTCCTTAATGTCATCCAGGAGCTGCTCCAGACGTGCTTTCTCCTCTTTCCCCGTGTAATCCGGGCTCAGGAGGACATACGCCCTCCAGTTGGCCGAGTCAAAGCCCCAATGGCAAGTCCTGTTCTCCAGCGATTTGTGACTGTGCACCACGAATTTCTGGGTCGGGTACATGAGCCTGCAGTCCATGCACTGGATGCAGGGCGCGTTGGGACTCGTGTAGAGCTCCGGGACCAGCAGACCCTTACACTTCCCGAAGCACTCGTGATAGATCTTAAAGCTCTTCTCGGTGAGCTCCAGCTCGATGGAGCCGTACAGCTCCTTCTTGGAGTGCGGCGGGTACGTCCCCCCGTAGATGAGCGCGTTGCACAGGCGCTCCGCGTCCGTCTTGGTGATGAGTCCGCAGGACGGCGCGGAGAACGGCAGGATGCCCATCACCTTCAGGATCTCCAGCTGGTCGGCGGTGCAGCGCGAGCAGTAGATGTGCAGGTCGTCGCACACCGAGTTGATCTGCTGGAGCGAGAAATCCCGCAGCACCGTGTTGAGGATCTGCGGCAGGCACAGGCGCTTTTCGCCGCCCACCACGAAGCACGAGATCGTCTCGCCCTCCAGGACCGTCTCGCACCTCTCGGTGGAGCGGTCAGACGGGATGAAGAGCGGCCCGGGCATCACCGGAGGAGGCTGCATGGGGGGGAGGTGCAGCACGGGCTCCGGGACGTCTTTGCAGTCCTTTTTGAAGAGCAGGTCGTGTTGCCATCTGGCCGAGAATGCGGCCGGTCCGCCGAGAGAGCTCATGGAGCTCAGGTGAAACTGTTTGAGAGTTTGTTGCAGTCCCGGGTGAGGCTGGAAACTCTGTCGCGCTACTGTTTCCATGTTTCGCGCACCGCGTTGTCGTTGAAACCGAGCTTCTGGCAAGAAATACGACTCAAAGGTCCTGGTTCCGCGTCTCGAAATCCAAGTCTGTGAAAACAAGCACAAGAAGGCCGATAGGGCTTCATCAAATCCCCGCTCAGACGAAGGTTTCCACCGGCGCGTCTTCTTCCCCTGCAGCGGGCTCTCTCCTGTCCATATCCACAGACAGACGCGTACAGAAAACTCAAGTGTAACACAAGCAAAAGCGCGCAAGTTGCAGCAAAACTATCCCACGGGGGAGCCGAACTTGTCCCAAGTCAAATTCAGGAGTCGAATACACAATCCGTCAACTTTAAATCCGTATTTTTCCCTGCGAGTAGAGATCGCTGCAGCCGGACACGGCGCGTCGCCTCCGCTCCTCTGCCCCTGCAGTTCAGTATGACTGAGTCAGTGAGCACAGTCTCGCTCGCTCTCCCTCTCTCTTGCTCAGTGTTTGTGTGTGTCTGGCTCAGTCATTGAATCCCAGCCAAGAATGTGACTGACTCCGTCCGCAGGCTGTGGCTCTTCCAAGAACCAGCCTTCACTCCCCACTGCTGTAGAGAGACAGTAACTGTACTTATAATATTACTATTTATATTTGTAAACACCTGATCTTTTTATTATTAATGTTTTATTTGTAAACTTTACTTTATTCATAGTAATTTATCACACTACTCTGTTATTTAATTAATTTATTATATTTATTTATGTAATTAAACTTTGATTTATTAGATGCTATTTATTTAATTTATGGACACAGCTTTACTGGCATGATTGTCATCATTTTCAATACTGTCAAAGCCTACAAAGTTCTTAAAATATTAAAATAGACAACACAAAAAATAAATAGGCGAGGTAAATAAACAAATATATGAAATGATGGGAATAATAAAACAAAGTGTCACAGTTTAACAAAACAGCTTAATCTGCTCTGTTATTGTATACTATTTATTAAATTACTTGTCTTCTCAATTTACAATATTGTTAGTTTACTGTTATTGATATTTTGAATAATAAGAGCAGTGGGGGGAGTGATTGTACAGCGCTCTCTCCCACCTTCAATACCACGACTGAGGTGCCCTTGAGCAAGGCACCGAACCCCCAACTGCTCCCCGGGCGCCGCAGCAAAAAAATGGCTGCCCACTGCTCCGGGTGTGTGTTCACGGTGTGTGTGTGTGTGTGTTCACTGCTGTGTGTGTGCACTTTGGATGGGATAAATGCAGAGCACTAATTCCGAGTATGGGTCACCATACTTGGCCACATGTCACTTCGCATTCACTTTTTTTAATACATAGTGCAGATGTATAGGTTTTACCATAAGTATATTAAATTGAAAATTAAGACCCATCATTATGGTATATCAGCATTTTTGTTTCCATCAACTTAACATAAACCATTTTGCTATTTCAATTCTACCATTTCTAGGATTTCAGCAAATTTTTCTTAGTCAATAATTAAATTGAAAACACACATCACAGGTTGTCACGGTGGCACCCATTTTATTTTACTTTAAAAAATAAGCCTGCAATTAAGCCTCAAACAGTTTGTAAAACTGTACATTTGTACAATGAACATTTTAAATGAAAGTCTGAGGGGGGAGGAAATAAGAGCATTTTGCAGGCAGGCAGGCAGGCAGGGCAGTATGTTGTATCAGTGGGTTGATGGGTGGAGTCTGAAACAGATGCTCTAATTTAGACTGACTGCGGTCTGAGTTTGTAAGCTTTGGTTTACCTGAGACTTCTAGACTGAAATGAGTACAGCAGACTGAACTGGGAAAGTACTGGGACTACATGGCTAATAAACACACACATTTCACAATATTTGTATGATATGATAAACCAACTGTAATGTTTTGCCAATAATAGCCTATCAATCAACTGGGTCAAGCACATCAAACAATAATAACATCACTCAATTACATCCTCATTCTCCTCATAATTATGTTTTCATTGTAAATTGATGTCAATTATCTAAAACAATATTCAGTGCCACTATTACAACATCTTGGGTTTATGTCACGCAGACATTCAGCACTATTAATCTGCTAACTTGATATGAATAATACTGTGACCTATATATATTCACCTCTTATTTTTAAATCAGTATATGTATGGATGTTATGACTGTTTGTAAATGGTAATGGGACATATTTCATTCACATTTCCTGTCACACTACAGTGCTGTACATATGCCAATGATTTATTAATAATTCTCTTTAGATTGAGTCCAACGCAAGCATGAAGTCAGTGTAATCTGTTGCAGTAGCGCCCTCTAGCTCCAAGGGGATGTTACTGCAGGTAGATCACAATGGGACAAATGGCCTTGATGCATTGCATCAATTCAACCATTTGCAGAAAAGGTGCAAAATTAGAGAGAGAAAAAATACATTTCAGTCTCTCAAATATAATATAATAATGCACAGGTCAAGATACTTCAGTCTTCAGTGTAAAATTAATTTCACGTGTCCCGCTATGAAAACAAGATTCAATAAAACTGTATAATGTGTATAAATAACATTTGATCTGCATTCACTTTGAGCCAAATGTGTTACCAGTTCTTAATTTCTATACACTGAAAAAAGATTGGTGTAGAAACAATTTTCACTCAGAAATTGTTATTAAAATTCACAATTAATTACAAAAACAGCACTGAAATAGTATTTCTTGTAAAACATACTCCAGTAATCTTTTTATGTTAATGTTAAATGTTTTATTTACAACTTCAAAAGATCTTTTTTTTTTTTACATTGTAGCTTTAGTTTTTCCACAAAAGTCTATAAGCGATCTGATCTTACATCTTCATGATAATGTGATGAGAGAAGGGAATTTCTTTTTAACAGTGCCTTAGATTCCTTCTTTCAAAAGTTTTATTTGGATTTGCGTCATGGATTTTGGAAAAGCCCTGCGAGCTTGACCAAAATATGATCATTAAGTATCTGCTGTCTCTCACATTTTTGCACATATATGGAAATATATTCAAATGGGTGGTGTGAACACGAACTGCTGACCGAAACTCTTTTTGGATGAGTTTTTTTTTGAAGAGCAAAATGCCAAATATTACTCATCCATCATAATGGAGGCACAATCAAAAAATGAATAACATCATAAACAAACTCTTTTCATCCCATTAAGGCTGCTTGCTTTAGACATTTCAGTATTTCTGTCCTTAAAAAATTCATTTTTGTTGGCTACCAACACCAGTTAGAGTCAGAGCAGCACACAAGCTTTATTTAGACAGCCGTAAATAGCAGAAGAGTAGAAAAAAAAAACTATTTATGAAGCTGAGATAGAAATCCACTTTGTGACTATAACAACAGGTTTTTATAAACCAGACCCCTAAAATGCAAATGCATTGGGATTGGTTGTCTTTTGTGTAGGCGTCATGACATGTCTGCAGTAATTACATTGCAGTCAATTACCCATTTAAATTTATGCAGCAACAATTTAAATGGCAGACGCATTACGAATGTTTGCTTTCATGCACTGGTAACAGTGTGGGAATCAGTGAATCAGACTTGCTAATTCATTTATTTTATTTAAAATAAAAATCCAACACACTTGTTTACTCTGAAAGAGATGGACAAAAATGGAACAAAAAAGTGTGAATAATAATATTTGATTTGGTAGGTTGCAATTAAAAGGTTATGAACTGCACTGAGACTGAGGGTGGTTTATGAGAGATTTGGTGTGTGGTTGTTGACAGCCAGTTTTCTCTGCCCAAGCTACACCACCACCCTCTTAACAAACAGGATCAAAATATATCTGGTAGGCTCAGATAAGAAGAAACCAAAGATAAGTGCTGCATTACTGCCATTTATTCAGCTTTTAAGAAGCAGAATTATATGCAGTGATACATGCTGATGTTTTGTAAAAACACAGATTAGTGGTGGGCATAAGTCTCTCTTTCTCAGCACTGCCAGTGCAACCTGTGCCAGCTGTCTGACAAGTCAAACCCATCAGAGCCGTGACCTTTTTGAGAAAGGGCAGACCTGCGGCTTAATCATTCTGGTGAGAGGCCATGCCCACATCTCTCCCCGGAGCCGGAGACGCAACTCCTCCGGTTACATACTGGCAGCTTGGCAGGGCAGAGGTTTGGTAACAGATACTGGCTGAGAAGATCTCTGTCAGACTCATTTTGTGAACAGTGTCTTAGGTGATGTCTTTTTGTATTAGTTTTTGTAAAAGTTAGATAATACTTCCTACTAACTCAGCTTAATATGCAACTTCAGGCAAGCAAATTATGTGGCTTTGTGGTGCTGTCAAAACATTGCTAAAATTGCTAACGCTACCAATGCAGAGTTTGGTGGTGTGAAAAAATACGTAATCATGTCTCCATATGTGATGACGTAAAAAGAACCAATGAATCTGCTATTTGAGATGATTAATTGAAACAAATAATTCAAAACAATGATGCAGACATCTCATCGCTATTTTGAGCCGTCTGCCACAGCAACATGGCACAAATAACGGCTGAGCTATTGATTTAGCGAACCAATAGACTTAGTCAGGTTAGATTGCATATAGCGTGGATGAAAATGAGGCTGTGAGGGATAGACTTACAGTCTTTACAATGGCATCCACTGTATAAAGGTCATAGATCATGTCATTACAACTTCCAAAACTGTTATGGAGTTTTTGTCTATTAAAGAAACAATCGTATGTCTGTGGCAGAAAAGGAAAGTGTTCAGGAAACCTGTTATTAATTGTGAAATTCTGTTTGGAGGCACTAGTGATGCAAAAAAAAAAAAATACACTTCCCTTTTAAATTTCACCCAAAAATGAAAATTCTGTTATTGTACACTCTACAAAACAATTCTGTTCATTTAAACTTGGAAGCGCTGCAGGGATGATATAGTTTTATAGGCCAAAATCTGGAAATGAGTTGGTATTTTAACATTTCCAATTCCACCATCAAAAAGTCAATGGGTTTTTTGAAAAGGTTCTTGGTTAAATGCATGAAATAACGTCTGTGGTGAACACAAGCTCAAGATATTTTCACATTTTAGTCTATGACATAAAATAAATCAGTAATTCCTCCTTGTGTTTTTTTAAATAGCTTTTACTCTTCATGAAAAAGACGGTTGCTAACAAATGCATAAATTAAAATTAAAATTCAGCATGCCAAACAAATTCATCTACTCACTAGTCTGCTTTCACCGCCTCATTGTGTTTATAATCACACTCTTGAAAACTATTCTAAATATTCTGACTTTTTTTTTTAAATAAAGACTGACAGTGTTATTGAAAGCTTAATGGTGGTGATGTTTCTGAAGATTTTCATAATGAACAAAGCATGTATGAATCAAGTCAAACCCATCAGAGCCGTGACCTTTTTGAGAAAGGGCAGACCTGCGGCTTAATCATTCTGGTGAGAGGCCATGCCCACATCTCTCCCCGGAGCCGGAGACGCAACTCCTCCGGTTACATACTGGCAGCTTGGCAGGGCAGAGGTTTGGTAACAGATACTGGCTGAGAAGATCTCTGTCAGACTCATTTTGTGAACAGTGTCTTAGGTGATGTCTTTTTGTATTAGTTTTTGTAAAAGTTAGATAATACTTCCTACTAACTCAGCTTAATATGCAACTTCAGGCAAGCAAATTATGTGGCTTTGTGGTGCTGTCAAAACATTGCTAAAATTGCTAACGCTACCAATGCAGAGTTTGGTGGTGTGAAAAAATACGTAATCATGTCTCCATATGTGATGACGTAAAAAGAACCAATGAATCTGCTATTTGAGATGATTAATTGAAACAAATAATTCAAAACAATGATGCAGACATCTCATCGCTATTTTGAGCCGTCTGCCACAGCAACATGGCACAAATAACGGCTGAGCTATTGATTTAGCGAACCAATAGACTTAGTCAGGTTAGATTGCATATAGCGTGGATGAAAATGAGGCTGTGAGGGATAGACTTACAGTCTTTACAATGGCATCCACTGTATAAAGGTCATAGATCATGTCATTACAACTTCCAAAACTGTTATGGAGTTTTTGTCTATTAAAGAAACAATCGTATGTCTGTGGCAGAAAAGGAAAGTGTTCAGGAAACCTGTTATTAATTGTGAAATTCCGTTTGGAGGCACTAGTGATGCAAAAAAAAAAAAAATACACTTCCCTTTTAAATTTCACCCAAAAATGAAAATTCTGTTATTGTACACTCTACAAAACAATTCTGTTCATTTAAACTTGGAAGCGCTGCAGGGATGATATAGTTTTATAGGCCAAAATCTGGAAATGAGTTGGTATTTTAACATTTCCAATTCCACCATCAAAAAGTCAATGGGTTTTTTGAAAAGGTTCTTGGTTAAATGCATGAAATAACGTCTGTGGTGAACACAAGCTCAAGATATTTTCACATTTTAGTCTATGACATAAAATAAATCAGTAATTCCTCCTTGTGTTTTTTTAAATAGCTTTTACTCTTCATGAAAAAGACGGTTGCTAACAAATGCATAAATTAAAATTAAAATTCAGCATGCCAAACAAATTCATCTACTCACTAGTCTGCTTTCACCGCCTCATTGTGTTTATAATCACACTCTTGAAAACTATTCTAAATATTCTGACTTTTTTTTTTAAATAAAGACTGACAGTGTTATTGAAAGCTTAATGGTGGTGATGTTTCTGAAGATTTTCATAATGAACAAAGCATGTATGAATCAAATCTTTTTTGGTCACAGAGCTTATTTTCTGCATCATCCAAAAGCCAAAGGAAAAAAATCATATTGGGTTTTGGTCAGGGAACTTCCAGGTTGATCTACAAAAAACAATCACTGCAGCTCTATTCAGATCAATATAATAATTTCACAGTAGTGATAAACGGTGTGCAAATAGCCCCACAGCAATACACATTAATGTATTCATGTAAGCAAATGGACATAATTCTCACAAATGGCAATTGATACAGACACGTTGCATGGCATAATTTAGTTAATCACGTCAACAAAAAAAAAAACACTGACATATCATAACTAAAAGATATTGAAAAAGAGACCTCTGAGAATTCCTAAATTTGATTTTCAGGGGATCTCATGTGACATTCAGGGAATTTCAGTTTTCCAACACCGTGGATTTGTCAAAAAAGCTAGACCGAATTAAACATCTTCTCCAGCACATTAGCCATTCTTTAATCTCATCTCTCTCTTTCCTTTTTTCCCTTTGCCACCTCACACTTCTTCCACAGTGCATTGAGAAAGCTTGCTTTTGGAAGGACTTGGGCAGCGCCAGCTATTTTTATAGTTTTGATCATTCATCAGGCAACCATGGCGACGGCTCACAACATTGCCTCACACAAGTCCTAATGACATAAGCGCTCTTTCCTGGATGCCGTCTCCCCGGCTCCATCCCTGAACAGACTTACTCAAAACTCATCTGCTATTGTACTCTCTTACTGTGTGGCTATGGAACCATCAGTGTCAGCATTAGAACCTTCTGGAATTCTCATCCAGAGGAGAGAAACGGTTCCAAACCTTGCCTCAGCCTCTCCAGAGTTCAGAGGCAGAGGCACCTCGTATGGATCATTTATTTCGGTGGTGGCCACCAGAAACCACCTCTTAGTTTTTTTCCCCCTCCATATGTTCCTTCATAATGCAGTGACGTTGAGAGTATGCATTCGTGGGTTTCTTCCATCCCTACATAATCACCGAACGGTTATTTCCAGTTATAGTGCTTGTGTAGGCTATTTTTTATCCTTAAGATCCCAATATCATCCCAATACTATCAATTTGAATCTGATAAATTTGTCAACCAGGATAGATTATTTTATTCTCAAAGAGAGAAGATTCCTAGAGCAAACAATTAACAACAAAAAATGGAAGTTAGTCTAACTGTTGATTATGTGCAACCTTCTCACTAGATCATTTTTATCATTTTGTTGACATGACTACTTTACATATAATATTGTTTAAGCAACAACAACACACACACACACACACACACACAATACTAATAATTATTTGCATTTTTACATTTGCACACCAACACTGCATTCAGGTATACATTTTAGAGAAGAAGACGATGAATGCACTGTCTGCATGTAGGCTATGTGTATGGATGCTTTGAAAACATTAGGCTACACCAATAAAGTAGCCGCCTAATAACAATGATGTTGAACTGAATAAATGAATTAATAAAGCATAAGCATTTCCTTAAGCACATTAGTAAGCCCTTAACGTACATCTTTTATTTTAAAAACAAATAAACAATGCAAACTCCATGTCGTACATTTCAGCAACGAAATTTCATGCGAACTGCGCAATCAGTGCGCAGCTTTAACGCAAAAAAAACTTTTGTGACCAAACACGGAAGTAGTTCAAAGAAACTCCCGCGTAGTTTTCATTGTTTGGATAAGCCATGTGCGTTTGATGGAGATGCAGTGTGTTTACAACCGAATGACTGCGATGTCTAAACTAAAGAGGAAGAAATCAGCGATTGAGGAGAGTAGATGTGAGCAGCAGACGACGATCAAAAAGTCAAATGGCAGTCTGAGTGCAGAACAGGACAGCAGCTGCAGCAAAACATCTACAGGCAGGTACGAAGTCTAATGTCACGGCAGTTAATACTCAACGAATGAAGCTCTCTTCATACTGTAATATAATATAATATACATTTCTGTACCATATTGTAACGATATTTTGACGTAATATTATTTTCTGTTGAATCCTGCAGGGTGAGATGGTGGGAGAGTTCTGAATTAAGTGATGTGGAGAGACTCTGGGCTCTTACCTTGAGAGCTTTTTGCCCAGCCCTGCAGTCTGATCAGGAAGAATGTATTCCACAGCTCCCCCCACCTTCACCCACGGTAATAGATCAGCTTATCATCAATGGTTATCATGGAAGAAGGAGGGGCTCTGTGTTTGTAGATCTGTTTGGAGTAGTTAGGAGGTTCAACATGCCGTATTTAATATACATTGTAGTATTTATTGAGTCTCATGCATGACCCTATTTCATATAGTATGAATAATTCCTGCATTTTGTCCTGAAATGGATGTTGGATGCAAATCGACACTGTAAGTCTAGAGATGACCTTATACCGTCACTTCCTAAACACTTCATTCCCTTCACCAAAATGTCACTTACGAGTTACCAATAATATATCACTGTCTTTAAAAGCAGGACCCACCCTCTAACTCTGAGACCTTGAATCTCAGATTTTCCTCTGTACATGGGAAAAGTAGGCTCGATGTTATTTTCCATGGAGATGAGAGGATGGACAGTACTGAATTGTCCTTTCCAGAATTGGCAACAAGGCTGTGGTGTGTTGTCCTGGGCAACATGTTTATTTAATAAATGACATTTTCCATGAAATGGGTCCACTTTGGTGTCTCATTACTTAAAAACACAACAAATTACATTTGAGGTACAAATCCCAAACCGTTAAAATCATAAAGCAATATCAGAATTTTATTTTAAAATATTTAATTAAGTCTGTTGATTGTATTTAATTAAATTTTATGGACATAAAATACATTTTAAATTATATTTTATGGAAAACAAATATTTACTAGAAATTATTTAGTTTTAAATTGGACATTTTGGTATCAGGTTTACAAAAATTATATTTTATATTCAGTTTTTCCATATAAATATATAATATGTAGTTTAATCTCCTGATGGTGACAATCAACATTTTCTGAAGGTAAATAAGCACCTCCTGTCATTGACCTTTTTAATAGTATTTCTTTAGTAATTCTATGTAATAATTTGTTCCCTTTAAATAATAATTTGTTGCCAAATAAACAATTTCCTTATCTTTAAAAATGTATACAATGTTAAAAAACAAAACATGAATGTCTCTTTGTTTTGTTTTTTTGTTGAAAAATATGCAAATATAATGGTTTTCTGGCATAAGTTGTTTTTCCACTGTCTCTCTGTCACATGTCAGTTTGGGTTTAGATGTGTTTGCTGTCATGACTTCATACTTTTATTTGGCTGTTCTTCAGAACCACTAACAAAGCTGGTATCCAAACAGCACATTTTGTGTAAAATGTGTATATTATGTTGCTAAAGGAAGCATCTAATTTAATTTAGCGTGATAATTTGTGTAATACAGTGTGATTAATCTCGATTTCTTCAGAAAACTCCTGTACAAAAAGTAAGTGATTGGAGGTGGTGCAGTGCAGATGAAGATGTTAATCCCCCTCCGGATTTGCCCGCTCCGTCTTTCCTCAACAACCCACAACCAGTGAATGAGGTCAAGAACCCTTCACAACCTCCAGCAGCAGAGAACATGGGAGAATGTAGTCCACCAGCCATCGCTGATCAAGAGAATCATGCATCTTCACCTGATCAGGAGAGTGTGTCAGTATGTGACGTACAAACTGTTCAGCAGCGCCACCTAGAAGACAAAGTCAATTGCGTTGAGGGTCATGAATTGTCAGACGAACAGAGTGACAAATTTGACCAAGTGGGGAAAGTCTCAGAAACGCATGAAGTCACAAGAGGATCTGGAGCAGGATTGGATGTGGAATCTGGAGCAGGGAAGGGGGCAAAAGCAGGTGCAGGAGGATCTGGATCATGGTTAAGAACAATATCTGAAGCAGAAGGATTGGTATCAGGCATGGGAACAAATCAAGGAACAGGTGGATCTGGATCAGGGCAGAAAGCAAAATCTGGAGCAGGTCAGCGAGCAAAATCAGGAGTAAGAGGATCTGGATTGGTGCTGGGAGCAAAATCTGGAGTGGGATTGGATGCAGAATCTGGAGCAGGGAAGGGGGTAAAAACAGGTGCAGGAGGATCTGAATCATGGTTAAGAACAATATCTGAAGCAGAAGGATGGGTATCAGGCATGGGAACAAAACAAGGAACAGGTGGATCTGGATCAGGGCAGAAAGCAAAATCTGGAGCAGGTCAGCGAGCAAAATCAGGAGTAAGAGGCTCTGGATTGGTGCTGGGAGCAAAATATGGAGTGGGATTGGATGCAGAATCTGGACCAGGGAAGGGGGTAAAAACAGGTGCAGGAGGATCTGGATCACGGCTAAGAACAATATCTGAAGCAGTTTCAAGCATGGGAACAAAACACGGAGCAAGTGGATCTGGATCAGGGCAGAGAGCAAAATCAGGGCTAGGAGGATTTGAGTCAGGGCTGGGAACAAATTCAAGAGAAAGTGGACCTGGATTGGGGCAGGGAACAACATCTGGATTGAATTTGGGGAAAAAATCAGGGACAGAAGAATCTGGAGCAGCATCTGGATCAGGACTGGGAACAAAATTAATAGCAGAAGGATCCGGAACAGCAACTGGTTCAGGACTGGGAACAAAATCAGGAGCAGAAGGATCTGGAGCAGCATCTGGATCAGAACTGGGAACAACATCCGGAACAGAAGGATCTGGAACAGCATCTGGATCAGGACTGGGAACAACATCCGGAACAGAAGGATCTGGAGCAGCATCTGGATCAGGACTGGAGTGCTGCCCAATGTGTCTGATGCCATTTCCTGCAGGGTGAGTGAACATTTCATATAAATAGGTCAAAAAATCCACAAAGTTGATTGATTTCACAATGCAGAACCAAAGATGACAACAATATCAATAGCATGTAATGCTTCAACAACCCAAAATGTCACATTGCACGACTGCCACGAAATATCCAATGCATAACATCTACAATATCCCAACATTCCTCAGTTTGGTATTGCTTTTGGCAGCTGAATGGCCAGCTAAGTTTGAGCAAATAATCCAATTAGAAATCGTTGTGAATAAAATTACACTTGTATTACAAAAGTTCTTTTTTTCTTCTTCCCTCAAGTTCTCATTTCTCAGAAGCCCATTAAAAAGTCTCCGAATTCAGGTGTTTTGCAGAACAGCAACTCAAGTGAGGATGCAGGGGGTGTGATCTGCTCTCACTGTAGAGTAAGATGCATGTTCTGGAACAGCAGAGAGTAGAAGACTGAGATCAGCTTTGGCACTAGAGATGTTTAGCTGACTCTTTAGGTAAAGCCAGAACATACATGCGCTCACTCTCATGAACCCCTTGGCAAAACCGCTTCACTAGGCTGTAAGATGAAGTGTTGGTGGATAGAATCATGCATTCTATCACCTCTTTCAAACGGCCAAAATAAAATTAGTCATTTGCTGGAGAAAGACATTTTATTTTCCCTAAAGGAAATGTATTTGAGTGTTTGCGCCTTGGGTGCTGGTGGAGCGCTGCGAGATGGATATCACAGCCACGCTTATGTAACTCACTTCTGGATGTGATGTCATCGCTGCAGATGTAGAGCAGAGGATCCAGTTCAGATGGGATTTATATTTATTTGATGCTTTATGAACACTTGTTTCTTTATTTTGATTGATGAGCATAGCAACGTTTAGCAGCTGTTTTTGTTGTTTTGTAGTATGAAGTATGCAAAGTATTACACAACACATAACATTGAATTCTGGGACTTAAACAGTAATGAGGTAGTACAGTGATTGTTTCGGATGGAAATACCCTGCTACTTTATGGCAAGCAATTTAAAAATCAGTCTGCATTTTGAGAATGATGAGTTTTGTTATTTGGGTTGTTTAAATAGAATTACTTTTGGAAAGTTGATCTAAATCGGGCAAAGTTGACATCTTACAATGTAACATGATTTAAAATGCATTTTTTTCTTATATAATTACACGATTTTTAGTTCTTATTAATTGAGAGACTACATGGAATGTATGTACTTTTAATCTTTTTATACAAGTTATTTATATAAAGATAAAGTACAAAAAATAGTTTTTGACACTTTGCAGATCCACTTACAGTATAATCTAGTTTAATGCTATTTTAGAAATTCACAAATTGAAGTTAAAAGAGTTTAATGTTCATTGTTAATTCACGTTTATTCGTAATACATAAACTAATGTTAATTTTGTTACACAGTAAGGTCTTATTTGTTAACATTGGTTAATGTATTAACTAACATGAACTTACAGTGAGCAATATTTTTTCCAACATTCAATAATCTAGAAATGCAATAGTTCATTGTTTGTTCATGTTAGTTCAAAGTGCATTAAGCATGTTTAAAAAAATACAACTTTTAGTTTTACATTTTATTAGTAAATGTCGAAATTAACATTAAGACTAATAAATGCTGTAGAATTATTGTTTGTTCATTGTTAGTTCATGTTAACTAATTTTAACTACTGTTAATTTGAAATGTTAAAATATATGCAGACGTTAACTTGAACCTACATTAATAATTGTACAAAAATATATATTTTTTGTCAGTTCGTGATTAATGCATATAATACTTAACCTATGAAAACAAATTGAACTTGATTGCAGATTCATATACTTTTAAAGCTAAAATCTTGATGTTGAATTAAAAAACTCAATGGAACTGTTATATATCCTGTAAATTCATATACCAGTGCTACAGGCTTTTATAGGTGTCATTTTCCCCTTGCTGTCATCTTTACCCAATGCCAACTCTCCAAAAAGGCTGTTTATGAATCTTTCTGCCCGTGAACTTTGGAGCACTTCTCAGAAAGAGGAAACACTATGTTGAAACACGGCGACTGTGAGTGTACTTAAAGAGAGGAGGAAGAGAAAGTCTAAGAAGGACAGTTATTCATCAAAACGGGTCAAAAAGTCACCAGATTCTTGCGAGGTCTGAGAGCAGCGCTCCTTCGGTGTGGTGGGCAGCACCGAACCTCGCAGAACAAGGCAGCACTTTGTTGTGAGCGCAGGGCTGGCGTGCGCCGCTGCCCGCTCTCTGCCCGCCGTGTGTACATTGGCCAGACTGCGGAGCACAGCAGAACACAGGCGGGCGGCCCCATGAGAGAGACACAATGAACGCTCTTGTCTAGGGAAAGACGGATAGAGAAACAGGCAGATATAGAGAGCGAGTTTCCGAAGCGTCGATACGAGCCGAGGGCAAGACTGGTGAAGAGATGGAAATCTTGATGGAGGGAATCAGGGGTGGGTTGGCACGCGTAGATTCGCAGAATGGTTTTGAGGTTTGCTGCTGGGAAGCATCAAGCCGTCTGGGTTGGAAAAGGGATTAGAGAGGAAAGGAAGAAGTACTGAAGGGAAAGGGAACACAAACAAATGAATGCGCCTTGAAATGAGTGGCGTTTGGGGAGGAGGAAGGATCTGTCGGTCATTGGAAAGTCAAATTTGAGACCTGGTGGCCTCGCAGTTTATGTGTGCTCGTTAGCCGACGGCTTACTACAACAAACTATTCCTCGGTGGATAACACATAAGTAAATTACTATAAATGGAGTTATTCACTTTGCTGTATCTGCTACTATAAAATACTACAAAAAAAAGCCAGTGAAAAATCTTCAATCCTAGAAAAAGTGCATGAATTCTAACAGTGATGTTTTAGCAAATGCATGTTAAGAATTGTTGGATACCAAGAGGAAATCTGATATGAGAAGCATAAATTATTGAAGCGTTTCCAGATAAATGCTTTTTGAGTGATATCAGGGGATCAGCTACATTGTAAACAGCATCTCTACAGTCCAAAACTTACATCAACATGCATTATTCCCAAATTGTTTTTTTGAGCGACAGTGAGGGATCAATAACTTATCATGACTCAAAAATCTTATTTTGTTTCCAAAACTGCTCATTGTGCAAGAGAGAAACGGTCTTGCTGTAGCACCCTTGTGTTTGGGTTTACAAACCACGTATTACTGGAACGAACACTGATTTCTCTTTAGTTATTGCATGTTGGATTGTGTGTGTGTGTTTGTGTTGCTCACTATTGTTAAAAACGGGTTTTGTTTTTTTCAGGTTCACCCAAATGCAATGTGATGGTCATCTCGCACAATGTTTATCAGAGATGCATGAAGATATTATTTGGTGATGATGAGGAAATTATTTTAGATACTTGTGTTTGCCTTTATGAGCTTGCAAAGTATTACTTTAATGTTTTGATTACTGTAAACAGAAGACCTGGAAAGGAATAGATTTGCTGAAAATGTACTCGTCCTCAGAGCAGGCCATCCAAGATGTAGATCAATTTGTTTCTTCATCAGAACAGATTTGGAGATATTTAGCCATAGGTCTATTGCTCATCAGTGGATCCTCTGCAGTGAATGGGTGCCGTCAGAACGAGAGTCCAAACTTCTGATAAAAACATCACAATAATCCACAAGTTTAAACACTCATTCTGACGGCACCCATTCACTGAAGAGAACTGTGAGCAAGTGATGTAATGCTAAACTTCTCCAAATCTGTTGAGATGAAGAAACAAACTTGGATGGCCTTTTCACTTTTGGGTGAACTATTCCTTTAAATACTTCTTATAACATATGATTGATAAATATGCATTGTGCAATAAAGACAGTGCTCTCTCACAGACCAGTGTTTTTCTTTTCTTTTCTTTTTTCTCCACACCCAGAAATCATGAGACAGGAAATGTGAAGTCAGTACAATGAACATTTACTGATTTACAGTTGTTATCTAAGATGCTTAAGACTTAACTTCATAAAACCAAAGACATGTTCACATCTCTCTCTCCCACCCTCAGCCCACAGAAACTCTACTAGAGCTTTCATTTACAATCATTTATAAAACAAACACTTCAAATATAAAAGTATTCCCCTGTAGCACGTTGATAAGAGCGTCCCCTTGCTCTGGACTCAACGGAAGGAAAGAACCAAAAGAGAAAGAAAAGCAGAAAACAGCTTGCGACAGCTTTTGTATTTGGCAAGTTGATAAATAATGGAAATGTCTTGCTTAAAATGTTTTCAGGGACAGGAACTTGTATTTTATTGCAGTCTTGGGGTCTAAGTTTGAGACTAGCGGCTGGGACACTGGATTCAGATATCTTATATTGATGCAGAAACAGATTTATTTCTTTTTTTCTGTGAAAATTTTAAGGGTTAAATTACAGATATTTACAATTATGCCAAACTCATTCCAGTTCAAATATAAACATGAATAAAACCCCAACAAAGGACAATCATAAATCTTGACACTATTGGGTTCTGTACATTGGCTCAAGCTGGTGGAAAATTAAGTTGTTGGTCGGATGAAGACGATTTATTACTTGGTCCTTTGTAATATACCATAGTACCTGTTTTTCATACAGTTTGTAAAAATAATCATTGGTGTACAGGAATGAAAATCAAGCAAATTTTGTGTAGGACCATCTTTACCTTAAAAACCGGAAAATCTGCACTAGCAATGGCCCTGTCAAACTATACAGTTTGCATTCACCTGAAGTTGCTGACACAAACAATCATTCATAAATAGTGGAGTTCTTCAAAATTTTGTGCCTGTTTTTGTACCAGCTTTTCATTAGAGAGCTGAAAACACGGTGGCTTTGCTCTCTGCCTCGTTATCGTTACGTTCGTCACGCTTGTTATCTCCCGGGCCGTTCTTTGTTCTTAGCCCGTCTGCTAATCTCGCTACTGTCTGACACAAAAGCAGCTAATTAATCCTGTTAACATGGCAGGAATTCTTCATACAGGTCTGATTTCATCAAAGTGTTCACATCTAAGAGTGTCGTCTTCACTCTTCAGGAAAAGGGGGGAATAAAAAACCCAAAACTTGGAGATTAAATGCAATGGAAGATAGAAAACATATCTAGTTGCTTAATAACACAATACCTTATCACTGTGAGGGATTAATCAGTCAAGCTAGCCTGTGATTGGCTGTTTTTCTCTTTAAAGGGAAATTACGGATTTTGAAGTTCATTTTTAAGAGCTTTTTTGTGTGGCCTGGAATTTAAATAGACATGGTTTAGTTGTGTGTAGGGGTGTACAGCTATTAGCATGCTATTCTCACGATCTCTGCAGTATGTATACTGTGCACAGTATGCATGGGATACCCAGATGACCTACTACATTTGCCAAGACACACACAGCGCAGAATAACATATCCCATAATGCAATACACACAACTTGACTTTCCATTTCCAACTCTTTTTTTTTTTTGGCTTACTATTTTGTCTAACTGTAAACACTCACAGCATTTTTACACAAAATTGATTTTAAAATACAAAATAGTCATTATTAGTTGCTTATATGCAACATCACAATGTAACGTGACGGTGTAGCTTACTAATGTCTGAAAAGTGTTTATCATTGAATATTGACAATCATTTCACCTACTATTAATAAAAATAGTAGACAGAATACAGTATATTCTACAAGTACAGTAGTAGGCTAGAACTCCATTCCGAACACAACCTGTCACTGAATGATACAAGATTAGCATTCTGCGCTAACTGTGTTTGATATTAAGTTTTGCAGTGGGTTAAATTTAAGCATCTGACTGCGACTTCCACCATGCGTTTAGGTCATCTGAGATTCAGTCACATCACTGTTGCACAATCTTTCCACCACACAACACCAGCGACATGACGTACAAACCCTTGTTTGTGTTCTCTCGCTCTCCACAACGTCTCAACAGCACGTTATTGACAGATCACATGAGTACAACAACATAAAACCCTCGTATCAGAGTGAGGAGCAGCCATTTTAGTAATATAGTGTGCGGTTGTATTGAATTCTACTGTAATAATAAACCCAGGCTCATTGGAAAAAACGTGCCTATGGCGACATTTATGCAAAATTATATTATGTTGTTTTTGAATGTTTCATGACACTTTCAACGTGAAATGCTAAAAGTGCATTCCGTTTTATCCGAGATAGATGAATGTAAATCTGGCAGCATTTTATGTTGGTTGCTTTTTTGTAATGTGGTGGTTCGGAAATGAAATTTCCGGTGACGTTAATGCTCTATTGCATTTGAAAATAACGTACTGACCCTAAACCTAATTAAAGCAAACGTGAGTGATTTTAGCTAGCTTCTACAAGTCTTTAAGCTCTTTTATTGTGACTTGTGCAATGCTGTACCGGGTGAGCTACCGAGCAAGTTTACTATGTGGGAAAAACCATACATATGCGGTAGGTTATGTGGTACAAATTTAAAAATGTGTTACAAATCATGCACCATAAAAGTGTTTTGAGGTCATAACATAGTATTGTGCAAGGAACTGTGCAAAAAAAGTCCTTATTAATTAGTAATCTGCCCCATAACCATAATTTGCACAAAAACATGGATAGAGGAACGTTTTTCCAATAAACCTAGGTTGGTTATATTGCTGCCGGTCTGATGTATTTGGGCTTTGTGATCATTCAGTGTCTAACTTTAGTGTTTTGTTTCAACATATGCATCAGTGTGTTTGTGTTATGTAAATAATAATAATAACACCTGCAGCCCACTTTCTCATTGGATGGTGCAACCAACTCCAATCTAACGTGGAGTTCAGAGCAGTTTGGAGCATGGTGAATTTTGGATCTTTGAGGCACTTCTTCAAAAAACACATTTTATCTCCCATTTACTCTATAAAACCAACATGGGTGGTTAAAAGCTTGCGGTTTGAAGCACAGCTACCCACTGTGGATGAAACCATCATGGTCATGAATTAAAATGTGCCACTTTGCATCATAGAAGGCATCATAAATTCTTCGATTGGTTACCTACACTATAAATACAACATTTTTTTTTACCTTTAAACATTATACATTCTTGTTTAGCTTGAGGACGAGCCTCATACACGATTAAAGAGAATCCCAAAAAAAATCGAACAAAATAAAAGTGCACATTAAAGGGACAGTTCACACAAAAATGAAAATTTGATGTTTATCTGCTTACCCCCAGGGCATCCAAGATGTAGGTGACTTTGTTTCTTCAGTAGAACGCAAACAAAGATTTTTAACACAAACCGTTGCAGTCTGTCAGTCTTATAATGGAGGTGAATGGGAATCACGGCTTTGAGAGTAAATGTGCCACTTTGCATCATAGAAGGCATCATAAATTCTTCGATTGGTTACCTACACTATAAATACAACATTTTTTTTTACCTTTAAACATTATACATTCTTGTTTCGCTTGAGGACGAGCCTCATACAAGATTAAAGAGAATCCAAAAAAAAATCGAACAAAATAAAAGTGCACATTAAAGAGACAGTTCACACAAAAATGAAAATTTGATGTTTATCTGCTTACCCCCAGGGCATCCAAGATGTA
>NW_015649610.1:333440-343073 GCF_001515625.1 Sinocyclocheilus rhinocerous
AAAAAACTATATAAATACTGTTCAGTTTCTTGCACAGACGGATCATTTCGTGTCTTTACACATCAGTGTATCGTCACGAGCCGCAGGGTTTAATTTGGTTTTGTTTGTGTATGTTTTTTTTTACTCTCAAAGCCGTGATTCCCATTCACCTCCATTATAAGACTGACAGACTGCAACGGTTTGAGTTAAAAATCTTCGTTTGTGTTCTACTGAAGAAACAAAGTCACCTACATCTTGGATGCCCTGGGGCTAAGCAGTTAAACATCAAGTTTTCATTTTTGGGTGAACTATCCCTTTAGAACTGTCATATTTAGCTAGGGTTGATGGGAAATGTAGTCTCTGATGGACGCAGGCACACATCGAAGGAACTAACTTGAGTCCCAGGCAACAGTGCGCGCACACACACAAACATGGGCATGAAAATTAAAGAGGATGCTGGGAAGCAGGAAGACAATCAACAGCTGAAATTTGGGGAATAGTTGTGAGTTTGTTTTCTGAAGTTTCTCCAGTCGTTTCTTCTTCCAGTGTAACCCCAAAATAACTCAAGGACGGTCCGAAACGTTAAGTCTTGGTGTTGCTTTTTGTCTTTAACACAGTTTTAAGGAAAGTTCTTCTCTGTGACACATGTCTGAGTCTGAGCTGAACTCAGCTGTAGTAGTCTTGTGGAGCCGCAGGCAGAGAAACAGCCGTTTTGTTCTTCCCTCATACGGTTTCTTCATTGGAGAGCAGCAGAGGATTAATGTAGTCGAATCCCTCAAACTCAGACTGGTCTATTCTCTTTAGCACATCCCTGAGGAGAGAAACCAACATTATTAATAGAAGAGCTACAATTCAACTCTACATGTCCCGCACTGTGGCTTAAAGCAAAAATTAGGGTAAAAATGAAGGAGGTGTAGTTTGATGAATTGAATTTCTGTTAGGTGCTGTATTTATATATAAAATTAATCGCAATTAATCGATTTGACAACACTACTAAAATGTATTAAAATAGAAAATAGTTATTTTAAATTGTAATAATATTTCACAATATTGCCGTTTTACTGTATATTTTATCAAATAAATGTAGCCTTGGTGAACAAAAACATTAAACAAATCTTACTATCCCCAAACATTCGAAATAGTGTATACATTACTGGTATGTTACTTCTTCAGGGCAGTGCTGAGTAATCATTTTTCATTTATTTTTATTAGATTTTTTGAGATTGCATCTATTTTTTTTTCTTTCAAAAAGGCCACACATTTTACAGATTCTGCAGGGGATATATAAATTTATGAGCACATCTGTAAATGCAGACTGCCCACCAGAAACAACAATAACAACCTTTCTTCATCTGCGTCGAGGGGCTGGTTAACCACAAAGGGGGCTCTAACTACAGCAGTGGGCAGACAGAATTTCACTGGAGTACAATTGAGAAATTCAGCGGCGTCTTTCTCCTCTTGGCTATTTTCTGCAATGGCAGTGATCCTTTACATGTCTAAAGAGATGGTAACATTCTTGCTGAAATCAGACCTCTTGCTCTTCAGAACCTCAGGAATCCATTGATCTATTTTATCAGCCTGTTGAGGATACCGCACTGCTATAGTGTAATGCTGAACCGATTCAAAACTCGTTTATCACGTTCTGTCAAACACGGTCCGTGGAGGACAATTCTCCTCTATAACAAGCTCTGTAAGAACTAATATTTCACCAGATCCGGGATCAGTGCCGAATTGTGTTTGTGCAGTGTCTGTTTGAATAAAGTCCCCAGAGGGCCACTTGACTGTATGTGGGTGTGTGTGGGGTCGAAATGCCTCCAGCAAGAGTGAAACCTAAAATAACATGAATGACACCTATATGTCGTAATATTAGGCTCAGGTTTCAAAGGGAGTGCAGGGGGGAAATGTGTGATGCCGCAGAGGAAGAAACACTGAAAGACGGACATTCTGGGCACTGACCAAAATAAACAAGCCTCTTTACAGCACAAATGTTTCTTCAGAAAAGAATTACAAGGTGGAACTTATTTGAAAGACAGAAAGCAAGCAAGCTTTGGTACTATTTTTACCAAAAAACATTTGGTAAAAATAGTTTCTACATTTCATTTCCCACAACCTGTTTAAAAACATAAGATTAGTAATGCGAACATTTGTTATGAAAGGGAATGACTTTAATTGAAAGGTATGTAGATAATACACTACATAAATGTATATATTTAATAATGCGCAACCTTTTTTCAAGACTCTTACAGAAATTTAAAGTTAAAAACAACAGCATTATTTGAAAAAGAAATATTTTGTGACATTTTAAAATGTTTCTGAATGATCTTACTGGCCTTAAACTTTTGACCGGTAGCGTACTTTGTGTAAAACAAAGCTAGATAATAATGCATTGGGAATCCAAGTTCCTTTATAAGCCGTTTGTGTGAGCATGTAAAAGGGAATCGTGTCTCTAGTCGCAATGGATTCCAGTTCATCCTTTTCCGCTGCGCTCTGAGACACATCCCTCTCTGGACGCACTTTCCTTTAATCCAAAAGACTAAATCTCTTACAAGGAAGGATTTCACCCCCCACCCTCTTTTTTCGTCTGCCAGATCCGTCAAACAAAAAAGGCTTCCATCACTTCCTCCCCCTCCTCCTCTCCTCCACCGTGTGGGACATCAGGCTTTTCCAGAGCTCGCTCCGCTTTTGAAGTGTCTGGCTGCTGCGTTCCTTTGAAGCCTGCTTGGAAAATCTCGTATTGAACTAAGAACCCGCCGTGGCTCTATAGATTACAGTCTGTCAGTTCATCTTACTGCAGCCCACTTGCGTTCTGTTAATTATGAGTGGCAGGTTTACCGACAAATTGACTTCAATTGGCTTGTAGACTGCAATGATTGTGTGCTCAACAGTTAGTGTTCATAGTTCAATGAAGTGCATCTTGAGCTTCTCGTGGAGAGTGAAAATATCACCTCAAGATACTGAATGACCTCATTCGTAAGCACTTGGGTTGCACTCCATTCGGAATTGAACTGAGAATGCCTGAATTCAAATTAAATCTGAATTGAGGTAGTAAACAGGATGCAGAATTGCATCAAACTTGAATTTCAATTTAAAGGGATAGTTCACCCAAAAATGAAAAATTTTGTCATAAATTAAAAACGAGAATACTTTTTGAGTGCAAAAGAAAAAAAAATAACAACTTTATTCAACAATTCGTCTCCTCCGCATCACCCAGCGCCATTTTGGAGAGTATCCACTGAACGTAAATTGCATATGCTGTTTTGTGTCAGCTGCGCCATGCGTATACATTGTTTTCGTTCAAATCTAAGCATAAATGACGTAAACAGCGTATCCACGTGGCACAGCTGACACAAAACAGCATACGCAATTTACGTTCAGTGGATACTCTCCAAAATGGCGCTGGGTGATGCGGAGGAGACGAATTGTTGAATAAAGTCGTTTTTTTTTAGGTAGTAAACAGGATGCAGAATTGCATCAAACTTGAATTTCAATTTAAAGGGATAGTTCACCCAAAAATGAAAAATTTTGTCATAAATTAAAAACGAGAATACTTTTTGAGTGCAAAAGAAAAAAAAATAACAACTTTATTCAACAATTCGTCTCCTCCGCATCACCCAGCGCCATTTTGGAGAGTATCCACTGAACGTAAATTGCATATGCTGTTTTGTGTCAGCTGCGCCATGCGTATACATTGTTTTCGTTCAATCAAAAGCATAAATGACGTAAACAGCGTATCCACGTGGCACAGCTTCTGAACCTTGATCGTGTAAGGACCCTTGCTGTCTATGGGAGGGTCAGAGAGCTCTCAGATTCCTTCAAAAATATCTTAATTTGTGTTCAGAAGATGAACGGAGGTCTTACGGTTTGGAACGACATGAGGGTGAGTAAATAATGACAGAATTTAAATTTTGGGGTGAACTATCCCTTTAAGGAAATAGAAGTAAAATGTATTGAAACTCACATGGATGGATGGAACAGTAGATAGAATGATAGAACAAGAATGGATGGAACGAAAGAATGATAGAATGACAGAACAATAGATAGAACGATAGATAGATAGATAGATAGATAGATAGATGGAACGAAAGATATAGAATGATAGACAAATCCAATCCAATTCAACTGAAAGGAAGCTAATTCTTCTAACTATTCCCTTTAAGGAAATAGAAGTAAAATGTATTGAAACTCACATGGATGGATGGAACAGTAGATAGAATGATAGAACAAGAATGGATGGAACGAAAGAATGATAGAATGACAGAACAATAGATAGAACGATAGATAGATAGAATGATAGATAGATAGATAGATAGATAGATAGAACGAAAGATATAGAATGATAGACAAATCCAATCCAATTCAACTGAAAGGAAGCTAATTCTTCTAACCCTGGTAAGAAGAATTGTACGTTTTAAATGCACAGCTCTCAGATTTTGTCGATAACGGAATGCATTTCAGTCACGGTACCAAATCACATTGTTAATCAAAGATGCCGTCCTCTATAGGAGCTGCATTTTTGGAGCTCCATTTAATGTAAATTGAAAACAGGAATCCTTTTTAGAAGCTTAAGGATTGCCTGTCTCTATGGATCAAATCAGAATAACAAATTCAGCCAGGAAATAAAAGTCATTGTGAAGACTGGAGTCCCTCTCCAGAGAAATGCACCTCTACAGAACAATACGTCTCAAAGCCCGGCGTGATTGTTCTCCACGCAGAATGACTGGAATGTCCGAAGAATCTCTTGAGAGAAATGGGGCGAGACCTCAACAACTGACCCAAATGTATTCAGACATGCCATGAGTCAACCTACAATCCTCAACCATCAAATAAATGCACATTTTTTGCATTGAGTTGACGAGCCTTCTCTTATTTTAGCACTTGTGTTAATCACTGCGTTATTCAAAAGGACCGAGTTTATGAATGAGCGAGCAAAGAAAAGACTTGAATGCATAAAAGCCCCCCTAGAAACTCACTTCACACTGATTAAAGCCAGTTTTCACATGAATCTCTGGTTTTTAATGCCTCTCAGCATCAGGTTTTCACCATTTAAGAGCTGTTCTTTGTCCTCCCTTTCAATGTGGCCCTTTTCGGTGCACCTCATACTGTAAAGCAATCAGAAACTCCAGAGGGGATGTTTCCATATGACATCACCACCTCTTGACGATAGCCTCCAGATGGGTAAACCATTTCCCTTCATCTCGCTCTCACTTCTGAAGGGGAATCTTAGACATAAACCTCACCATCCTGACCAGCAGAATCGAGTGGAAACCCCCGTTATTAAACGCCTAAATCTTCTGCTGGTGCAGTCATGTAACTTTGAAGTCGTTAAATTATTACATAATCGCTCTCGAGATGGATTCCGCAGAAGTGACGACTGAATTTAATTTTCATTTAAACATTTGGAAGATGTTACAGTGTTACAAGATGCCAGTTTGTCTTTTCATAATTCAAATCTGGACACATTTTACCAAACACCACGAGTCCAGTCGTATTAGCGGTTTTTAGCAACTGAACAGGTCGTTGGAAAACAGGTGGAGTGATTCTTCTGTCAGAGATCTTTACTGATCCTCTGTGGTAATGCAATGCCTTTCGGCCAAGCATAACATTTTTCAATACTTACTCGTCGTCTGGTGTTAGCTGCACGGGTTCGTTGGTGAACTGCGTGTCAAAGTTGTCTAAACCGTAGTCGTCTGTGATCTGAGGTTTGAACGGTGGAGTCACCTGCTTCTGTTCCAGCTAGAGGAGAAAAGTGAGAAAATGACTGATTAGAACATAATCCATTCCAACTTCTATGCTTTTTGTAAGCTCTTGTTTCCAAAAACTTGATGTCTACATTGCGGAGTTCAACAACATTCTTAAAAGCAAAGATTCTGGCATCTATGGTTCCATGAAGAGCCTTTAACATGGAACCTTTCCATTCCACAAAAGGGTTATTCAAAGTGGAGAAATGTTCTTTAGATTTTTAAAATGTTCTTCACACTAAGAAAAAACTGTTCACTGAAAGGTTCTGTGGGGAACCAAAAATGGTTCTACTATGGCATCACTGTGAAAACCTCCTTTTGGAACCTTTGTTTTTATGAGTGAATAGGAATAGTGTTGCCAAAATGTTGAAAAGCTAGGGAAAGAAAAATGTTGCCATCTAGGGCAAGTAAAAATCTGAGCCACTGGCCTGATTGAGACAAAATAAATACATTCTTTTTTGTTGAGCCCTATATAGGCCTTTGAAGACAGCTTTCTACCTGAGCTAAAACCTCAGAAGTGACTGATTGGAGCCAGCGACACAAATAGCAATCAATGCAGGTGATTAAATTTACAATTGATTCCAACAGATTATATTGTTATCATGTTGCTAAGCTAACCACATGGTACCCTAATGGACTCTATGCATGACTCCTTTCAAATTTAGCTTTGGTAACCACTGCAACTTCCTGTGCAGCACGAAATTAAATCTTGAGGAAGTTTCTCAGAGGAGATTTTTTAGTTAAGTCCATGAGCAAAAAAAAAACATTGCAAACAAAAAATACTGGTTAAACAAGCACATATTAAATTGGAATGATAAGCTTTTATTGGTACTTTCGGTATGGAATGCAACAGAAGAAATGCAATTTATAATCAGCATGATTTTGATAACATCTAGGTAGGAAGTTAATATGTAAAAACATAAATTCCATAAATGCCAAATCTGTACCAGATCATATGTACTAATGCTTATGATATTTCATAAATGGCTGACTCAGCGTGACATCCGCTTTAAATAAAACTACAAAAACCAGACAAAAGAAAGCAAGGCATTTTTGATTTTCACTCAAGGCAACTAATGAATGATATTCCATTAATCACTGCATTAAATGAACCGAAATGAACCGAAAGAGGGCGAATGGCCCTTGTGTGAGGGACACTTTAGTTTGTTTGAGTCTTGAAGTACTTCAAAGTGCTTTTAATAAAATATAATAAAGTAGAGAGGGACAAGGAGAGAAGTAGGAGAGAAGGCAGAAAGAAGAAAGAAAGAGACGTGCTATTTTTTGTATTGTAGAGGTTTGATGTTAAGCACTTGTCAGAATGGACAGATTCTGTGGACGTCAACACTACAGGTCATATTAAGGTTTGTTTTCACGTTTTGCCTCTCTAACATTCTCTGTGTGTTTTGAGGACATGATCCTGCTGTGTTCCACTCCACGCCGATCTGCACAAACTGGAACAGATGGCCTCTCTTCTCTAATTTCACTACTATCTCACTCTCTCTATTTAGTCTAATTCATAAGTCCAGCTTAATGTCTCTTGTGTTGGTCTGTCAAAAGGCTTTTACATTTATTAAAGAAACTCCGAGTGGTTATTGTGCAAATCTCGCTGATATTTGGTGGCAAAATGTTTTGGGTGTTTTTTATGTGTTTTTATGCAGTTACTAGGCCATTGCTAGGTGGCCAAAGTCAAAAGAAACTGCTAGGTCTCGATTTCCCTTTTGTTCCCTTTTCTCTTATTTTCCAAATCAGTATTTGGTGTACTGTATACACTACATTTCAAAACTTTGGTGTCGGTCCGATTTTGTTTTTTTACTTTTATTCAGCAAGGATGCATTAAATTGATCAAAATTGACAGTAAAGACACTTACAATGTTACAAAAGATTTATATTTCAAATAAATGTATGTTCTTTTGAATTTTCTATTCATCAAAAATCCTTGCATTATGGAAAAAAAATGTATTATGGTTTACCAAAAATACTAAATATTAAGCAGCACAAGTGATTTTAACATCAATAACAATAAGAAATGTTTATTGAGCACCCAATCAGCATATTAGAATTTCAGAAGGATCATGTGACCCTGAAAAATGGCATAATGGCTGACCCCAAACTTCTGAACGGTAGTGTACGTCATCCTACCCTTTCCCATCAGCAGCCTTGGTGAGCATAAGAGAAAATCTTACTGACCCCAAACTTCTGAACGGTAGTGTACGTCATCCTACCCTTTCCCATGAGCAAAACGCTCTGCCTTTGCATGAAAAATGGCATAATGGCTGTTGAAAATTCAGCTTTGCCATCACAGGAAGAAATTACATTTTTAAACATAGTAAAATAGCCTAGATAAGTTATTTTTAATCATAATAATATTTAACAATATTACTGTTTTTACTGTATTTTTGATCAAATAACAGCAGCCTTGGTGAGCATAAGAGAAAATCTTACTGACCCCAAACTTCTGAACGGTAGTGTACGTCATCCTACCCTTTCCCATGAGCAAAACGCTCTGCCTTTGCATATGCAGAGTAATGGTAAAACAAAAGCGGAGAGAGACATAACAGAGAGAATTAAAGACGGCACACAGGGGAAAAAGAGATGTTAATTGGTGCCCAGCCACCATGTGTGCGTGTTTTTTATTCCCGAGGCCATTGACTCCAGAGAGTCAGGCATGACGCAGTTGGCTGCAACCTGCCTGGCGGAACATGCTAATGCTCGTCTCTGTAGCAGAAAACCAATTACACACGCACACCCATCCAGATGCACAGAGACTCTTCACGCTGATGTGTGGGAGTGGATTATTCCCACACTGCTCCTTCGCTAGTTCTCGCTTCCCGTCGCTCTCTCAGTCTCTCTGTCGGGGTCCGGCATCATCCTCTCAGTGACTAAATGATCGTAAACTCACTAGTAATCTGCTAGGATGACACGGTGCTGATTGAAGTGGGACGCTATGGCTCCCTTTACACCTGGCATTAATGTGTTATTGGTGATTGCATCACAGACGGATAGCGATTGATCACAGTAAATGCACAGTGGAAATGCATGTGACCATATTGGATTTGTAATGTAAATGCTAATCTGTCCTGACTCTGGATCAGGTCAACAGATGCAGATATGCATACCAGTCATACAAATGCAGGACTAATGTCTCTTAAAGGTATAGACCAGTGTTTCCCAACCTTTTTTTAGTCGCGGCACCCTTTGGAAATTTTAACAAACTTGTGGCACCCTACAAAATTAATTTTGTCACGATATTTGAAAAATATATATTTGAATATTTGAATTTCTGACTTCGATATGATAATTTGAAAAGTATAGATATTCGGTACAACAGGGAAGAACTGCAGAATATAATGTCATACAGATATTTTTAATATTAAAAATTGTCCATCAATGGTGGCAATCAGAAGGCTAATTTCTGATGAAGAGACCAATTTATATGACAGATTTTAATGTAGGCTTTTATACATATGTAAACATTATGTAATTACCATTATAACTAGCTATCTCACAAATTTTTGCTCACTCAGTGTTTTTTTAATTTTACAGTGGGGTAATTTTGGTGCAGTAGCACGAGATAGCTTGATTTCAAACTTTGAATTGAATAAAAAATGACAAGTAAGCAGTCAGTAATAAAATAAGAACAAATAAAGAAATTAAAAAGCTTTTTAGTTTTTCAGGTAGGTCTAACACACAGTAGGGCTATTAAGAGAATTTTTTTTTTTAATTTTTACCAATTATCCAAATAATGTTTAGTCCTAGAAAACTATTATTATCAGAACACGCGAGCATAACATAACGGTTAGCAGATCAATGAATGAGAGGGCAGCGTTACCAGAGTAACAATACAGTACTACATCGATGTTTCCTGTCAGCTCAATTTTTGAGTGGACTTTGCTGTTCCGATGAGCATGAACGATAT
>NW_015649610.1:343103-353563 GCF_001515625.1 Sinocyclocheilus rhinocerous
CCGAAATTTCGGTGCATCTCTAATTATTGGCGACATCAGAAATGGATATTATATAATAGATGCTTTTTTGAACATTTTAGCAATTTAAAAATATTAAAAAATGATTTTTTTACACGGACCCCTGCTCTCGACAGACGGCACCCACGGCACCCCTGCTCTCGACAGACGGCACCCACGGCACCCCTGCTCTCGACAGACGGCACCCCAGGGTGCCGGGGCACCCCGGTTGGGAAACATTGGTATAGACCACCTAAAAAGTAAAATTCTGTCACCATGTTTTTCCAGATCTGTATTTGTGTATCTGTGAGTAGTACTGAGTATTTTGTTTCCCTGTAGAACACAAAATAAAATATTTTGAAAAAGGTTTTGGCCATACAATATTCATTCATTCATTCATTCAATCATTCATTCATTCATTCATTCATTCATTCATTCATTCATTCATAAATACTTTTGTGAAAAAAACAATGTTTGGAATGACATGAGGTTGAGTATATATTGGCAGAATTTACATTTTGTGGGTGACCTATCACTTAAAGACCATCTGTGGTCATGTGAAAGACATCTTTAATAAATAAATTACATTTTTAACATTTTTTCCCCCAAGTATGTTTCCAGTGGAGAGCAAAAGAAAAACAGTGTTCAAACTAAAATAAAATATTTTGAAAAAGGTTTTGGCCATACAATATTCATTCATTCATTCAATCATTCATTCATTCATTCATTCATTCAATCATTCATTCATTCATAAATACTTTTGTGAAAAAAACAATGTTTGGAATGACATGAGGTTGAGTATATATTGGCAGAATTTACATTTTGTGGGTGACCTATCACTTAAAGACCATCTGTGGTCATGTGAAAGACATCTTTAATAAATAACATATTTTTAAAAAAAATTTTCTCAAGTATGTTCCAGTAGAGAGCAAAAGAAAAACAGTGTTCAAACTAGCCTTCTCTCACACATACACAGATATCTGCTGTCACAGGAATGGATAATTATTATTAATACATTCATACAACAGCAGTGGCAAAGCTGGCTGAAATCAAAATCCCACAGGCGTGCACATTCATTGTCTGATCCCCATGACAGCATGTCACGGCTGTTCTGACTGTGTTCTAGAATAAAAAAAGAAAAGCATGTTTCTTTCTATTCACCACTTAAAAAAAGCAAACCAAGTTTTTGAATTACAATGATTCATTTAATTGAGCCAATTTGGATCAAATGCTTTTAAGACTTAATCTTTTAAGATCAAACAATGACTCTGATTTACAGTTGCGTCTTTCCATCAACATTAGAAAAGACATCGATTTAACTGCAGCTGTGGATAAGAAAAACAGGAAATCCACAAACAATAGGATTAGCTACACTGTACATTTTTTTTCAAAGTTGTAAATAAAACAAGGATTACCGGAGTATGTTTTACAAGACAATACAATTTCAGTTTTTCTACTTCAAATCTACATGCTTAATTCAATGTGTTACTTATATATATTTACATATACATACACACACACACACACACACACACACACACAAATACAAAACACTGTATAAATCTATACATTTTATCTAAATATATTAAAAATCATTAGTTTTTAATGCTACAAGTGAATTTATCCATAATTTATGACTTTATGCATTACACTGAATTTATGAATTATAATGTGAAAAAAAGATATTTTGTGTCGATTTAAAGATTTTTAAGTGTTACAATATTATTAGTGTTTAAGACAGTGTTTATTAGTGTGTTGTAAAGACAGTAAGGTAGTAATTTATATATATATATATATATATACACAATGTAGAAGATGCAGTAATTCTTTGTTTATATAACCACAATTGCTCTGTTACTCACACTGATCCAGAGACTATGAGGCGTAAAGCATGTTAATGCGTTCATCATGCTCTCACACGATCTCAAATAGCCCATGACGTCTTTAGTATTTCCTTTTTTTCCACTTGATTAAGACTCAAGCTAATTGTCCTCTTATTGTTCACATGGACATGAGCCGAGGACCCTCTGATTTCCATTTGTGACGAGTGAGACTGACTCCATGTCAGGTTCTAAACTTGACTCGTGATGTCTGAGTGTAGTTTTATCAAGTGATTATTCAGATGGTTAGCATAGTCCGGTTAGCCAGACTGGCAGATGTTGTAACTACAACATCAGATTAGAAAAAACATTCAAATGTAATGTTTTTCTTTGTATCAGTGTTTCTTTTAAAACATTTCAAGTCTTAAATCACACACTTTCAAAGTGGTCGCAGGCTTTTAGACCACATTATACTGTTTTGCTGTCGAATGAGTTTCCAAATTCAAAATTGTTACCAATTTCTCCCCACTTGAGGATCTACATGCACCAGTTCCAAAACTAGCCTCTTGGGTCTCAGGACTGATCTCAGATGCGGACTTCCTGTGCAGCCTCCCCTGCTAAATCTGTCTTTACAAGCTGCCGTCACAGAGAGTGAGAGTTGTGCTGCGTCTCCCCTCCAGGGCCCACACTGCAGACGGTGTGAAGAGGGTCTGTCTGAGCGGAGAGAAGCTTTTACACCAGCCGTACCATTCTGTCTCTCTCCCACTCTCTCAGTCTACCCCCTGCTTTCTCATTCAGCTCGCTCTCTATCACTTTGTCTCTCACCGTCTCAGTCCACCTCCCTCTTCTCATTCGTCTCTCTCTCCTTTTCTCACTCTCTCCCACTTTGTCTCTCGCTGTCTAAAATCATTTCCCTCTCCTCATTCAAGCCTTTCTCACTCTATCTTTTGCAATCTGCCTCACACTGTCACAATCGGCCTCGCTCTCCCACTCTTTCACCCCCTCTGTTTCTCACTGTCTAAATCAGGGGTCGGGAACCTTTTTTGACCAAAGAGCCAATTTTTTTATTTTTGGTTAATGCATTTTTCCAAAAGAGCATATATATAATATATATATATATATATATATCCATGTTTTGACCGTTTTAGGCGCGCCACCAAAGACGTCTATGCTTCTCCGTGTTCCACTCGGACCTCGCGCGTCGAAAACATGCAGTCAGAAGCGGATTAAGTTCCGTTTCGCGGCTTTGAGTTTTTAATACTGTCTGCCTTCAAGAATGTCCCGCTCTTTACGGTCTCATTCATTCATGTTCCTTTATTAATAACGCTAACAGTCCCACCCGCTGAAAGCTGCGCGGAAAAAGTGAAAGTAACCGGCTAAATGTTTCATACTGGCTCTTGGCACAGGAGAACACCATCTTCTATAAAACATAGTATATGTTTCAGTTTTGTCACTTTATTACATACTTTTACACTTTTTCTGCTGTTTAAAAAAAATCTTTCTTTTCGCTATTACCACAAACAAGCTACATAGCAGCTTGAATCTGAGTTTATTAGCTCTACTTTATCAGTTTGCTGTGGTGACTCTCGCGAACAGCACTGAACGCGCACTTTTCGGTACAAAAAAATGTATTATTATTTTAAACCTTTTATCAGCTTATGTAGTCTCTACAACCAATGAATTGCTGATCTCTAGTGATGTATAATTTTTGTAATAGATCATTTGTTGGTAAAGGGTGAGAGATCTGGCGAGCCACATGATTTTTGTCAAAGAGCCAGGTGGCTCGCGAGCCATAGGTTCCCGACCCTAAAGGAACACTGAAGCTTCTCTCATTGCACTAATCTTCACTCCGTGACTTTTTCTGTTTTTCCTATTTCCACCTTCTTCCTCTCTGCCATAACGTTTTCAAAATAGTCACAACATGCTTCATAAAATATTAAGCTATAGGTGATACTTCAATGACAGGCACTTTTATGTCACCTTATTTTTAATCGACACTGAAAGATTTGAACTTTTTTTCTCTGCTTTTTGTTTTACGAAGGTCACATTAAAACGGTCTTGGAAACTTTCCTTCATCCTTTGAAAAGTAGTTTAAAATAAATAGCTTTTTTTGTAAAAAAAAAAAAAAAAAAAAAAGTTTTATATAAAAATAGTTTTATTTTTGTTTAATGATTATATAATTAATATTATATTAATATAAAGCATTAACATAATCTTTTAATCCTAAAACATAAAAATCCATAAAAGTATTACTTACCATTTTCTTTAAACAATAACATTAAGTTAAATAAACTCAAACTTTATTAATAATTAACAAATTTAAATAAACTATATACCTAAATTATTTAATAAAATGAGTAATAATAATGACTGAACTTTAATAATAAATATTTTAATAAATATTGTGATTTTGAATCTGTAAAAATATAATTTTTGTAATTGTAATTGTAATTACTGCTGTCAACTGTCTTGGTTACCAGATAGTTAAGCATATTAGATAGTACCAGATACCAAGGAGTGTTAGTTAAGCATATTAGATATAAAATGACATGATAAAGAAAAATTAAGATATAGAATATTTTATTGCTTGTCATATCCAGTTATGCTGTGATTTTGTCAAATTGTGCAAACAAAATGTAAAAAAAATATCATAGAATGTAGGATACATAAAATGCTAGCTATTAAAACTATCCTTAGCAAGACAAATTAATTGTCTATTTTATTAAAATACCAAAATATGATTTTCACCACAGAAGGTAAATAAAATACATAACTTGAAATGTGTAGGTTCAGAAAAATTACAATTCTCCTATGATACATGTACATCTACTGCAGAACATTGCTAGAGGACAAACTGTGTTTGTGTGTGTGTGTGTGTGTGTTAATAGTATATTTCAAGAAACACCCATGTGTGTGTATTAGTATGTTAAAGAAACTTCTTTTACATCTGGTAAAGCTGAAAGACAAATGATCACTCATCACAGGCAGGTGCCAGACACACACGTGTACAATCAATCATCAAAAGAAATATTTCTGGAATGGCAATTATAGCTTCTACTGAAAAGGTCAAGCTGAAAGAAATATCATGCTGCAAAGAAACTCTTATACAAGAACTGCAGCGAAAATATCCACTTGAAACGTGTATATCAGGGTAGACGTGGTAATCGTTTAGACAGGCTACGCGCTTTCAGTTGAGCATCAAATCAATGTCTTCATTCATTCATGAGCAATTAACAACAAGTGTAGCACAACCCTGTTCATTAGAGGAGCTCAGGGGGTTGATTCCACGTATAGAACAGCGGCTACGTGTGTGTGTGTGTGCGTCTGTGTGTCCAAACTCATCCATTGCACTAGTAAAGTGGCGGAAAATCCCAGCAACTTAAGCATGGCACGTTAGTGACGGAACTCTAGAGCGTATAATTTCCTTTCCACGATGCCGACCTTCATGGAAACACACGATGGACACGACCAGCCAACAATAACCGCAATTACAGCTAATAAAACACGACAGATCGCAGCTGAACGCCTGGCTGAAGACTCAGTTATGTGAAGATGTACAGTACAAGTACAGAGCCTCTGAGGCAAGTATGAGATGATATAGTGGACAAAAAGGCTACTTTGCTGTCTCTGCGGTTTTGAATCTTCTGCATGCTGTTTTCACACTCTCTGTGCTGATTTCGAAGATAAGACATATGTAAAATATCACAATGTAACACAGGTAGTGATATATTTTCTTTTATGTTGTGATATATGTCTGAATAAAATGAATTATAGAAAAGAAAAGAAAAATGCAGAAAGGTAAAAATTCTACAGTAAAATTTTTTTTTTTTTAAATTAAGCATATACATGGATGAATCATTGAATCATTCATCAATAACCTGCATTTAGAAAACAGATATGGCTCGTTTCCATTTCAGGCCTTTTTTTAAACAAAACCTACATATTGTGTAACATTTGTGATCTATAAATCTATAATAAAGTGACAAAAGTGTTTGTGTTTTATCAACTTTTTTTTATCTGAACTACCTGAAACCCCTGTTGAGACATATTCAAAGGGTTCATGGGTTCAGGCCTTATTTAGGTGGGTCAAAACCCCCTAATATGCAGCCTCAACAGCTTTACAATCAGCATGAAACAATTCATTTGACTTCTGTAACTTGAGATTTAGGCAGAACTTGATTTTATCCATTAAAAACAGACTGAATCATGAAACGTAAGCGTTACAGACCAGAATGGATCCACGTGTTAAAATATAACAAAGTCAAGCATTTTTTCCCTTTGGAATAACATGCACGCATCAATTTTAATATCATGTTAACAAAAAAAAATTGTAATATGCCTAAAAAGAAGCTGTGAAAGATTCAAGTTTTTGAAAAGTAATTACCTATTTTACCTAAATAATTCTATTTTTTACATAAATGTTTATATGTAAAATATCACAATGTAACACAGGTAGTGATATATTTTCTTTTATGTTGTGATATATGTCTGAATAAAATGAATTATAGAAAAGAAAAGAAAAATGCAGAAAGGTAAAAATTCTACAGTAAATTTTTTTTTTTTTTAAATTAAGCATATACATGGATGAATCATTGAATCATTCATCAATAACCTGCATTTAGAAAATAGATATGGCTCGTTTCCATTTCAGGCCTTTTTTTAAACAAAACCTACATATTGTGTAACATTTGTGATCTATAAATCTATAATAAAGTGACAAAAGTGTTTGTGTTTTATCAACTTTTTTTTATCTGAACTACCTGAAACCCCTGTTGAGACATATTCAAAGGGTTCATGGGTTCAGGCCTTATTTAGGTGGGTCAAAACCCCCTAATATGCAGCCTCAACAGCTTCACAATCAGCATGAAACAATTCATTTGACTTCTGTAACTTGAGATTTAGGCAGAACTTGATTTTATCCATTAAAAACAGACTGAATCATGAAACGTAAGCGTTACAGACCAGAATGGATCCACGTGTTAAAATATAACAAAGTCAAGCATTTTTTCCCTTTGGAATAACATGCACGCATCAATTTTAATATCATGTTAACAAAAAAAAATTGTAATATGCCTAAAAAGAAGCTGTGAAAGATCCAAGTTTTTGAAAAGTAATTACCTATTTTCCCTAAATAATTCTATTTTTTACATAAATGTTTAAAGAACATGAGGATTCTATGAATGATAGGAGTGTAAATTCTATGGAAATTTCTAAATACTCTTTCGGAATTCAACAGGTGCAGATTCTGTGCGAGACTATATATGACAGCCTGACCAAAAGTCTATTAACTAAACTTATTCCCTCTTTATCTCTCTGTCTACCTATCTGTTTATGTCTACCTCTCCGCATTGCATCCAAAGTTCTCTTACACATACTAATACACTCATTACACACTCACACACACCGCTTTCTGCAGCTCCTGAATATTGTATGCTCTCTCACTGACTTTCATGATTCAGCATTGTGTGCATCATTTATACCAGACCAATTAACATCCCCCCTTAAACCTTGTGCCACTTCAGCAAAGGCTGAATCTCATTTGATATTCTCTTTCATTTCTGCTGCTGGTACGGAGGATAACGCCCAACTATCAATGGCCACACACTACATCCTCTCTTCCCACAGTGTACTTCATAAACAACTTTGAAAGAGCCGCTGTAATCCTGGCTTAAATATTCTAAAAAAAACTAGTATTTTCTACTCCTGTTCATAGTAACTTCTTAATTGAGTCAATACTTTAAACCAGATCATCTTGAATCTCCTTAATAGCTATGTTTATTTTAAAGAAAAAAAACCCCTTCAAACTTTCATGCTGTAAAAAGACTGACACTATGTTTGATGACACTGATTTTAAGGAAGAAAAAAAGTAAAAAATATCAGATCCAGCCAAGCAAATGACATTATTGCTAACATAAGTCTCTAAATATGTTTTTTGCTTCTGAGAACCATTTATAAGGTACTACGTTTTGTATTATACTTTAATCACCAGAAAAACTGACACAAAAACATGAATCCTATCTCCTTTGAGCCAGACTACAACTATTTGTTCGCAGCTGATTTTCACATGTATGACTCTGAAGACATTATTTTATGTCTGATCCTGATTTCCACTCCTGTGCAGATTTTAAGTTCAATGATATTTTGAATACTTGCTTTTGTCATTAAAACCTAAGCTTTTTGCATTTGACAGCTTTTGTTATTTTGACAAGTGCATTAAAGCTGATACATATATATCATTTGAAAAATATTCTTTTTTTGTGTGAAAAAAAATGGAAATGATGTAAAGATTTGATTGAACTCAGCACCATCAATTAAATGATATTAGGTCTTTTTTGCAAATTAGCATTTTTTGTTTCAAGATGTGGGGCTGTGTTATAGACCTTTTATGGTTTCCATATATTAAAAAGTGACAAAAAGCCACGTTTGCCTACCTGGTCCCAGTCTATGCTTCTGAAGAACGTATGAGACTTGATGTCTGTGAATCCGGTCTGAACTTGGCATCCCAGCCTCTCTTTTGGGTCCTAAACGGAACACACACTCTATTAATAACACACCTAACAAAAGCCAGATCTGGTATAGAGAACTTCAAAAACATGGAACCTATTCAATTCATGTACTCTTTATTTCAGGAGAATAGAGTTTAACACATTCACTCAAGCATATGTTGCAGACATTATCTTGTGCCCTGAAACGTTAGATGAGGATTCAGGGGTCTGGAAGTTACTCGATTAGCTGGTCTACGCTCATTTAATCCCAATGAATCAGGCAGTGGCTAAGAGGGCTGATAACACTGATTACAGGCTGCTGTTGAGTTCGAGGAACCTCAGAGCTTCAATAAATGCAATTTGTCTCGACGATTAAAGGAAAACGCTTCATTATTCACAGATTTAATCAAGCCGGCACGCACACGGGCACACGAAAAGAAGCGTGCACAGACTCAAGAGATCGGTTTCATCTGGAGGATGATGACCCTCCTTATTATAGCACATATATTTGTTCAATCAAAGGCAAACTGTGTGCACATTTATGGAGAGTTAAGACCCTCATTTATAAACCTTAGTGTGCAATGTTCATAAAATATGACGTTTTTTCCTCCCTCAGAGCATATTTGTTTCTCATCCATCTTGTTTGTGTAATGGAGCGCAACGGTGATCAAGGTTTCAGAGGACAAAGAATAAACTACGCATTACGTAAAAAATTATGTATGATGTAATTGAAACAGTCTGGGTTTGCTTATCACAAAATACAACTACTGTTGTAAAACAAAATACAACTCTTTTACAGTTGTTATTATAAAGGACTGTTATTGTATAATAATATATTTAAATATATTTTAATGTATATTTTAATATATTATTTTCCAATAACAATAATATAAATATGAATTTTAAAATATAATATATAAGGGGTGTAACGTTCAGTGCGCATGTGTACCGAACAAATACAGCATTGTTTTAACCAACGCTCGAGTGGAACTTCATTGGAAACTTCCAGTTTTATGTTACTTTTGATAAGAAACAAAGTATCGTCTTACAAATTATGTAAATTTTTTCCAGGAAATTCAAACAATAAATGCTGTTTTGCCGCTCTTTGATAGTGTGACAGAACGCTGTATAAACGCCTCAGTTCAAACTGCAGCACGGAGCACAAGCGCGATCATTCCTTCCTCTTTACTGCTAGTATTAACACAAAATAAACATGAATGAACATCTCATGCCTCAATCGCTCAATCAGTGTTTCAACCATGGAAAGACGTCAAAACAAAATGTCACGTAGCATTTCATTTACCTCAGGCAAGTCATCAGCGTCTGCAGCTAGTTAGTTCGCTAGAGAAATGTAGTCTAGAGAAGATAATTTTGTGAAATATTAGACTATATACTTATTATATTTTACTTTACCTGTTAGTGATGTCTTAATGTATGCTCAAATAAATCTGTTAAGAAACAAGTTACGACAGCCACTGTGTAACTGAATATATTTCAACAACAAATAGAAATTGTATAATTTAGAAGTTTAAAAACTGCATTATGTGCAACTTACATGTTTGCATACTTTTTTTAAGTTGAGGGTTGATTATTATATTTAAAAAATAAATAGTAATTGAATTTAAGTTTGGGCTCTGTTGTTAATTGTAAGCTTATAGTAATGTAAAAGGGTCCCCAATAGTTTAGAGCAGGATTCCTCAATAGGCGGCCCGTGAGAGAAATATGTTTGGCCCGCGCTAATTTAAAATAATGTGGCATGAAAATTCAAACGCAGCATCAGAAAGCGACATTAACTTACATTGTGTCTACACCGGATGCGAGTGGTGCGGCGCGACGCAACAAAATACAATAAAACCGCTTTCACTATGGCTATAAAGATCACACAAAATAATATTCAAACTCGCATTAGACACATTTAACATTGAATAAAGTACATAGCTTAATCATTACCTGAGATTATCACTGTCATATTTTGTATGCTGTTCCTGCCGCAACGTCGCAGAAAATAAAAACCATTTCTAAAATAGAATCCCATGTCGCTTATTGTCACGTGTCGCGGGTGGTTAGGACAAAAACTACATGGAAAAGATACTTTTTATCGCGTCGTGTCGGGTTGGGACACACGGTGTTACAGTTTGATCCCCCCAAAAAAATCTAA
>NW_015649610.1:353675-362090 GCF_001515625.1 Sinocyclocheilus rhinocerous
AGCAGGATTCCTCAATAGGCGGCCCGTGAGAGAAATATGTTTGGCCCGCGCTAATTTAAAATAATGTGGCATGAAAATTCAAACGCAGCATCAGAAAGCGACATTAACTTACATTGTGTCTACACCGGATGCGAGTGGTGCGGCGCGACGCAACAAAATACAATAAAACCCATTATAATCAGTGATGCTGTCTACACTGGATGTGGTGCAGCGCAACACGACAAATCCCTGACAGTAAACTGCTGACTCGTTCTATTTATGACGTACTGACACAACGTGGCTTGGTGTTGTTGGCAAAATTCGGCCCTCGGCGAAAACTAATTGAGGAACCCTGGTTTAGAGCATAAGCTGAGGTAGATTTTTATTGAAAATTTTAATTATAAATGAATTGAATTTATTTAAAGAAAGAGGAATTTGTTCAGTAAACCACTGTTTAATAAAAAAAGCAATTTTATATTTAGTTTTTCCCCCTGCTGTACCAAAACCATACCGAACCGTAACATCAAAACTGAGGTACATACCGAACCGTTATCTTTGTGTACTGTTACACCCCTAGCATATCCTGTAAATATTTAGCTAAAAATATAAATCAGAATAGGCAAAATAAAGCAACACTGAAACAACAAATGACTAGTCCTATCGCTATAGCTGACATTAGCTAATTTTACCTGCCTCTAGCCTGCAAAAATTAACTGCTGTGTAGATTACCGTGAATCATGTTTCTATGGTAACGGCGACTTCTTTGGTTGGTGCATTTCATTTCAGGGTTGTGGGTAGTAGAAATTAATTGAATTCAGCATGTAAACTTTTTTTTTTTTTTCAAACAAAGTTGAAATTCCCAATCTTACAGTATGGTTTTAATAGAAGCATGACCTTGAAGAGGGTAGGACTGTTTTGAAATGTTTTTCCAGAACCCTTTTATTAAAGCACCTTACAGTACATTCAACCTATTGGGAAACCCTTAACCTTGGTGTGCTACATGAACTACTACTTGATATACAGCAACACTAGTCTATACAACAGCTTTTTACTTCTTAACTCTTTACAGTCTCGTTTTTGTCCACTTTTTCTTGTCAGTTGTATCGCACTCTGCAGCATTCATTCACGTACCAAGTACACCCTGTTCTCACCTTGTTCAGAAAGCCTTTCAGCACACTCGCAGCCTTAACAGACAATGACCTGGGAATCCGTATCGGCTTCTCCAAAATGACTGAAAGAGAAAGGGGAAAAAAGGAAGACAGAAGATTAAAGCGTATGAGTCATTCTTGCAGAGTATGGCCGTCGTGTTGTGCGGCGGTGTTAGAGAGAGACAGGCTTTAACCCACACGCACAAAATCTCTCGCTCGTACACCCACACACTACAGACGCCTGAATAAACCCTTCAGTATTCAATCAAACACTCAAAAGATTCCTCCCCGCTCCGTGTTTATTTCTGTAAATTCATAAAATTCTGTCGCGGTGTTAAGTGGATTTAAAACACACCACAAAAAGTAAAAAAAACGTGTCTTTTTAATGCGTCTCATCCCTGCATTTTCGGATTTCTTTTACAGTTGCGCATCTCGGGCGACCGTCCAGAAGCAAAGCCTGTTAAATTTCATCTCTCCATTCACGTACCAAGTACACCCTGTTCTCACCTTGTTCAGAAAGCCTTTCAGCACACTCGCAGCCTTAACAGACAATGACCTGGGAATCCGTATCGGCTTCTCCAAAATGACTGAAAGAGAAAGGGGAAAAAAGGAAGACAGAAGATTAAAGCGTATGAGTCATTCTTGCAGAGTATGGCCGTCGTGTTGTGCGGCGGTGTTAGAGAGAGACAGGCTTTAACCCACACGCACAAAATCACTCGTTCGTACGCCCACGCACTACAGACGCCTGAATAAACGCTTCAATATTCAATCAAAGACTCAAAAGATTCCTCCCCGCTCCGTGTTTATTTCTGTAAATTCATAAAATTCTGTCGCGGTGTTAAGTGGATTTAAAACACACCACAAAAAGTAAAAAAAACGTGTCTTTTTAATGCGTCTCATCCCTGCATTTTCGGATTTCTTTTACAGTTGCGCATCTCGGGCGACCGTCCAGAAGCAAAGCCTGTTAAATTTCATCTCTCTCAAAGACGGAGTGCAGACGAGCGTTTATCTTTCCCCTCTCCGAATGCCACATCCCCTGTTTGTTTTCTTTTCCAAATGAAAAGCTAAAGGGATTTAGGTCTTGCTGGGGCTCTGCCCTGCTGCTGTGACGCGGTTTGGATGGCGGCCCGAAAGCAGCTAAAGTGTTGGCTCGGTGGTGGCAGCATCTGCCCTGCTCCTGGGTGGGCGGCGGAGCGCCGGCAGGGGGAGGCCTTGTAGGGCCGGGGGGAGGTTGGACTGGGACGGCGCTGCAGCATATGGACGAACTGAGGTTTGGATGGGGGGAACGGAGTTCCGGTTGTGGAGAGAGATCCAGGTTCATGTCGTGTGTGTCTGTATGGATGAGAGTGATCCAGGAGCATGCTGCCCTCTCGGCTGGAGCACCAGAGAACAGACAGGGAAGCAGATGACCACACAGTCTCTGCTCTGGAGATGGACTGGAGGTGAGGAAAGGGGGGATGAAAGAATGTCTCATAAAGGAATGACTAAAAAAATGCCAGGAAGGGCTCACAAATGTTAAATCATATATATATACGCTACAGAACACTACAAAAATCTACACTACCGTTCAAAAGTAATTTTTTTTGTAAATACCATATTGACCCGAATATAAGACAATGTTTTTTTCTTGGAAATACATCTGAAAAAACGCGGTCGTCTTATATTCAGGGTCTAGACTTTGACATGTCAATAATACACCCACAACAATAGGTGGCGCCAAATACGCATAAAACGAGTGTGCCATGAAATACGTAATGTAATGCGTGTTGTAAAGATCGCGAGTAAAAACAAAAGAAAAAGAAAACCTTACAGCTGCATGAGTCGTGACTGTCACGTTAGCCTGATGGGACCAAACTCCCTTTGTGATTTTAAAACGTAAGACAGTACCCAGATTTGAAGACTACAGTAAGATTTAACTTCTACTGTTAATAAGATTTTGGTAGGCTACTATTAGATGGATAGCCTAAATGTCCTAATTCAGATGGGTTACCTGTTTTTTTTTGTTTTTTTTAATGGTATATCAAAAATACCATTATATATATAATATGTGATTGTTGGTACATTTTACCAGTTTTTACCATATTTTCAAAACAAAAATTAAAATAGGAAAAATATGCAATATGAAAATAATTGAAGACAAAATGTGTTTTAACGAGAAAAAACAAGATTTGGTTTTTAAAAAGCCTTTTTCCAAAAGGTACATCTGGAAAAAGGGGGGTCGTCTTATAATCAGGGTCGTCTTATATTCGGGCCAATACGGTATATTAATGGTTCTATTTAGCAAAGATGCATTAAATTGATCAAAAGTGACAGTAAGACAATTTATTATGTTACAAAAATTTGTAACAATTACAATTACTTTCTTCTTTTTGTTTTAGCAAGCGATCCTTAAAAATTATCATTATTTTCACAAAAATATTAAGCGGCACAATTGTTTTTAACATGAATTACAAGAAGAAATGATACTTGAGCATCAAATCAGCATATTAGAATGATTTCTGAAGGATCATGTGACTGAAGACTTGAGTAATGGCCGCTAAAAAAATTCAGCTTTGTCATCACAGAAATAAATTGCATTGTAAAATATATCAATATATTATTATTTATTATATTATTTATAAAATATATTTTTTAAAAACTGCTATTTTAAATTGCAATGATATTTCACAATAGTACTATTTACTGCACTTTTGATCAAATAAATGATACTTATCAAATCAGCATATTAGAATGATTTCTGAAGGATCATGTGACTGAAGACTTGAGTAATGGCCGCTAAAAAAATTCAGCTTTGTCATCACAGAAATAAATTGCATTGTAAAATATATCAATATATTATTATTTATTATATTATTTATAAAATATATTTTTTAAAAACTGCTATTTTAAATTGCAATGATATTTCACAATAGTACTATTTACTGCACTTTTGATCAAATAAATGCAACATGCAGAGACTTCTTACCAAAAACATAAAACAAAAAAAAAACAAAAATCAACCCCAAACTTGGATTGTAGTGCACTTACCATGTATTGGTATGAGAAATGTGTGTGCAAAGTTACTGAACCATAACCAGTGTAGATCATAAAATTAAATTTCATACAACATGTCAAGAGTGTTACCTCCACAATAAACCATATAAACTTCTAATAAGAGCACATATCTAAGTAATAATATCACTGCTTTAATACCTTGAATAGTCAAATAATGGCATGAATAATTTTCATATAAAGGAAACGTTTAATTCATTTTAAGTAATTATGATGCAGGCAGGGCCGCATTAAGACCTTACTGGGCCCCGGGGCTATGACTGCGATTGATATACCGGTTTGGCAATCGGCGCTACCGATGACCAGTCAATCTACTCCACAGCCAATCACGGGCCCCCTCCTTGTCCGGGCCCCGGGGCTTCAGCCCCGCCTAGCCCAATGGTTAATGCGGCCCTGGATGCAGGCGTGTTCTAATTATTTAAAATGAACTGTATGCTTTAATTAATTATATAAAGATAAATATTAACCTTCACCTAGATATCCTAATGAAATCATATTCAAAACACATTGAGTCTTTCAGTTTAGTCATAAATGTTTTAATTAATAAAATCAAACTTGTGTGACTGCACAGAAAGACTGATAACAAATTTCATTCATGTTTTTAACTTTTAACCAACAAATTAGAGATAAAACTAAAAAGTTAATCTTTTTATTTTCTTTTGTGAAGATTATTTAAAGAAGAAATTTAAGAGGGGGGTGAAAAATATTAATGTAATACTAATTATGTTTTTTGTCAACAATGAAGACGCGATGAAAAAAGATTTTTAATTAAACCATTTAAATTAAATTACTCTGTTAACAAAATTTGTACAATTATCATAATTTTGTCAAAATAACAATTTTGATAAATGATATGCAATCACAAGACAAAATGGACCAGAATAACCATCTACCACAACTGAACATACTATAATCTAAAACTTGAAGTTAAGACAGTGGAAAAAGATTAATATATATCAGTCAGAAGGACTGCATCACTGTAAAAAAAAATTTGAGTATGTTCAAAATTAACACCCAACAAGTGCCAAATGCAAGTAAAAACTGGCTTTGGCAACTGAGTGAAACTCACAGTGGACAGTAACTTCATTAGGAACTTCAATACATAATACATAGTTTCAGTCTAATTCACAAGAACTCACCCTGGAAGAGATATTCCTCTGTGTTCATATCAGGATTGTCAGTGATGATGTCGAAGGGAGACCGGCCTGCCATCATTTCAAACATGAGCACGCCCAGAGCCCACCAGTCTACACTGAACCCTGAGAGAGACAGAGATAGCAAAAATGCCGAAAAAGTGTGAGTGTGTGTGTTCAATCTTTATCAGTGTGATTGACTTAACAGTTCTTAACAAATACAAAAATATATATATATTTTATTATCCTTTCAGTAACTTTAATGACTTAGTCTTATTGGTTTTTATTTGAATTCCTAAAATATAATTATATTAAACACTGGGCTCCATTTAACTCAGGATTATACAGTACTGATAGCGAGTATTCATGCAGTCACACCTACCGTAATCCTCTCCCCTCAGGATCTCTGGGGCGATGTAGTTGGGCGTCCCACAGAATGTGCTGGTGGTGTCACCTGGTCTGATTCCCTCCTGTAACAATTCAAAAAATCTGTTATCAGTTCTACCCTGTGTTTACAGTATGTTTTTACTTAATCAGAGATACATCTAACACTATTTCTTTTAGCAATAGGTTTTACCTTGCACATGCCATAGTCTGTAATTTTGATATGGCCATCCTGGTCCAATAGTACATTGTCCAGTTTTAAATCCCGGTAAATAATACCCTTCTCATGCAGAAAATTAAGAGCGATGCAAATTTCAGCAGCATAAAATCTGCAGGAAACAGGAAAATTGGTAAGATTCATTATCAAACATACAGATGAGGAATAATTGAAGATGAATTGATTAAATACACATTTAACACGAATACGCTACCATTCAAACATTTAGGGTCGGTAAGATTTTATAAGTTTTATGAAATAAGTCTCACTGAAGCTCTATTTATTTGATCAAAAATACAGCAAAACATTGTAATATTGTGAAAAATTATTATCATTTAAAACAGCTGTTCTATGTTAATATATTTACATTTATTTCTGTGATGGCAAATGAATTTTCAGCAGCCATTAATCCAGTCTTCAGGGTCACATGATCCTTCAGAAATCATTCTAATATGCTGATTTGGTGCTCAGAAAATATTTCCTATTACTTTCAATGATAAAACAGTTGTGCTGGATACATTTATTAGAAATAGAAATACTTTATAAAATTATAAATGTCTTTATTGTCACTTTTGATTAATTTAATGTGTCCATGCAGATTAAAACAGTTGTGCTGGATAATGTACAAACATTTATTAGAAATAGAAATACTTTATAAAATTATAAATGTCTTTATTGTCACTTTTGATTAATTTAATGTGTCCATGCAGAAAACAAACAAACAAACAAACTTCTGAACAGGAGTTTATCTACATTTTGACACCATGTGTCAACCAATCAAAATCAAGCATTTAACTATTGAGGTATAATAATCGGTCCTAACCATTAGCGATGTGACAAGTGTCCAGTTACAAGCAATTAGATGAAATTAGCATTGTACACTAACAAAAACAGTGAAACGGCGTGATATAAACAGACCCAATCAGAACTTTTTAAGTTTAGTGTTCAGTTAAAAGGAGTGGAATTGTGGACCAATGAGATGTCACAGTGGGCGGGGCTACTCAGCACAATGCTGCAATCAAGGAAACCAAGCAACTGTCAATATGCTGAAAAGTCAATATATATGTGAAAACATCACAGGACATTAGATAAATATGTATATAAACATTTTTTCCAGATTTCCCCAAGCGGGAGCTGTGCTTCCAACTGTCAGCATTTGCCTGTCTAAAGTTAGAAAAAACAAAGATAAAAAGAAAGGTGTTCAAAGTAGGAAAAATGAACAGTGACATTTCCGATCAGGTTTCGCGACTGGCACTCTGCAGTGTTCGCTTCATGTCGGCACGCAGCAAGGGCTCATGAGACCTTTAGGAGCAACTCATGAATATTTTGGCTCATTAGCCGTAATTAGCATGTGTATTTGCATATGTGTGGTGTGCAGGACGCATATTGATGGTGCTGGTCGGGGTGCGCTTGACTCACCTAATTAGCCAGTGTTTGATCTCAGTTTATCAGACGTGTGAAAGGGGGCATTACAGAAGCGCTCTGATCAGTCGCTGTAACAGGATTCAGTGAGGAGGAGTCATCATCTATCAGACCGTCCTGCCTCATAGACAGAGTAATATAGCCTAACAGAAGTGTATGAGATCTGCATTCAAATAAAGGTGCGGCGGGTTTGGTTCAAACATTATGATGGACGATTTTAAGTTAATAAAACTACAAAGAAGAGTCACGTTTTTTGAAGACTGGCATCTGCGAAGGTGCCAGAGCAAATGCCATGAGCCTGGCACCATAAACGTGGCTTAATACTTGCGCTCACTAGAAGCAAGTAGCAACAGTAATTTATGATTTATGTAAAAATAAATAAATAATTTTTACGAAAACGTGAAACAGAATCGTACGAAACAAACTATTAATTTATTTTTTACTTTTTAAAAAATAAATTTAGTTTTTTATTCAGCAAGGGCACATTAAATTGATTAAATGTGGCAGTGAAAATTTTATAATGTTACAAAAGATTTCTATTTTAAAAAATGCTGTTCTTTTGAACGTTCTATTCATCAAAGAATCCTAAACAAAATAAACCACTGTTTTCATAAAAGTATTCAGCAGCACACCTGTTTTCAACACTGATAATAATAAGAAATGTTTCTTGAACAGCAAATCAGCATATTACAATGATTTCTGAAGATCGTGTGACACTAAAGACTGTAGTGATGATAATGATGTAATGATGCTGAAAATTCAGCTTTGCATCACTGGAATAAATTATATTTTAAACATATTAAAATAGAAAACAGTTAGTGCTGTCAAATCGATTAATCACGATTAATCGCATCCGAATTAAAAGTTTGTGTTTACATAATATATGTATATGTACATTTACATTTAGTCATTTAGCAGACGCTTTTATCCAAAGCGACTTACAAATGAGGACAATGGAAGCAATCAAAATCAACAAAAGAGCAATGATATACAAGTTCTATAACAAGTCTCAGTTAGCTTAACGCAGTACAAACACAGGTTTTTAAAATTATATAATAAATAAAAAGAAAACAGATAGAAT
>NW_015649610.1:362162-362703 GCF_001515625.1 Sinocyclocheilus rhinocerous
AAAGATGGCTAAGGATTCAGCTGCTCGGATTGAGTTGGGCAGCTCATTCCACCATATATATATATATAAATAAACACACATACATGTATATATTTAAGAAATATATGTAATATATATTTATATATAATATAAATCATATGTGAAAATGAATATATGTATACATATAAATATTTCATAAATATATACATGTATTCATGTGTATTTATATGTACAAATAAATTATGTAAACACAAACTTTTATTTTGGATGTGATCGGTTTGACAGCACTAGAAATAATATTTCACAATGCTGTTGTTTTTATTGTATTTTGCCTAGATAAACCGGTTTTAAAAAGTTAAACATTTCACAGACCCCACATTTTTGAACAGCAGTGTCCATTTATTTTGCTATTTACTATTAGGTTATATGTGACCCTGGACCACAAAACCAGTCATAAGGGTCAATTTTTCGAAATTGAGATAAATAATGAATAAATAAGCTTTCCATTGATGTATGGTTTGTTAGGATAGGGCAATATTTGGCCGAGATACAACTATTTGGA
>NW_015649610.1:362855-364346 GCF_001515625.1 Sinocyclocheilus rhinocerous
AAATTATATAATAAATAAAAAGAAAACAGATAGAATAGAAAGAGAATAGTGTTAGAGGCCTTTTTTGCTTTTGTTAATCAGAAGAAGTCAGAAAGTCAGAATTATAATTGTATAATAAATAAAAAGAAAAGAAATAGATAGAATACAAAAAGAACAGAAAAGCTAGTGTTAGTTTTTTTTTAAGAAAACAAGCAGTTAGTAAATGAATAGAGTGCAAATCTAAAAGGGGCAAGTTTTTTTAAAGAATAGAATTAGAATAGAAAGTGCTAGAGTTAGAGGGTCAAATAAAGATGGAAGAGATGTGTTTTTAGCCGATTCTTAAAGATGGCTAAGGATTCAGCTGCTCGGATTGAGTTGGGCAGCTCATTCCACCATATATATATATATAAATAAACACACATACATGTATATATTTAAGAAATATATGTAATATATATTTATATATAATATAAATCATATGTGAAAATGAATATATGTATACATATAAATATTTCATAAATATATACATGTATTCATGTGTATTTATATGTACAAATAAATTATGTAAACACAAACTTTTATTTTGGATGTGATTAATCGCGATTACAAAGATAAAAAGATATTAAAAAAACAAAGATAAAAAGAAAAAAGGTGTTCTAAGTAGGAAAAATTAAAGGTGACATTTCCGATCAGGTTTCACGGGATGCCAGATTGGCATGCCGTGGTAACTAGGAATTTCACAAGCTTCAGTCTGGATCCATAACTTACAAAGACCTGAGAAGAGATGATGCCAACCCCTCAGAGGACCTCAGATGATGCCAACCCTCAAACAACATACAAAACTACCAAATTTTGCTACAAGTTTGATCGCAACATATAATCATTGTAGTGCAGTCAAACGATTAATCGCGATTAATCGCATACAAAATAAAAGTTTTTGTTTGCATAATATATGTGTGTGTTCTGTGTATATTTATTATATAAATACACGCACATACAGTATATATTTTGAAAATATTTACATGTATTTACATGTTTATGTTTATATTCATAAAATTAATATTATAAATAAATATATTTCATATATAAACATAACATATTTTCCTGAAATATATACATGCATGTGTGTGTATTTATATCTACATAATAAATATACAAAGTACCCACACATATATTATGTAAACAAACTTTTATTTTGGATGCGATTAATCGCGATTAATCGTATACATATATATTATGTAAACAAAACTTTTATTTTGGATGTGATTAATCGTTTGACAGCACTAAATCATTGCTGTTAATAGTGCTCACCGTCTGTTTGATTACATGTCATTAACTAACTGCATGATTTTTACTGTACATTTCTGCCATATGGACATCAATTTGAGATTTGATCAATTTGAGAACCACTGATAAACTACTACTAAATATAATGTAGAAACTTTAATTTTCTGTAAAGCTGCTTTGCAACGGTTTGCATTGTGAAAAGCGCTATACAAATAAACTTGAATT
>NW_015649610.1:364414-385212 GCF_001515625.1 Sinocyclocheilus rhinocerous
GAATATCTGGAATCTGAGGGTGCAAAAAAATCTAAATATTAAGAAAATCACCTTTAAAGTTGTCCAAATTAAGTTCTTAGCAATGCATATTACTAATCAAAAAATAAGTTTTGATATATTTACAGTAGGAAATTTACAAAATATCTTCATGGAACATGATCTTTACTTAATGTCCTAATGATTTTTGGCATAAAAGAAAAATCTATAATTTTGACCCATACAATGTATTTTTGGCTATTGCTACAAATATACCCCAGCGACTTAAGACTGGTTTTGTGGTCCAGGGTCACATATGGTGAGTTGCATTTTATTATGTGCATTTATGATTGTTGTTCCCCTGCTGTCTCAACCCATTTTTGGTGGGCTAGAATCCCACTAGTTGAGAATTTAAGTAATTCTGTAATTCACTTTGTTCCTTTCTCCTTCATCCACACATTCCATCCGTTCAATCACCCATCAATCTATCCTATCTCACATAAAAAGATGCCTAATTTAAATGACCTACCATATTAAAACTATCAAATAAATTACGTTTTTTTATTTGCACGCACCTGGCATGTTCCTCTGGAAGCTTCCGCTGCTTCTGCATATGGAACATGAGATCTCCTCCATTCACATACTCGATCACTAGAAACAGCCTAAACGGAGAGCAGGAGACACTCATTAAACTTATGTTTTGTTTTTTTCTTTTTAGTTTTGTTTCATATGTGCTGTATGTGAGAGATATAATGGCTACTTTCACATTTAGTCATGAAAGAGACAACCTTGTTCCATAATTTGAAATCAGACTTTTATGGTTGCTTTTCTTGTGGCGAAGGTTTCTTATTTTGAATGTGCAACTGAAAAGAGGTTTGCTGAATGAAATACATTCTCCTCTCACCGGCTCTCTGTCTGAAAGCAAGAGTGAAGTCCCACCAAGAATGGATTGGTTGATGCTTGTTCAAAAACGTGTTTCTCTGTCTGGACCCAGTCAATGTCCTACATCAGAAAAAAAAAAAACAGAGAGACGTTTGACTCATGAATAATGAACTGCAAAGGAGCATGACAGCAAGATGTTGCAGTGCTTTCTAAGAACTAGAGAAGAGGACATGAAGTTTCACCACCTCTACTGGGGGACTATTGTAGGACAAGAAAAAAAAAAAACAAGCCTGTGTTTTCTGAGAAAAACCTGATCTATTGATCGTTTAACAGTGGAAAACACTTGGCACTATTGCATGCTGTCACTTTGGGGAGTCAAACCTCGGAATTAAAAATGTTTTAAATAAGAAAAGCACCTTTCTCTTCTTCTTTAAAAAGACATGTACAGTGCAGAAAGGAACAGAGAAAAGAGAAACAGACATGTAAATAAATCACAAGATCAATCAATAAAGGTATATAATGTACAGCATCTTTCAAATACATTTTTTTATCTGTCAGAAGTTTTAATTTCACAAAACAGTGCAGACAGGATGTTACAAAACATCTGTATTGAGAATGTCTCTGGGTGTGAAGACACGGCCCAGAGATGTGTTGATAAAGTCAAGTATTTTTGTTCTGTCAACACTTTAACATTAAGCAACACTTATAATCAGCTCAAAGAATTCAAGAGAACGTCTCTTACCCAAGAACTAAAGCTGAAAAATGACAATGAACATCTTTTTGGAGGCTAAGGGTGAAATGACAGATCTCAGCCCAAACAAACACGCTTGTTTTTCTATCATGTCTGGAACTTTCCATTGGCGAATATTGTTTTTAAATCGAGCTAATGATGTTTTCTATCGTCTGACCTTAGGCTTGACACTTACAGAAACCTTTATGGGTTTTTAGATTTTAATTAGCGTGTTTATTAAGTTGTTTTCCTCATGGGACATTCAGCTCCACGATGTAGGCAAAACCTGACCTACACACACACACACACACACACAGCCTGATTTCCAAAACCAGAGCAATTTAATTTCCTGGACGAGTAGAAAGCAGATTACAGGAAAGCAGTCTCAGCATAAAGAAATGAAGAGAAACAGATGATTTTTTTTAATATTATTTTCTCTCTTCCTATGTTTCTCTATGTTTCTTTCCTTCCTAGTTGTCCTCCCCTACCACTGGTGTCAAAAGTATTCACATTCATTACTCAGGTAGAAGTATAGATACTAGGGTTTAAAAAGACTTCTGTACAAGTTGAAGTATCAACTCAAGCTTTTTACTCAAGTAAAAGTGTAAAAGTTCTGGTTTCAAAACTACTTAAAAGTATAAAAGTAAAAGTAATGTAAGGAAAAAAATGCCATTAAGGACAAAAGCTTAGTCCGCGCCACAGGGGCCTATTGTGCACTACCCCACCTCCTCAAAAAAAAATTTTCTAAAGGCTATAATGACTATAATGTTATATTAAAATGTTAATGTTGAAAAATGTGGGATGCACTAGGCTACCTGTTTCAGCCGCATATATGCCCATTGAAAATGAACGCATTTTAGTACAATGCAAATACATTAAAGAACCATATATGTGTACTACTGAGCATCCTACCAGTGGAATACTCAATCGTTCTGCTAGAAGCCGAACAATCTGTCTTGTCTAATAACAGTTACTTGCTGACCTCAAACGTCTAACATATGTGTCCAGTATTTGGAATGAAAGAAAATGTGTCATTTTACTATCGGTGAGATACTATTCATTTTTAATGGAATTAGTTTTAACTTTTATAGTATCCCGTTTCATTTTATTTTAGTTGGATTTTTAGTCATTTTGTTTTGTTTTTGTCATTTTTATTATTATTTGAAACATTTTTATAAAGTTTTTTTATTTTTAATTCCATTTTAGTGTTAGTTATTTTAGTACATCCGGTTAAACTAAATTTAAAAAAAAAAGAGAAATGTTGTCTTTACAACAACCTGAAATAAAATGTTTCTTTTTTTATATTTTATTTTATTTAACGTTTATTTGATTTCAAGAAACTTTTAGTTTTAGTTAACTATAATAAACCTGACTGTAGTAGACAAATAGCATGGGCATTTATTAATTCATCATCAGGATTTGAAGCTAAAATGAATATGAATCTATAAAGGGAAAGTGTATATTTTAGGTGCTGTGACTAGTCAGCATTTCTTTTAAGTTTTCCAGCATAGTTTTTAACCACTTTAACAGTCTGCAGTTTATTCATGCTGAAATCGCTCTCTCTTGATGCATATGAGGCGCATAGATGCATATATGATAATCAGGCAAGATTTTTTTTATAAAAAGTTTTGTTAATCTTAAATTATTTTAGATTAACTATAAAATGGCTAATTTTGACTAATAGTTAAGGTGTATATCACTGCACAGTCTCCACACAAATAAAAAAATTATATAAGTGAAGATAAAAAGTGTCCTATTTAATTTTTTTTATATTAAGTATTAAATATCTCAATACTTAAGTAGCATTTTATTTAAGTTGTAACCATTTTATGGAAGGGATAAACGATAAGGGCGTTTTGTACCTTATTGCTTAAATACAGCATGTCAAACTGCAATTTGTTGCATAAAATGCCAAATTGAATGCATCATTAAATTTTTAGGTTCATTAAACCTTAATGAGTGGGAATGGTGAGTGCACAACATACATACACAGAACACACATGTACAGTACAGTAAAACAGACGGAGAACACATTCTTTGAAGAAACGCCTGCTTTCCAGGAAGCCATTATATTGTTTGCGCTTATTCAGAGGTCAACTGCATGTCTCTGTCATTCTGGAAAGACCTCTGCTCTTCATGAACTTCATTCATGTGTGTTAGCTGACAGCCATGTGGCTTTATGTTCCTGAGCGAGCCAAGTTTACAAAGACACAATAGCTTTGACTGTACAGAGTTTACTTTGTGATGAATAGCTGTGGAGTTTGCTTTGTCTTTCTATTTGATGCCTGTTCACACATATCAGGTTTCCTTACTGAGAGTGAGAAGGGAAGAAAGAGATATGGCTAATGCTACAGTGCATAGAAACTCGGTTTTTCTTTGAGTTGACAACCAAAAGATAACACAATAATGACTTTTAATGTTGTATTAGTGCTTTATCATAAATTCAAATCTCACTGCAATAAATACACTATCATTCAAAGGTTTGGGGTCTCTCATGCTAACCATGGCTGCATTTATTTGATCAAAAATATAGTAAGAACAGTAATACTTTCTAATATTATTACAATTTAAAATAACTGTTTTAATACATGCAAAGTTGAATTTTCAGCAGCCATTACTCCAGTCTTCAGCATCACATCATCCTTCGGAAATCATTCTAATATAATGATTTGGTGCTCAAGAAAACATTAGAAAACAGCTGTGGTGCTTAATATTTTTATAGAAACTGTGATGCATTTTTGCAGGATTCATTGATAAATATAAAGTTCAAAAGAGCAGCATTTATTTGAAATAGAAATCGTCTGTAACATTATAAATATCTTTACTGTCACTTTTGATCAATTTAATGTGTCCTTGCTCAATATATGTATTAATTTCTTTTGAAAAAAAAAAAAAAAAGCTTTCTGGCCCCAAACTTTTGAATTTGTATTAAATATCTGGTCCTTGGAAGGTCTTAAAATTTAGAAAATAAAACCTCAGAAGAACGACAACACATGACATATTGCACTGTATCATTATTTATTTAACAAAAATAAAGCCAAAATGGAAAATCCATGTGTGACAAAGTTAGGACACCCCTACTGTTAATCCATCAGTCTGGGAAGAGTACTACAGCCATTTCCCAAAAATTTGAAGTCCATCATTCTACAGTGAGGAAGTGGAAGACATTCAAAAGAGACACCAATCCACCCAGGAGTGGACATCCCAGCAAATGCACCCCAAGTGTTCATGCACCCACAGTGTAACGCTCAGCGAAATGGCAGGCAGCCCAAGAACTTCACCGCAGACTCTACAGGCCTCAGTTAACATGTTAAATTATAAAGTTCATGACAGTACAATTAGAAAAATATGGGACAAGTATGGCATGTTTGGAAGCCTCTTCTATCTAAAAAAAAAAAAAAATGGCAGCACGGTTTAGATTTGTAAAGCTGTATCTGAACAAACCATAAGACTTCTAGAACAATGTCCTTTGAACAGATGAGACCAAAGTGGAGATGTTTGGCCATAATGCACAGCACCATGTTTGGTGAAAACCTAAAGAGCATATCAGCACAAACACCTCATACCAAAAGTCACACATGCTGGTGGAGGGCTGATGATTTTGTAGCCATAGGACCTGGGCGCCTCATTGAGTCGATCATGAGCTCTTCTGTATATCAAAGTATTCTAGAGTCAAATGTGAGGCCATCCATCCGACAGCTAAAGTTGGGCCAAAATTGGGTCATGGACAGTGATCCCAAGCACACCAGCAAATCTACAACAGAACGGCTGAAAAGAAAAGAATCAAGGTGTTGCAACAGTCCAGTCAAAGTCCAGACCTCATCCTGACTTGAAATGCTGTGGCGAGAGCAGTGCATAAACAAATGCCCACAAACCTCAATAAACTGGAGCAACGTTGTAAAAAAGAGTGGGCAAAAATTCCTCCAAAACAATGTGAGGGACTGATAAAGTCATACAGAAAATTATTACTTCAAGTTATTGCTGCTAAAAGTGGATCTATAGGCAACCGAATCATAGGATGTCCTAACTTTGTCACTCGTGGATTTTCCATCTTGGCTTTATTTTTGTTCATTAAATAATGACAAGGTGTGATGTTGTTCATCTGAGGTTTTATTTTCCAAATTTTAATACCTGCCAAGGACCAGATATATTTTATTATGTCCTGATGCAGAAAACCATGGAATTCAATAGGGTGTCCTAACTTTTCACATGACTGTGTGTATATATTCTTTAGTTCTTTCAGTTTTTCCAAGGGAAATTATTAAGCAAGAACCTAAAAAAAAAAAAAAAAACTTTACTTTGACAGTTTGAATGTGGCCGTTAACCAGGCTGTTTTTAAAACAGACTGATGCATGAAAATTATATTGTGACAAAGTGAGTAATTTAACTCTTATGACGGTTTTAAAAGTTCTCCTGAAAAGCAATCTGTGTATTCTGCATCTACAACTCCATCTATCAATTGGCCATTGCTCCAAAATGATTCATTTACTTCTATTATTATCTGCAGGATGTTTGTCTTTTTCTGATGGTTGCTGTTTTTCTTCGATGCCATGCTCAGGAAAACATTAATACAAATGATTTTGGGCTTCATTTGGCTCCTAAAAATGTTATGAGGACACAAGAGAAATGGAAAAATATATAATGCAAGGGCAAAGAGTTTGCTAAACAGTGACCAAAGTGTCTTCATCTTTAGTATGAATGAGGATTTAGCTATTTAAAAGGAGCACAATCCCACAGCACCATCTACAGGTGACTATTACACTCACACTTCCAAACTATAATCAACTTTCTGTATTTTCACAGATCTGTAAGGCGCAACACATACACCATGGCATCAAATGGCAAACAAATGGCATCACAGCAAACGAATTGCATACAATATCATCTCCTATCTCATTTTTGCCATATTTGACAAACAGAAAAAATTGCTACATATACCTAAACAGGATTCAGTTAAACCTATAAAGCATAATTGTGATGAAACTGAAACAGCCCCACCCTCAAGCATTATCACCATGACAACAGTCTGTTACCTCATCATCATGGACCAGCTCTTTCTTCACCACCTTCATGGCGTAAATCTGTTCGTTCTTCTTGAGTCGGACCAGCAGCACCTTAGCATAACTGCCCCTCCCAATGACCCGGATCAGGTCAAAGTCCCCCAGACCGAGCCCCTGAGAGATCTGAATCCCCTCGATACCATCCACCACTGCCTTCAGATCCTGTGTGCACACAGTGGTTTCATGTTACATGTGTTCCTGACTTCCTGTACAAACTGTATGGATATGAAAAATGTGAATAAGAGCATTTGTACATGATTATTATTAAATGAGAACCTGTGGATCTGCGTCTTACCTCTGCGTCATCTTCAGCTTTCTCCACTTTCCGGTTGTGTGCTAAAAAAGAGACTGGAACTGAGAGACAGAGAAAGAGAGTTTTTATTATTCCTAATATATTTTATCTACAAATTAGAAGAGAGGATAGGAGAAAGTATTTTAACATTGAAAGTTGAAAATATTCACATTATTTCCCTTTAAGTGTAACAGCAGTTGTATTGGGATAAGTTAGTTTGATGTATCACCCAGAACAAATAATTATCAGCAACAATAATAATAATAAATAAAATATTAATTTACATATTAGGATGGGATAGGATTGGAGAAATGAATTTGTCCATTTAGATGGTTGCTAAATGGTTGTTATTATTATTATTATTATAATTAAGAGAGGACAGGAGAAAGTATAAATAACATTGAAAAAAACATTCTTCCACAACAGTAAAAAAAAAATATATATATTAATTAGTTTGATGCATCACTCAGAAATATTCCCGGAAGTCATTTTACACTTACATTAATTAGATTAACATCAATTAGATTAAATGTTTTGAAATGTCACCTACCACACAGTTTAACCCTCAAACTAAGTTCAAATGCTTTGAAATCGGTTCAATTAAATCATTACAAATAATCAATTCAAAAGAACAATTTGCTTCCACAAATCACTAAAGTGTGTTGAGTTCAGTCTTAGAATGTTTCAGCTAGTTGTGTAGTAGTGTGTCCCCAGCTTAAAGTGCCCCTATTATGGATTTTTTTAAATTACCTTTCATGCAGTGTATAACACATCTCTAAGTGAATGAAAACATCCTGCAAAGTTTTAAATCTGAAAGTGCACCGTGTATAAAGTTATTGTCTCTCAAAAGAAAGAGTCGACTCCGAATCATTGAAACTAGTCATTTTTAAAACAAATCCCAAGCCGTTTCATGTTGATGTCAACATGAAACATTAGCATTTTGCCCGCCCACTTGTTGGTCGTTGATCTGAATGAAAATGCAAAGTCTTGGCAAATTGTTTGTCACTAGATGCCGCTTTTGGAGCGATGTTTCCCCGGTAACGGCTGTACACAAAGCAGCACTGCGCTTTATCAGGCATTACAGGCATGATGAAATAAAAATGAGACCATTAGCATCATGAAAAGGAGGGGTTTGGAAAAATGAATCGTTGAGCGAATCGTTTGGGAGTTGTTGAGCAAGTAAGGTAAAAATAAATGCATATTATAAGACAATTAAAGTGTTTTTTGACCTTGCATGCATGTCAACCTGTTGTTGGGGACTCCCAAAACCAAACTATGAACCTTTCATTACCCATAACAGGGGCACTTTAAGAGAAATGTGTAATGCTATCAGACCCCAGCAGAGGGAGCCACAGACTGGACTGTCTCAGAAGGATGAGCATGTCTTTCTCTCTCAAATGGGTCAATGTGACATTACTCACACCTGATGTACTACAGTATCCTTCCACAGTCAGCAGTGCCCTCTGACAGATAGAGGACAGAATGACCCTAATACCCATTCAAAAACAGCTTTAAACACACACTGCGGAGATGGAGACCTACTTGCGTCCGTTTCCTCAGGGTCCTCAGGGGGGGGCTCCACTTCCTCTCCACTTTTATTATCGTCTACCAACGGCTCCTGTGATGGCATGACTGGATCCTGCAGAAAAACAGAGATGATACAAGCAAGCTATTTTTCAATGTGCTTTTTTCGCTCTCCTCTTTGGGGGTTCTAAATAAATATTTCACTTAGTTACCCAAACATGCCCAAATCAAAACTGACCCTATTTACCTTCTTAATAAAGGTCTCTTATGCGAGATCATTTTTCTAAAGAAAAATGGTTCATTTTCATAATCGTTCATCAAAATGTAATAACTTTCACTACCTTTGAAATGACTTTTCTTATCTGTTGATGTAACTAACACCACAGGAAAAAAGTACATTAACCACCGATATCACAGTTTTCTTTCCACAATCCAATTAAATCTCAGTGGATACAATTATTATTCACTATTTCACAAAATGTCATATTCTAATATGTCATGATCTATTAAATGTCATGTTCTATTCTAACTTCTGAAACTTTTCAAACTTTCTTGACCACACAAAAAAATATTATTATAATAATCACATTATGAATATATTAAAATAATTAATTATTATAATATATAGTAATACAATCATATAATATATAGCTATATAATAATAATAATTAGAAATAACAGTAATATTACTATTAACAGATTATTAATACATCAATATATACTATAATATATACTATAATACTATAACATTTCTATATAAATGTGTATAATGTGACTTATTAATTATGAAACAATGATAATAATAATTATTGAAAATAACACACACACAAAAAAAAATGTCATATTTGGAAATGCTTCTGAAACTTTTCAAACTTTCTTGACCACACAAAAAAATATTATTATAATAATCACATTATGAATATATTAAAATAATTAATTATTATAATATATAGTAATACAATCATATAATATATAGCTATATAATAATAATAATTAGAAATAACAGTAATATTACTATTAACAGATTATTAATACATCAATATATACTATAATATATACTATAATACTATATCATTTCTATATAATGTGTGCCTTATTAATTACAAAACAATGATAATAATAATTATTAATAATAATTATTGAAAATAACAAAAATAATTATAAAAAAGAACACAAAATGTCATATTTTGAGATGCTTCTGAAACTTTATTATACTTATACTAATCACATTATGAACATATTAACATAATTAATTATTATAATATATAGTTATAAATTAATATAATATATAGCTATATAACAATAATATTACTATTAACAGAATATTAATATACCAATTTAATATCATAAAATATTGTTTCCAATTCTAGTACTAAGGACATTTTTTAAACAGGTTATAAATAAAAAACAAACAAACAAATCTAAGAAGAGTATTTCAGTATTATCTGGCCATAGTGGCACTACTAGCACTATAATACTATATCATTTCTATATCATGTGTACAATGTGTGCCTCTCTGAAGATATGGGAGTCAGTTATAGCTAAGTATTCTTAGATATAAGTATTCAAGACCATAAATGTATAACTACAAAATGAGGACAAACACTTGTGAGAAAGTGAGATAGACAAAAAGATCTACAATGAAAAGACGTAGCCAGCAGGAGAATGACAGAATTGCTTCACAAAATGAGGATAAAGTCAAAATGAATAAAGCTTATCAGCTTTGGAATCTGTTGAAAACCTGAGGTACTGTAGGAAATCTGAGGTCTGATGTCTTCTGTCATGTAAATAAACCAGAAGTGCATTGCTGGATATTGAATTTCTGACATATGAAACAACTGGAGAAACTGTAGTGCACTGAAGATGTTTCAATGTGACCGTTTCCAGTCTGTGATTTCAACATTCTGTCTAAGCTCAGAATCAGGTCAATTCAGTACTGACAAGACACTGTTATCATCTGACAGATTTCACAAGGTCGATCTCTGAAACATTGTTAGAAACCCCAACAACACTCTTGAGAAGTGAGAAGAGAGGAAAACAGTCTTAACAGCTCGAAAACAAGAAGAAAACAAAAACGATGAGCTCATTTGAATGAAATTACAAATTATTTTCTAAGTTCAGTTTTTTAAAGCATATGCTTTCAAGTCTATGGGGTGACTTTGATTTCAGAATCTCAGTCACAACAGACAGATGATGAATATATTTCGAGCTGACTGAAAGACTCACCATATGCCTTTGACAGGTCAGTGGGACGAGCTTGTGACAGCGTTTATGGACCAGTAGCTTGCAGTTGATACACTTGTAGCCCTGACGCCCCAGTCCCCATATCCTCTCGCTGCAGTGGCCACAGTACGCTTTCTGAGAGACACAGACAGACATGATTACTGAAGTTAGACTAGCCTTATCTATGATCCATTTAGCAAGTCGAAACACTTCAATGAATGAGTAAATCAACAAACTACGAAAGAAAAAAGGGATGTCCTACAGATATCACATGAGCAGATAGCACACATCAGCTGAGTAATGCATTCTGGATTCAAAACAAGCACAAAACTAGAAATGAAATGATGTAAATACGTTAAAAAAAAAATTTGTAATTAATTAAAGAATACACTACCGTTGAAAATTTGGGGGTTAGTAAGTGTTTTTTTTTTTATTAAAGAAATAAATACTTTAATTTAGGAAGTATGCATTAAAAATGCACTTAAAGTGACAGTAAAGACATTTATAATGTTTTAAAAGATTTCTATTTCAGTATAAATGCTGTTTTTTTATTTGTATTCATCAATGAATCCCGATAAAAGATGTATAATTGTTTTCACAAACATATAAAGTAGCACAACTACTTTAAACATTGATAACAATTAGAAATGTTTCATCAAATCAGCATATTATTATGATTTCTGAAGGATCATGTGACACTGAAGACTGGAGTAATTGCTACTGAAAATTCAGCTTTGCCATCAAAGGAATAAATTACATTTTCCAAAAATTATATTAAAATAGAATATTTTACATGGTAAAAATATTTCATAATATTACCGTTTATACTGTATTTTTTGCTCAAATAAATGCAGACTTAATAAGCATAAGAAATTTAAACATTAACATCTCAGAGACATTAGAAAAATCATACCAACCTCAAACATTTGAACGGCAAATAAAATAAAATTAAAATAAATAAAATTAAATAATAATTTTATAAATCAAATAAAATAAGCATTTAAAATGTAAGGAAAAAATAAATAAATATTAACAATTTTTGACAGGAACCCTGGCAAGATAAATATCATGCATCATACTTAATGTACTATATTTACATTATATGTGTTGCTAAAATTCCAAGCTATCTGTGTAACGCTAACACTCAGCACCTGTACATACTTAAGGCCTAGCTAATGCTTTCAACAGATTTTGTTTAAAATCCAGGCACAGTCAGAGGACTCTGCTGACAGCGCTGTAACCAACATTAAGGTTTCGAACGCACACACACACACCTGCTCTCACACACACACACACTCTGTGAGTCATAAATAAATGAAAATATCCTAAGCACAGTTCGTTGTGAGGTTCTCCATCTGTCCACAGTAAAAAGTGCTACATGAATGCATGAAAGAAATATAGAAAATAATTCTGGTCAAAACTGTGGAATCATCAACAAAATAAATACAGCAACATGGGCAAGACCGAGAAAGACGCAAAAAGATCACATTACAAACCAAGCAGAAGTCTTCAGTCAAGTTGTCCACCAGGGGGCCCTCTAACAGCAGGACTTCGGTGCATCATGTAGCATAATCTTATTAAAATATGCTAATCTTTCATTATCGGACATGCACTTCCTCTAACAGTTTCCCCTCTCTGTCATAGCAGATAGCGGAGCATCATCTGTTTAACAGACCTTCAACAAACCCTCAGAGAAGGACTCGTCTCACAAGATGCTCTTCTTGTCAGTGCTTGACGTTTCCTCCATGTTCCCTGACTCTATTTCACAGCTCTGTGAGCATGTCATGATCCCTGTGCTGCTGGTGAGTTTTTAGACAGCACTTGCTCACCAACTAAGGAGATGTTCACCTGCTGCAGTGATTTCTCCATATCTCTGAAGCCCCCAGCCCTGACGAATGACCTACATTTTCTTGACGCTTTCCATCAGGTGATCAATTTATGTAACTGGGGTTAAACACTGAGAAATCAGGGCTCGAAAGTAGCACACATTATATCTAAAGCTTGAAGCTGGAAAAGAAATAAACATGTTCCTTATGATTAGGAATGTGATGAGTAAAGAATTGTAAATATTCTGGTTTCTTAATGGCTAAATTAATCATTATTTTAGCGTTTGAAAAGATAAATACTTAATCAAAATCAGAAAAAGAAAAAAAAAAAGAAATACACTACTTTCATCACCAAATGATATTATTTTAATAATGAAAACAATTTTAAAAAATTTGTTGTTTACACAATTTAATGACTTTTCAGTGGCAACATAAATGTTATTTAATAACTAGAACTATATAGTCATCAATATATATATAAGCAAAAATAAGTAATATTTAATTTATTTTTTAATGAAATACTAACATTTACAATATGTATCTTTACCTACACATTGTCAAGTGAACAAGTCAGTACACTAATTTAAGTCTTACAGTCAGTTGTTAACTGCATGCGTTCGATAAAAAAAAAAAAAAAAGCTCAAAAGAATAACTGGTTCATAATAGTCATTCGTTCAGGAATCTGATTACTCTGGTTGCCATAAATGCATTTGATTCACTAAAAAGAACCGGCTCATAAGAGTCATTCATTTGAAAATCAGACTACACTGGTTGCGCTGTATGTGTGTTTACTTCACTTTCATTCATTTGTTCGTTCATTCAGGAAGTCATTCATTCGTTCAGGAAGTGGACTACACTGGTTGCACCATACCCTATGTATTTGATTCACTAAAAAGAACCATTCATTCAGGGATTGGACTACACTGGTCGTGCTGTACACTATGTGTTTGATTTCGAAAAAAAGGCTCAAAATATCATTTGTTTGGGAACTGGACTACTCTGGTTGCTCTATACAGTTTGTATAGTACTGTATGATTCACTAAAAAAATTAAATTAAATAAATTTAAAAAAACGCTCAGAACTGTCATTTGTTTAGAAATCAGACTACACTACACTGGTTGTGCTTTATGTATTTAATTTACTAAAAAAAGAACTGGTTCAGAGTCATTCTTTCAGAATTTATTTTGTTGAACTAGCACTAAAATCATCCTCTGTTTCTTTGTGACGTGAAATATTAAATATCCCAAAATGTCTGTTTTATTTCCCACCAACAAATCTCAAGAACCTCCTCAAGGACTACTAGAAGGCAGCATTAGATCACCCATCAGCGGGAAACGATCAAAGAAGAACATCACAGAGACACCTGAAGCTATATGCAATGATTCTGTGCTGTTATTCTTAGAAATGTGCGATAAAAAAAAAAAAAAAAGCTCAAAAGAATAACTGGTTCATAATAGTCATTCGTTCAGGAATCTGATTACTCTGGTTGCCATAAATGCATTTGATTCACTAAAAAGAACCGGCTCATAAGAGTCATTCATTTGAAAATCAGACTACACTGGTTGCGCTGTATGTGTGTTTACTTCACTTTCATTCATTTGTTCGTTCATTCAGGAAGTCATTCATTCGTTCAGGAAGTGGACTACACTGGTTGCACCATACCCTATGTATTTGATTCACTAAAAAGAACCATTCATTCAGGGATTGGACTACACTGGTCGTGCTGTACAGTATGTGTTTGATTTCGAAAAAAAGGCTCAAAATATCATTTGTTTGGGAACTGGACTACTCTGGTTGCTCTATACAGTTTGTATAGTACTGTATGATTCACTAAAAAAATTAAATTAAATAAATTAAAAAAAACGCTCAGAACTGTCATTTGTTTAGAAATCAGACTACACTACACTGGTTGTGCTTTATGTATTTAATTTACTAAAAAAAGAACTGGTTCAGAGTCATTCTTTCAGAATTTATTTTGTTGAACTAGCACTAAAATCATCCTCTGTTTCTTTGTGACGTGAAATATTAAATATCTCAAAATGTCTGTTTTATTTCCCACCAACAAATCTCAAGAACCTCCTCAAGGACTACTAGAAGGCAGCATTAGATCACCCATCAGCGGGAAACGATCAAAGAAGAACATCACAGAGACACCTGAAGCTATATGCAATGATTCTGTGCTGTTATTCTTAGAAATGTGTGCAATCTTTCATATAAACAGTCTCTTTCTTCATCTCTCCCCCTCTCGCATCTGAATCGCAGCACAGCTTCCACCCCCTGGACTTTTTTTTTTACATATCGAGCCAGCGCTGCTAAGCAAATGCAATGCCAGAGAAACGATGTGTTTCTGCACCCATTTAAAACACATCAAGTCTGCACATATCGGGCTTCCATTCAGGAGTGGATTAAACTTTAAACTCAACCAATTGTCCCCAACAAATAGCAAACATTTAGCACAGCTGAGCGAATGGGGCCTTCAGGGCCGAGCGTGTGCCCCACGTATCCCAGATACAGCAGGAATAACATGGGAATGTAAGGCAAGACCTCTACTCTTGAAAAACTTGAAACTACTACTGCCCCTGATCTATGAATGCAGTGACTGAGACATCTAAATAAGCCTTTGTCTGTGTTGTGATTGTGGAGGGGGAAAAAAACAATGTAAGAACAGACTCAGAAAGGCATATTTAATCACTTGGCATTTCTTGGCTTCTATATTGGAAACTAAGCAGCAAAAGACCATTAATATATATGACCCTGGACCACAAACTGGTTTTGTGATCCAGGGTCACATATGATCACCACGTATCCACCTTATATGGTAATGTGTGCCTTCATGTGGGTGTTGTTACTTTTTAACATATTTAATATGCAAAGAGGTTAGCCAATCACAACAGAAGTGATTTACATGTATTAGGTAGAAAAAACCTGTTTAAATCTCAGTGTCAGAGAAAGGGTGGAAAATTTTCAATCTTTCAAAATAAATTATGACTGTTCTTTGTGCAAAAGCCCTTGATTAAAATTATAATTGGACTTAAGAAAAGAAAAGAGGATTGTTATGAAATTGGCCTCTTAAAATCTGAAGTATCAGTGGGTGGGATAGAGTGATGTCCCAAATTCAGACAAGAGAGCAGCTCATTTCTAGCCTTTATCCATTTACAATTTTATCTTAAATAAAACAGTAAATCGATTAAAAACTTTACATTAATTTATTACATGATATGCAGATTAATTTATTGAATTAATTGCAATTAAATCACAAATATTAATATTTGCTAAAAAAAATTTTTTTTAAATAAATAAAGAAAGAAAAATTCTCCAGATAATTCAAAGACATTGTGGCAGATGAGTAAAGCATAAATGAGCAAACACACAAAAAGTGGTCAATATATCGTTTCCCTATTATTTAATTAATTATACCGGAATAACATTAAATTGACAGCTCAATTGATGAATTAATCACATGATGTGCAGATTTATTTAATGAACTGCACATAAATCACAAATATTCATATTTGTATCCAAAACTCCATACACTAAAGAAAAAAATTCCACTTATTTCACATTAAAAACCTTAGTTCAGTTGCTGCCTTACATTTTAAGTATAATCAATTTGGTTGTACAAGTCATTTCAACGTGAATTACATTAAATCGACTTTAAAATCAAGTTGAATTTCATAATAATTTATAAAATATACAAATATAAATTGCCCAACTTATTTTGATAAGTAATGTGAAGTTGCCATGACATACTGATCAAATAATTTTTACATATAAAAAGAAAGAAAGAAAGAAAGAAAGAAAGAAAGAAAAAGATAATTCCAAAGACAAAAAGTAGTAAATATATTGTTTCCATATTCATGAATTAATTATACTAAATTAATGCATTAAATTGACAGCTGTAATCTGAATCCCTTCTGATTACACAGAACTGGAGATAGACAAACAGTGGTCGAAAATGACCAGAGACAAGACTTAAAAATTTAATGCAAAACTTTTAATCCAGCAGAAGAGAATCTGTCTCCTTTTTGCAACTCACTATTTTTTTATGAGGAGCAGGGAAAAGCAGCAAGAGAGGATCAAACGTTTATGTCAGACACTTTCACATGCGCAAACACCCACACACACACACACACAGTTCTCCTTGCCTGCCTCTGTATTTTTCACATCCTCTCCTCCTAATCCTCCCTCCTCTGTCTCTTTTGTAAAGAGAGAATAAAACATGTCTAATTCAAAGCCATCCATGTCATTCAGCAAACTCTAAAACACACACACACACACACACACACACACTACTGAGCCATAAGTGGGACACTGATGATAATTACAAGGACCTGAGGCTCTTCAGAGTGACATCCTCTGTGAATCTCTGAAGAATGGGAGTGATCGTCCGCATCAGAGTGCTGCCCGCAGTCCCATCAGCCCAAAAACGACACACACATTCAGATCACACACACCAATCACATTCTTAGATACATGATCTCTCAGATTTCAAACAAACAGGGTTCACCAACCAGAGTTCACTTTGAAAGGAAGGCAAAGCATGCTTGGCAGAACTAGCACAGAAAGGCTGAAAAAGGACAAATGCTGCGAAAGACATTTTAATCGAAAACCGGTGACCGAAAACAAACACACAAGCCAGTAAAAATAGTCTTTTTGCTCACACAGTAGAACACCATGTTACTGCTTCAACAGGAAAAATGTGAGAGAAAAAAACTGATAGAGAAAGCATGAGAGAGGTGGTTGCATTCTGTTCCCTCACGACTTGGCAAACGCTCGACGCAGCGCTGGATTAGACTCATCATGAGGATTCACCCGAAATGCCTCACAAATGATACAGCCGGGATGGATTTCTGAGTGCTGGATGAAATGGATTTCCATTTACGCTGTGCTCCATGACGTTAATTTGATAGGGATTTTGTCCAGGAGCTCTTAAATGACTGCACACAGAATGCAATGGAGGCAAAAAGCACAATCTGTCCTATGAAACAGAACATGCTTTAAACTAATGAAAAGACTGAACACAGAAGTTGTCTGTAGTTTTGATAGTTAAGTCGCTTTACTAGACACTTTAACCTATGCAAGCTTGATTTTGAGCATTTTTGTGTTCTGAAATGTATCGAATTGCAATTAAAACAACTGTTTTCTATTTTAATATATTACAAATTATTTATTTCTAATTATTTATTAAATAACCATTTATTTCTGTTATGGCAAAGCTGAATTTTCAGCATCATTACTCCAGTCTTCAGCGTCACATGATTCTTCAGAAATCATTCTAATATGTTAATTTGGTGGTCAAGAAACATCTGTCATTATTATCAATGTTGAAAACAGTTGAGCTGCTTAATGTAATAATAATATAATAAGCGTACACACACTCACAAATTATATATAATATAATGTAATATATTATTTTTAATTTATACAATGATTTATGCTGCAGCACGATTATTTTAAAATATTTTAATATATGTAATATATTAATGTGATATAGCAGAGTATTATATATATATACAGTGGGTACGGAAAGTATTCAGACCCCCTTAAATTTTTCACTCTTTGTTATATTGCAGCCATTTGCTAAAATCATTTAAGTTAATTTTTTTTCCTCATTAATGTACACACAGCACCCCATATTGACAGAAAGTCACAGTTCTGATAAATAAAAAATCCAACGGCACAACACTAAGCACTGAAATATAGGAAAAAATATAGAAAGAGATAACGTTTAAACGCCGTCAGAGTAGGTATTGTGGCTTTATCAGACACTTGCACTTAACATTAAATGGAGTTAGTTTTTGACCAGCGAATGATGGAGATCTGTTTTGTCTGTCATTAGAACGGCTGTATCTGAGGCAGCAAGTGCATTGCATTAAATTTACACATTTTGGGTAATATAATCACACTACTTTTTGATTAGTTTTACATTATTTTTGACTTTTATATATATTAGGTGAAAGAAAAATTTGGAAATGCCTGCATTACATGTAAATAAGAAATAATGTGTATTTGTGCATTTTAATGTGTTTGAAAGACAAACACCTTCCAAAGACATAGTAATACATGGTTAACCTTTTAAGTGATCATTCAAATAATAATTAATGCATTCATCAGTAATCGATGCAGTGTTGAAACACTACTTAAACCTGAAATGATTTTTGTCCGTAAATCATGAATCATTTATTGCTATTGTGATAATATTCTGTATTCATGTAATCAATAAAAACGTAACTGTAATCTGATTACGAGATTTTAAAATGTAATTTAATTCAATCTAATTACAAACACTTAATTTTTGGAATCTGATTACGTAATAAATACATTTAATCAGTTACTACCCAGCTCTGTGTGTGTATATATATATATATATAATCAGTAACTACCCAGCTCTGTGTGTGTGTGTATATATATATATATATATATATATATATATAATATATAAAAAATAGTCATGTAAAACCAAACTTCATCTTCATCTATTAACAATATAATCAATACCAATAAAACATAAGTAGATACAAATAAAATTACAGAAAAATGTAGATTATGACCCCTTTAAATTGTTGTCATTGATATCAGAAGGTGAAGGTTAAGTGTTTGTTATCTTTGCCAATGGTGTTGAAAATACAGGTCAGTCGGCTAAGAGATGAGAGAAACCTGGGCTCGGTTTTTATCGACCGCGACCTCAGAAGAGTCGAGATGAGTGAAGTGCCTGGAAATGATCTCAGCGCATTACCACACAGACACACACATACACACACACTATTAAAACACTTACCATTAAAACAGTGCTATGACTGTTTAGAGTTTGCGCATGTCAATATCCATCACTTAATGCAAGTCATTTGAAACCGCCACTTTGTTGACATGCTAACAGCAGAGTTCAGAGTTTAGACAAGGTCAGTCCTTCATAGCCTGAGCGAATCTTTAAGATATCCATCTTTCATTAAATATCCAGAAATAAACACTTCAAATAAATTCCTCTGACATTCTCTCTAAAAAAACAGTATCAAAAAGATAACAACCACTAAAACACTGTAAAATAACCATCTCAAGAAAATGTCTCCATTTCTGTAACCACTGAATTGCAGTTTGCTGTGTTTTAGCGGCTGTTTCTTATATTACAGGTGCCTGATGTTTTAATTAAGCTCAAAAGCTCGGTCTGTCAAAACGGTCTGTCTGATGCACCACAGATGCCACACCTGCTACCTATCGCCACAGCAACAGATGCCAATTTCCTTATTTATGACATCATAAATTAATCTCTGTGAACTCAAATTTGAAGAAAATCTGCTCCTCTTTCCACTTTCAGACACAACACATGCCATCAAAAACAACACAGACGAGCGGAAATAATCTCAGTAAACAGCACAAGTCTTGTGTCGTTCCGCCACATTACTGGAAAATAAATTTCTAGAAGTCTCAAGAGGCTTTGAAATGCATTTGTATTGTTTGTGAGAAGGATGTCATGATGATTCAATAGAGCAGAGAGGATGTCAAACACATATGATGGATGAAAAACACATGGAAACAGCGAGGAAAGGATGTGAAAGGTAAAAGTGATTATTTTGTAGCCTTTAAATTGATTTGTTACAGTGACTGTACATGCCCTGTCTGTCTCAGAGGACTGAGAACACAGAGAGAAACAGAGACAGAGATCCAGAGGTGCTGATGGGAGGGAGGGAACGAGTCAGATCCTTAAAGGAAGGACAGAGGGAGGAAAAAACATGACCTACTTCTCTTCCATCCCTTGTTTCTATGGAGAACGAGAGGAGAGAGAAGTGGAAAAAGTAGCAGGAGGGCAGAATGTTTTTTCAGAGAGAGAGAGATCTGGCCACAGAAAGCACTAGCTAATAACTTATTTTATGTATTTATTTATTTATTTTTGTAAAGTGAACTTGTGGGTATAATGCAAAGTTAAAATTTATTAAAATGTAGTATGCTACATTGTTGTCACCTGAATTTACAATGCATGTGAGTGGCATATCATATATATATTCTAAAAATGTCTATATCAAACAATCAAATAGCTTATCAAATATTATTCATATATTAAAATAAAATGTTTTAAAAATAACACTAACTTATATAAAAACACTATAAAAATAATAATAAATAACATAAAATAACTATAAAAAATAATATATATAAATAAAATCCTACATTTTATATTAATCAGGGGTGGGTGATATGACCAAAATCTTATATCACGATAAGAGTAATTTTATTTCTCGCTAACAATATATATCACAATATTTTTGCTTTAAACAAGTTCTTTATGATAT
>NW_015649610.1:385326-413232 GCF_001515625.1 Sinocyclocheilus rhinocerous
ACAATATATATATATATATATATATATATATATATTTATTTATTAGCCTAAACTAAAAACAAAAAAATGAAGACAAATAAACAGTCAGCAACTAAAAAAAGAATGAGAAACTAAATACAAGCAATAGGACAAAAACTACAGTAGATCAAATAAATAAGAAATGCTACATACACTGTATGAAGTAATCAAATGTATAAAAACAGTGCATATTCATCACTTTGTAAATTAAATATATATTTCTTCTTCTTAAAGTTACAAAAGTGATTTAGTCAAGAGCAGTGAGAAATGTTCTCTCTTTTGTTGTTTGATTAACATGAATGACAGACAGCAGGATTATTAGACTGCTGTCACTTTAAGAGCTGCATCTTATGTGATTTTTTTTCTCAGCTGTTTGCTTTCACTTAAGACCTAAATTACTTTGTTTTTGACACATACATGTGTGTATTTAACCGTTCAAGGTTTTTAAAGCGGCAAAAATAACTCCGTTCAATACTCCCGCGCTCTATGAGTACCATCTTCATGTGCACGCATCTCTCTGACAGTGCTCAGAAACAGTCTCTCAGACAGTGCGCATATAGCGAAATGAATTCTCTTTCACTGCTGAATGCATTTCAGCGGTTTAAAATCACTTGTTTTTAAACCGCAATGCTTAAAAACGAGTGCAAATGATACGTTTTTGTGACCAGGTAGCACAGCAACGTCACGTGAACTTGTAACTGCAAAATCTCTACCGGTTGACAAATTTCTACCGGTTAATCATATCTCTAATCCTAAAGATTATTATATCAAATAACATATATTAAAAATTGATGCACCTCACTGGAAATAAAAGGTCTGACAGCACTGCATTATGGGATACAGTATTCCGTACAATGTGTATTTTAACAAATGCAGTAGATCTTCCATATAGTCTGTTCATACAGAAAATGTGCACATTGTGCACAGTATAATACAGCCATAGAGTTGTAAAATATGTTAGTATGTTATTCTGAACGATATTTTAGTAATGGTGCAGAAATTACACACTGCATCTTTAAACAGCCACCTTTAGCTTGGTTAAATGTGTTTTACAATTACAGACTCAAATGGATGTCTAGGTTAAACAGTTTTTTGTCCTGTAAGCAGCCTGACATTAGAGCTTTTCAAGAAATCTGATCTAAAATGAGACTCATCCTGCAGTTCTGCCATGTTGTTTATAATGTGGTCATACATCGATCACCTTGTTAAGACGAGAGAAATGAGAAGAGTAATTTACGCACATTAACATGTCACACACCTGCTGTGAGTGGGAGCTATCTGAGGGCGCTGTGCTCATAATGTGTCTCTCTTTCTCGGTTTTCTTCTTATCCCTCATCTCTGAGAAGCATTGAAACGTCTCCAAGAAAAGGGACATTTCAGCATTCGCAAAAATAGCACAGGCAAAAAGGACAATGTCCCTTTCCGTCTCTCTCTGCTATCTTTGTTCCACCCGCTCTCTCTTCTATCACTCTCTCTTATGTTGTTTTAGTGTTCTTCTTTGTTTGGCACATGTTCTGCTCAGTAGAAGAATGAAGACTGCTGCAGGAAGAAGTCTGCATTAACATAACAATCCCTCCAGGGATGAGATCTGATTAACGGCAGGGCATCGCTGCATAACAGAGACATTGCACTCGGAAGCCTCACTCCTTGCCTTTGTACAGGATTTTCTAATAGTCAGTTATGGTGTGTTTTATTCAAGCAATAGATCAGGTTGGAGTTTAAAAACTGAAAAACCAAACACTGCTCAAGCAGACCACTGTCTCACCAAAAACAACAACATCAAATGCTTTCTCCTAGTCAACAGCTCGACAGATAATGATTAAGAGTTAAAGAGAGTTGCTTTTTGCAATCATCTAACACTTGCTACTACATCTAAATATGCTAACAGTTATGCTAACAGTTGCTAACATCTACTCAACAAACAGACATGTATTGTAACAGCCAGATATTCATTAGATATTATTACAATTTAAAACAACTATAGACATTCACCATAAGTTACTACTACATCCAAATGTGCTTACAGTTACTACAACAGCAACTCAAAACAGACACTAACACAGCTGCGGATATTTAGCAAAACAGTCACTACAACAGCTAAACATGCTAACAGTCGCTACTACAGCTACTTAACCATTTGCTGAAATAAATGACACAAAAAAAATGTCATTTGAAGGGAAGGGTTAGACAACAGAAATATATTTAGTATAATCATATATGAAACAATTAAAAATACTGTTCACAAGTTCGGGTTTGTATAACTTTTTTAATGTTTTAATGTTTTTGACAGAAGTCTTTTATGCTTACCAAGGCTTAATTTATTTGTTTAAACATACTGTAAAAACAGAAAATTGTGAAATATTATTATAATTTAAAATAACTGTTTTCTGTTTAAATATATTTTAAAATGTAATTTATTCCTGTGATGACAAAGATGAATTTGCAGCATTACTCCAATTTTCAGTCACATGATCCTTCAGAAATCATTCCGTTTGTTGATTTACAGCTCAAGAAATATTTTTGTATTATGATTATCAATGTTGAAAACAGTTGCTAAATATTTTTGTGGACACTGAAATACTTTTTTTCAGGATTTCTTTGGATAAATAAAGTTCAAAACAACAGCATTTATTTTAAATATAATTTTTTTAAACATTATAAATGTTTTACTGTCCCTTTTGAGCAATTTAATGCATCCTTGCTGAATAAAAGTATGCAAAAATAAAATCTTACTGACCTCAAACTTTCGAACAGTAGTGTGTACACTATCTGTATTATAATAAAAAATAGGTAGATTGTATTTAAACATGACTAGGAAATTTGTCCACTATAACAGGACACTTCTCGTTTTATATGTATGACATTTGCCATAAACAAGACCTATCAACACACAACAAACCTTACATCTAAACAAAGTGTGAAAAACACATGAAGTATCCAATCAGACGTCATTATTCATGTTGGAGAAGACTAGAGGACTTTAACTTACCCTGTTAAAGCGCTTGGCCTGGAAGAGGTGTCCGTTCACCCGGTACAGCTTCCTCCATCGTCTAGCTCCACGGCGGTAGATCGATTCTAGGAGAGAGAGGAAACGGTTGTATAGGAGCAGCATGAAGACTCGAGGAATGGAAAAAAATCAATCCCAACACGGAATGAGAGAAGTGGATTCAAAGAGGAGTGACAGAATAAGGGAGATGGACAGAGGTTGGTCTTGACCCTGAACGTAGATGGATTTGAACTGCAACTGGATGAAAACATGTCCCACTCAAAAGCCACGGAAGAAAGCTATCAATCCCTCCCTCTCTCTTGCTCTCTTTCGTTGCGTCCCTGTCTCCATCTGACCCACCCTCCTCTTCTCACTCTCTCATTTCTTTTCTCTTGTCATTCTGTTATTCCCTGCAGCATCATTTTGGTCACATGTCAACTGTCTAATGCAAAAAGTGACAAGCATCTACACTGACCTAAATTGATTTAACTAGAATGAGATTTTGATCTGCTGCCTAGGGGTTTGTCTTTATGTCTCACCACCTTGACAACACGAATGATGACCTTTTTGGGAGGTTTCTGAGCAGACCTGACAGACCAAAATACTGACTGCATCTGAATTCACACACTGTAAATATTATTGCCCTAAATATTATGCTAAATTAGGATTTATGTGTCCAAAATAGAGCACTGAAATAGTATGCCAAGTTTCTCATGTCAGTCCAAACCTATATGACATTCTGTGGAACAAGATATTATGAACTATGTCTTCGTCACAATGAAAGTCAATGGGGTCCAAAATTTATGGACACTTTTCAATCTTTTTGACAAAGTCATGCAGGTTTAGAACAACACGAGAGTAAATGATGACAGAATTTTCATTTTCATAATCTCTTTACGTTAAGTATCACCTTAAAAAAAGAACTTCGCTGATTTTCAGTGTCGGTATTATAAGTAAATGTGTATTATTTTCCAGTGTAAACTTCACCAAGATATCCCAATGTTAAATAAATAATGTTATTTAAACTCTTTGAAAGACAAACATTGTCCTCACTGGTGACCCACAGGTACCTCAGATAGCCCTATTTCTCTCTGTTATTATACTCTTATCTAATGTTCCAGTAAAGATGGCAGACCATCATCATTTTCAAGCGTAAGGGAGAGGCTGAGAATTGTGCTCGAGCCCTGGAGATTTGCTGTGTCTGCTGCCGTTTCATGTTTCTGCCCTCAACTGCAGCTCAGTTACGTAAAACCGATAAATATTGAAATATTGTCAAAACTTTCAAGTGTCAGCCACTAATGAGCACCGGAGGAGATTCAAAGGCCTGGGACGCTTGTGAGTATGAGAGAGAGAGATCTAAGCAAAATGAGAAAATGAAAGTCTGCATTAAGCCTTCAGAAACTAATGTGTGGCATAAAGTATTGCTTGAATATTAAAACATAACTCCAATAATAATATACATTCAGCTTTGGAGTGTACTAAACCTAAAATGTAAGTGTAAAACAACACTCATCACATATACACACCACACACACACACACATTCAGGCATTCAAAGTGTCTTGCATCTAAACTACACAACATGAATGATTTATTAATAGAACATGATAAAGCTGAAACTCACACAGTGTTTCAGAGGAACAACTGATGCCCCAACAAAGCAGTTAAACATGAGGAGAGGAGCAGAGTTTTAAACTTTAACATCAAACCACATGAGGCTGGCTTGGGAAAAACAGTTACTGTCATTGTTTTATATGGGCAAGACAACATTTTCTATCTTTTTCTGGGTAGATTATATAATACAAGGACAATCTTGGACGAAGAATATCAAAGAACACATGAAAACAAATCAGAATCTTGTTCCTAAAGAACCATGTTCTTGTCATTGGTCAGAAAAACAGATGGACCTGCCTCAAACTCTCATCATTGGTTCAACCAAAATTAGTGCTGTCTGTCAGGCTGGTTAAACAGACGGAGTTACTTCTGATAGTGCCACAGAGCCACGGTTTTGACACCTTCATAAACCTATTAATTAATAATTTAATGACAGCTTTATCTGCATATTAAGCTAAGAAAAACAAATTACACAAATTACACAAATTACAAATTTCATGTTTGGAAGTGATGCCCAGTTATAGGTACAATAAAATACTAAAACGTCCATCGGTATTTATATCAATTAATATTCAGCATCTTGGCCTGCCTTGATGTTAGTTTTCACATGCCAATAGTTTAATGCATTCAATCATAACAAAGATCACTACCATTCAAAATTTGGGGGTTGGTAAGATTTTCTCTTATTCTCACCAAGGCTGCATTTATTTCATCAAAAAAAATGCAACAATATTGTGAAATAGTATTATGATTTAAAGTAACTGTTTTCTGTTTTGTTGAAATATAATTTATTCCTTGTGATGACCAAGCTGATTCTTTTTCTAATGATTATCAATGCTGAAAACAGTTGTGCTGCTTAATATTTGCCATACAACTATCACACATTTTTCAGGATTCTTTGCAAAACAGAAAGTTTAAAAGAACAGCATTTATTGGAAATACACATTTTGTAACATTATAAATGTATTTAACTTCACTTATAACCAATTTAATTCATTTCAATATATTTTTTACTGACCCTAAATTTTTGAATGGTAGAGTACATATCTTGTATCTTATTAAAGATCTTAAATATAATAGCAATAACACCTGTAGTGTAAGACTACTTTATGACTTTTTCACCTGAAGTCCAAAGTGGACTTAATGCGTGAAAAAATGCTACAGAAATATTGAACATGGCACATTAAAAATTTATATATTTCTTGGCTGATTTTCTCCAACAAATGTTTGAAACAGCCACTCTACCTTACACTCTACCTTCTTCCAGCAAACAAAACAATTCACAATGTTCCTCTCCTTCAACAAAGCAGTGACAGACCTCAACAGAACTACAAACGATCATCCCCCTCACAGAGCACAGCGCTGCTGCAACTCAAGAACAGCTGCTCAGGAAACAGCTACGTGTTTGCGATCATAATCATCCAGATGGCCACAGAAACACCTGTTCTTCGACCTGTATATGTCTGAAGCCCAGCTCAACATCTTGGCTCAGAAACTGGCCACACAACAATGCTTCATTTCTGAAAGTCAGATGAAATCATGTATTTTGTTATGATCTACAGTACCTCAGTGAAGTCTTTCCTCTTAATTGTCGCAGTCGGAAATGGCCTCATAAAGTCCTATAAACCAAAGCAACTGTAAATGTAAACTTGGCTCTGACTTGCACTGGAAAACTTGGCAGGGTTGCCACATCTTTCAAGACATGTTAGTGATTTTGAGTCACAATGATGCATTCAAGCGATTCACTCATGAAGGAACTGCTTTTAAAGCCTCTATCACGCTTGAGTGGAGTAGAGCTGATACCAATCGCCTGGAAACGGCCTGGTTGAGGGTGCAGCAGGCACAAATTAAATTTTTCCATCATCGCCATGGCAACAGACACTCTCTCCTGTGCCACCCGTGGCAGATGCCAGCAGCTCTGGTGGACGAGGATCCGGCCGAGAGAATCAATACTCAGACAAACACACTACATGCAATAATAAACTGAACATCCAGCAATGTCTACAACAAAAACAAAGCAGTTTGCCAAATGTTGTGCAACAAAATGCATCACTGACAACACCGTGAACCGCAAAAACAGGCATCAAAGGAGGAACATCAAAAATAAGAAGTAGAAGCTCTAGATTTAAAACTAGACGCTTATCTGAGCTCCATTAAATCGGAGGAGTCTCTGTTATATAAGTGGGTTGGTTTGTAGATATTTGCATCATAATTGCACATTTTTTCATTCCCTGTAGCTTTAACTGGTAATGCATGCCGCTAACAATTCCAAGGTCATCGTTCGAGTTGCAGAGAACACATAAATTGACAAGGTTTGTCTCGAAAGTCGCTTGGGATGAAAGCATCTGCCAGATACAGAAATAATTCTCCAGTAGAATGTGATGGAAAAACACAAAAGCTGTATAACTGATCTTTCTCTCTTCTCTTTCTGTACAAAAAGAGCTGGATCTACGCACGTCTTCTCAAATCTGAAAGTGTTTGATCTTGCAAAACATTCGTAGGCCTCAGACAGCATCAAATCATCAAAAGCAAACACTAGACGACTGTTCTGAATAGACTGCATTAACGCAAACTGAACACAGTACAGTACCAAAACAGTTTATTGACCAAAAGTAAACAAAAAATGTCATCAAATTTATTATACATTTTTATTTATACTATGATGAACTGATTTTTGCCAATATGCTAAATTATTGACATGGCACAACTGACAATTTTGTAAATGTATAAATAATTTCAGAAGTGCAAACACTGGGCTAAATAATGTATTAGTATTTGCCAGATCAGCAAGTAACAGATAAGTTTACAGCTACATATACAGCGTATATGTGTGTGTGTGTGTGTGTGTATACATACGTACTGTATATATAGCTGTAAATATCTGTCACTTGCTAATATATATGTGTATATATTAGGGCTGTGCGATTAATCGAAATCATCATAAAATTGCGATTTGAGCGTGCGCGATTTCTAAATCGCTTTATAGCACGATTTTCACACACTCCGTCTGTGGTGCGTATTTTTTCCGCGGCCATGTTAACGGATCAGAGCGTTCACACTGTACGCGATTGCGGTCAGGCAATGCGCTCCAGGAGCGGTGCGTCTGCAGCAGTCATGCTGCGATCGTTTCTGCACGGAATCTATTTCTGCTGTGCTGCACGCGCTGAATTAAAGTGACAGTGCATTATTCGCAGTAAAAATTAACATGGATTGACACAAAATCGTGATTAAAATCTAAATCGCAAAATTGATCAAAGAAATCGCGATAGTTTTTTTTTTGTCCATATCGCACAGCCCTAGTATATATTATATACACATAGGGGTGCACGATATGAAAATCTTATATCACAATATGAGTAATTTTATTTCACAGTAACAATATACATCACAATATAGTTATTTTTGCTTTAAATAAGGTCTTTATGATACCAACATTTTTGATACCATAGAAATGTCATAATTCTTGTCAGCAGTATCAATATCACAAAAAAACTAATACTAGCCTAATTTTAAAAAAAAAAGCTCAAGCTCACCGAAGACAAGTCAGCAACTAAAAAAAGAATAAGACATTTATTACAAGCAATAGGACAAAAAGGAATAGGAAATAGGAAAATATTAGAGAATCAAAACATTAAAAACAAGGGTTACGACCAGGCAAGAGGTAGGACCCGCGTAAATATTGGAGCAGCTTTCCAGCGGTGGAGAGAACTCAAGGAGTGGGAAGGGCTCGAGTCGGACGCCGAGGTTGCGTTGTTTCTTCTTGATGAGTAACATTGATTTGGCTTCGTTTCACACAACTTATCCGTGTTGGCTTTTGTTTAAATATGTTTGTGTGTCATCTTCACTTGTTTCCGCGATCGTCGTTGCCATGGTTGTGTAGGTACGTGTGGGGTGGAGATTTCAAAATAAGGGCGAGGTCCTGTTGGGGTATGGGCGTGTTTGTTTTGGTGCTTTCAAATATCAACATCGTTTGGCAAAAATCGCTTAGTGCACCTTTAAGACCTAAATTACTGTGTTTATGAGGATGCTTGCAAAGAGGGGCATTTTGACACATACAAAGGTGTGTATTTACCCATTCAAGGCCTATAAAGCAGCAAAAAAAAAAAACTGTTCAACACTCCCGCGCTCTATAAACCCCATCTTCACGTGTGCGCACCTCTCTGACAGTGCTCGCTGCTGATTGCGTTTTAACGGCTTAAAATCACTTGTTTTTAAGCCGCCATGCTTAAAAAACGTGTGCAAATGATACGTTTTTGTGACCTCGTAGCACAGCAATGTCACTTGAGCATGTAACCGCGATAGAGACTAGTCCAAAATCTCTACCGGTAGACAAATTTCTGCCGGTTAATCGTGTCTACTGGTATATCACCCACCCCTATATACACATACAGTATATATTAGCAAGAAAATAAACTGCTTTATTAATAACTGATTTATTTATTTCAGAGTTAAGAAACTATAAATGATTTCCCCCTTTCTGGAGAGCTGTTGTTTTTCTCCATTCTTTTTATTTCTCAGGACTGAAGAACACCAGACAGGGGTTAAAGCAAAAAAAAAATCCTGAGCCTGAACTTTTTTCGGGGGGTTGGGGGTTGCGGGGACACATACACAGGGTTATTTGGAAAAAAAAAAAAAAAGAACATTATTTGAAAATGATTTTCCTTGAAACTAACTAGTAATGTATCTGCCATTGCCATTAGCCCTTGGCAGGCTCAGACTATAGATTATGGTGGGATATTTGAAACAGCAATACCAAGAAAGTTTACTCATTACAATATGGTGCAAACACATTTAACATATTCATGCTTTTGATATCAAGTTTTGCTGGTTAGCTTTGTCCTTGACAGGGAAAATTATGAGCCATATCACGCTTATAGACACTAGGGGTGTGACAATAAACTTAGCTCACAAGGAGAGACAAAATGCAGATACTTGGTTCACTAGAACGAGACAATGTTTTAAGAAATTTTCAAATGACAATTTTTTTTTCTTTTAATCACAAAAAGTTTATTTATTTCAATTACAGTTTCTGAATGTTATTTACATATAAAAATTGCTTACATATAGTCTAATGTTATTAATGTATAATTTTTAATGGAAACTTGTTTTTACCGTTAGTATACGTGAAGCAAAAGAAGTTAGAATGAAGGATAAATTAAAATTCATAGCATTTAAACAAGTTCTGCTCGCGTATTTGAAGGTTTCTATTGGATGATTTAGGGTAAACGTCATATTATGCGACTACGCATTACTTTACGGAGAGCTTACGAACTACTACCTACGTCCTGCCTTACGAACAACTGGTGCAACGACCCTGGTGATGTTTCATGTATTTCAACGACGTTTAAATCTATTTAATTTTAATATTTAGCCACATGCAAAGTCAGAAACTTTTATTTTGAAATCGCGATGTACACGCTTATAGACACTAGGGGTATGACAATAAACTTAGCTCACAAGGAGAGACAAAATGCAGATACTTGGTTCACTAGAACGAGACAATGTTTTAAGAAATTTTCAAATGACAATTTTTTTTTCTTTTAATCACAAAAAGTAAAACAATGCAGTTGTACTTTGAAATGTTTTAACTAATCTAGGGCTTAACTAATGATTATTTTGCTAATCAAGCAATCTACTGATTATTTTGACAAGTGAGTAATCTGATGTTTTTTAGTAATACAAATAGAACTAAGTGAAAAACAGGCTTTAATATGACTATATTTATATATAAAGTAACGATGAGGCAATAATAATTGGCCTCAAATAAAGTATCAAAACCAAGTACATGGTTTTATTGAACAACACTGTTAAATACATAATGTAATATGCCTATATTATAACAAATACCTGCAGAGGGCGCCAACGGCCTGGGGCCGGTTGCACTAGCTGTACGTTTAAGTTACAACTTAGCCTAGTTTTGACGTAAATGGGCACCAAGTTACAACTTACGCACTACTAAATATTTTTTCGTTGCACCATTACACTTAGTTGAAGTGTAACTCTACGTATAAACTAAATATTTACGGAAGCGTCTGGTCAGGAGTAACGGTTGGAATAAAATAGCAGACTGAGTGAACTGCATCAATATGCTCTTCTTTTACCCGACAACCTGCAATCCTTTAGGCATATATGATGCTGACATTTACACTCACGTACATATTAAAGAGAGAGAACAATATGTGAATAAACATACTTTGTTTCTTTTTTAGCGCGTATTCAACACCCCATCTACAGCGTGCCTGTGCGCACTTCGGTCCGTGTTGCGCATGTCAGATGAAATAATAAATAAATGGCATTTCTTATGTTTTTTTTTCTTCGTCGCACTCGAGACCCAGGCTTCTTTTCCATTCATCGGCTGCGACTCTGCAATTGGATACTATTATGCGCGTCTCATGTTTATAAGAGCAAAAACTTCTGATTGGCTAGTAATGTTAGTTTGGTTTGAGAGTGAAAGCTGTGTTCCTCTCATACACTGGTAGACGAACTCATGAACTCGAACGTGATATCAACAAGTGTTTTTAAATGCAAAAGTTTTTAAATGTAGGACGACTATCTTTTTCAAACGCCGCACGCTGGAGATCCAGCACGGTGCCGGAGAACTTTAAGCCCTGACCAGATGATGTTGATGTCACAACACACGATTACACAGCAACACCTTTGCTTTATGTGTCCATGTGTGTGTGAGAAAGTGAGGGGCTAATTAAAAAGAGAGAGCCGAGGTGTTTAGTGCTGTCATCGCTGAGATCTATCTCTAATCTTATTAACTTCACCCCTACAGGGAGAGACCAACAGAAATCACACTGTACTGTTGCCATAGTTACCCTGCACAATTTTTTGTCATTATTTCTAACATTTGACCGCAGAGAGAGAGAGAGAGAGAGAGAAAAAAAAAACAAACAAAAAAAAAAGAGTACTCCATGTCCACAACCAGCATCTCTCAGGCAGTAGACATCACGTGACCATTTCAGCTGCGCATTTACTGCTTCTTCCTGAGGTAAGAAGAACAGCCAAAAAACAGCCACGAAAATAAATATTTCACAGATTCCACTTTTTGTTAAGCTATTGTATGGCTTCTGAAAACTTAAATATAGTGCTCAAGACCTCTTTTAAGGCCCCGATATATAGCAAAATTGAAGAATGGTTTGGAATTGAAAAACTGGTTTGACGTCATTTCAAAGAAAATCAGGTTTGTTTCAGGAGTTCAAAACAGCTTGCCAAAGCAAACTTTCTGGAAAAGTAAACTACATATTTAGGTATTCATCTAAACGCAGCTCCCAGCAGGTTCAGGATGTACGATAACAGTAAACGTTGCTCAGGTATTTCAAAATGAAGAGCGAAAAAGAACTTCGCCATAAGTATATCAGGGCCTTTATAGTGGGGTAACCAGACGTCCCCGTTTTTCGAGACGAGAACAGAGCGCTATTATCATCAATTATCAAAAGAGACACTATTATTGGTTTCAAGGCAGTTACATACTATGTTAAAAACAAAGTAATACTGTTTGTGTGCACTGTATAACAAGGCATGATAAGGTTGTTGGATTGTTTTGCACACAATATTAAACATTACTGAAACTTCCATCATCACAACTCTGAAATGAATAATATAAAAACAAACTAATCAGTTACACTTGCATGATTACATTTGCAGAAAGCACATACTTTGTGGTCACAATAAGCCTAAAATGCAAAATAACAAGCCTGATTAGGGATAGAAAAGATATTTTTCCAAAAGCATAAGCATAACATTTGAAAAATATTTAAATTACTGTACTCACAGTTTGTGAAAATTTTAAATACAGTTATTAAGCAAATATTAAACATATTTGTTAAATACCATTTTATTTAGTTCTCATATTTATGGTTTTATTTTTAAAGTGTGTTTGTAAAGCCATAATTTTGTTATATTACTGTTTTGATATGTTTGCTATTACTATTTACTATTTTTCATAGATTTTTATGTGTTAAAAAAATTAGGGTATTAAAAAACGAAGTTTGATCCTCAAACATCACTAATTATGATATTAATATATGGAAATCACAACAATTAAAAAATGAAAACATACAAAAATATATTGTCCCCATTTTTTAATTCTTAGATAATCACAAGTGAGATTTCAGTGATATTTTGACAACTGAACTATGAAATGTCCCCGGTTTTCATTTCAGATATCTAGTCACCTTACTTTATAGTGCTTTTTTGGTCCTGTTTGTATTTTTAGTAAATAGTAATATTTTTGTGTAGTACAGAAAAAAATAACAGCATATGGGTTTGGAAAGATAGGAAAGTGACTAAAGAATGACTGAATTTAAATTTACATGTAAGCTATTCTTTTACCCCTTGTGTCGGACCAAAATGTTTTTGTGAATCTTTTATCATGCAAAAATTATCATCAAACCTTGGATTCAATCTTTTTGTCAACTTGTTTTCTTTCAACCTTTGAATTGATTACAATCAATATTTTGTAGGCCAGACATTTTTGACCAGAACCACCACAAAGTGTAAAAATTATTCAATATTTTTTCAAATGTGCAACAATTTTTTTCAAGTACATAACAATAGTGAACATGTTCTTGAGAAGTTACTATGAAACATTGTATCAGAAAATTAAATACAAAATCGATCCTTTTACTTCCTTTGACATTTAATACATTTCTCCACCTTGGAAATTACTTTTCTTTTCTAAAGACGAATTCAAGGTCGCACTGGCGGGTACAAATAATTTTAACCAATAACATCATGGCCTACAGTACATTTCATGATTCAATCAAACCCTGATGGTTAAAACTAAGTTATATCCAAACATTATTTCCCACTGAAATTCTATTTCACGTGGAAATGCATTACACTGAGGAAGTTAAATGCATGGAAAAATCATCACGGTGAAAACATTCATCACAGACATCAGCACTTACTGTACATACAATATGACGGTTTAGTAAGGAAAATGACTGTGATCTTTTGCACTTGTGAATGACTCTAATCATAACCGTGCTCTCATTCTCCATCCCTGCTGTCCTTAATTGCCCCTGTCTCTTTAACGGCTGCACTTAACCGGTGACACCAACTGCTCAGTCAGAGCACGCTCGTGAACCTACACCCGTCATTATAAATCTGCCCTTGCTCCAGTGGATGGAGGGCGACGCTGCACCCGAGGGTATAAGCAGGACTGGAATAGAGTCTACGCTGGCATTCTCCACACCGAACTGAATTAGCACAGCTGAGATGTGATCACACGACGCTACTTATTCAAGTCAGTTGTTATCAGTCATCATTGTGACCGCAGACACACACGCGGTGCACTTAACATATTCATTTGACCTTGTTAATCAGAGCTGGAATCATGCCAGACCGTTCTTTACTCAATCACACAGTCATCTTTCATCTGTGATGTCAGAAGACAGATGCCAGGCATCCTGTGACTACTGTACAGATCATATGTTCTCTGATTATGACTATAATGAGAAAGACAGGTATTACAAACAGCATGACAATAAAAATCTATTTTAAAAAAATGCTGTTCTTTTGAATTTTCTATTAAATAAATAAAAATAATAATAATATGAATGGTTTTCAACTTAATGATAAGAAATTATGATAAGAAATGTTTCTTGAGCACCAAATCAGCATATTAGAATGATTTCTGAAGGATCATTTAACACTTAAGACTGGAGTAATGATGCTGAAAATTCGGCTTTGCCATCTTAATAACAAATTGAAATTTAAAAAATACATTTATATAGAAAATAGTCATTTTAACTTGTAATAATATTTCATAATAAATATTTTTAATGCTTTTTGACTAAATAAATGCAGCCTGGATGAGGTGGTTTCTTTCAAAAACAAAAAAAATCTTACTGACTCCAAATATTTGAATAGTAGTGTACATATAAAATGTATTTAAGTATAAGTAAATATATGAAGACTCCAGATGCAAAAAAAAAAACTGTCTGAGATTTTTCTTTTAAATGAGCAATTTTATCAGGCTCTTATGAAAATAACGTTGGACATTTTTGAAAATAAAGCATTCAATTACTGACTAAGAACCTTTTCGTTGTCATTAAAGTGAAATTACTGATCCTAAAGATAAAAATGCTAATTTAAAAGAAAAAATCATTAGACCTTTTGCATCTCAAGATTAAGTGTCTGAACTCTCAGAATAAAGTCTAATACCTCTGTTAATAATAATAATAAAGCAAACTTAACAATTATTCTGTGCATCTATAACACTAATGACAATAATGCATAATAATAATAAAGCAAACTTAACAATTATTCTGTGCATCTATAACACTAATAACAATAATGCATCAGAGGACTTTCTAAGACACTTGTGAACATTTCACTAGATGTAATATGAGACAAATGTGCCATTAATGGTAGGCTAAGTTAAAAAGAACTGATGCAGGTATCATGGCAGTGATCCAGATCTCTGACCTTAAATTGAACAATGGCTTTGGAGCCGGAAAGTCTGCACTAGATTGCATTGAATATCTGCTTCTGGCGATGAAAAGAGAGTAAGTACTGGAGTTATGGAATAATCAAACTTCATCTAATTATTCTGTGCATCTATAACACTAATGACAATAATGCATCAGAGAACTTTCGAAGACACTTGTGAACATTTCACTAGATGTAATATGAGACAAATGTGCCATTAATGGTAGGCTAAGTTAAAAAGAACTGATGCAGGTATCATGGCAGTGATCCAGATCTCTGACCTTAAATTGAACAATGGCTTTGGAGCCGGAAAGTCTGCACTAGATTGCATTGAATATCTGCTTCTGGCGATGAAAAGAGAGTAAGTACTGGAGTTATGGAATAATCAAACTTCATCTACACATCAGAACCCATCTCACATTCATAGATAAACAACATGAAAAGAAGAAAGGATTAAATTTCATTTGCAGCCAAGTACGTTATCTAAATCTAGTTGATTGTTTTCTCTTCTTTAGTTGATCTCTGCTGAATCCACAATGAGACTGTTACTATGTCCCAAAACCCAGTCATATCATAGGCGTTTTTCTGTTGCAAAGGCTGTTCCTAATGTCACCAATTTATATAGCACATACTCTATATAGATATCATTTTTTTGTTTAATATAACGTTTTAAAAAATGGCATTTTTTTCAAATATATTTTTGGTAACAATGCAAAGTTAATCTCTTTACCGTCACTTTTGTTTAATTTAATATATTTATTATATATATATGGCTAACTCTGGGGCAGTCATGACTGTCCATTGCCCTGCTTAAATAAAGAATTAATATATATATAAAATGTATGTTTATGAATAGGCAGCAAGTAAAGTGAAAAAATTTCAAACAAAGCAAGGGAAATATTGACTTACATTTTACAATTTACACAGTATGTCACACATTACTGAAATTCAACGGAATAGTTGAAGATAACTCACTTATTTTATTCAAAAATTTGTGCTATGAAAAGAAGACTTCAAAATAAAATTTATTAGAAATTTATTTAAAATTGATTAGAAATAAATTTTTTACTTGTTTTCCAGCTTAAATATGTAAACATAATATAAGCAATGCTGCATTAGAAATTAAGACTTTTTTTCAAAGACTGCATATTGCATATGAATGCATTTTGTCATACTGCACTGGCAGATTTTTTTCACTTGTCTGAAGTAGAAATAAGTTAAAAAAAAAACCTGCCAGTGCATTAAGGCAAAAAACACTCGTATTAAAGACATATTCTCTGCAAACAAGCCGTAATATCTTACACAGTGTCGCTTCTCAAGTCCATTTTGTTTCAAAGATTTTAAGATATTTCAACTGGAAAATAAGACAAAATACTGCAGTTTATTTTATTTTTTTTGCAGTGTAGATCAGCTTATTAGAGTATCGCATCATCTCCCATGCGATTTGCTTAGAGTTGCTGTATGTAGTGAATTCCAAAACATTTCAAATCAATCACTTGTGAGGTTTCATTTCAGTTAAGCAGCCAGACAATTTACCAAGTTTTGCAAAAGAGGTAAAAAAAAAAAGTCTTAAAAACAGTTATTTTCATTTCCATTTCACGTCCCTCTCCCCCCGCTAAGATAAGCGCTGTGGATACCTCCTTCGACTGTCGGAGAGCACACCAGTGTTGCGTCACCCCACATTCTTCCTCCACCTCCTCCTCCGGTCAGAGGAACCACAACGAGGGAACACAACGGCACGAGAGGTAGAGCTGCAACGTGCGAGTCCTGGATAGACACGCAGAAGCCCGCCATGGCGTGCCACGCTGACCCCAGAAAGCTCCAGCCAGGACTGAACGTCCTCTGTGAGGGTCTTTGTCTGGGGAGCGTGTAAAGGCAGGAGGCTCAGAGAGCAGGACCAGTTCAAATGGGTTTGACTCACTTCCACACATTGTTGGTCGGGCTGGCAGGAAGATGATAAAGGGGGCTTTCCTTTGCTGTGCTGAGGGTGTGTAGGATCAAAGCATGCAGTGGGATTGGAGCTGAATGAACAGCCGGGACTGAAGCGCGCAACTGGAATGCAGCAGGAGCACAACATTTCAGCGCTCTCTGTATAAGGGCCCTTATATTCGGCCACCGAGACCTGAACATGAACAAGCGAAACACTGACTCCTCTGTTCTTGGCCAATTCAGAATCACTCTTCTCAGAGAGGCTTGACTGCAAAAATATTTTTTTCATCAGTATTTTGTCTTGTTTTCAAGTAAAATTTTATTTAAAATCCTTAAAACAAAACATTTAATTATGAATTACGTGTTAACTATAAAATTTACTGAAAAGAAGAACTGATAAAATGTAAATGTGTACCTTAAATGCAAGGTAAATCGTTTTGGATAAAAGAGTCTGCCAAATGCATAAATAGTAATGGAAAATGGAAATGGAAACTAAAGGGATAGTTCAACCAAAAATGAAACTCTCTTGGCTCTCTGGTTCAAAAACTGCATGACTTTCTTTCTTCTGTGGTACATTAAAAAAAAAGATATTAAAAAGATTGTTGGCACCTAAGCAGTTTTGGTTCCCATTGACTTCCATTGTATAGACAAAAAACACAATGGAAGTCAATGAGAAAGAAAACTGTTTTGTTATCAATATTCTTCAAAATGTCTTCTTCTGTGTTGAGCAGAAGAAAGAAAGTCATATCTTAAGTTTAGTTTAGTTTTCTTACCTGGAAAATTGTTTCTTGTTTTGAGCATAAACCTAAATAAATTATATATGTGATTTATGTTCAAAACAAGAAAACTACTTGTCAATGAGATTTTAAAAAATTATTCATTCAGTTCAATTCAATATTAATATTATAAATAAATATTTGAGTGGGTGAAGAATAAATGAAATGATTGCAGTGATATCTCTGCATAAACCTGCCAAACCTACAAATAAATCCAGAAACAAATTTCAAATCTCTAGCAGAGATGTGAATCAGTTATTACCAAAATCTGGCAACAGTTACACCTACGACTTAAGAGCTTCCTGAGAATATGACCTTTACTTGACTTATAGTGCCCTCAAGGAAAACAATCTAAAGGGGCCATATCGTGGAAAACAGGATTTACCTCTTTCTTTGGAAGACAAATACAGTTGTATGGCACATTTCATGCCAGACTGCTTTGTGAACTTGCTAAGAGGCTGTTCTGAGATAAGCAAATAAGAGTTGTTACTCATTTCCCATGCAAACAGTTTATCCAATCAAGGCAGTGGTCATTTACACAAATCTGAGAACTGACAGATTTTGCTACTGTACTTTTAAAGCTTGTCAGAAAGACTGAATATAGTGCAAGAAACCCTGACTCACATTATTAGTTGGATTTCAAAGAAAAGCAATGCTATAAAAGTGTAAAAAATAATATTTTAACATATAATGGGGACAATAGCAGCTTAGAAAATGACAAAGAGCATGTTAGCGGTAGCCCACCGAGAGGAGATGCTAATTTCAGCAGCAGACATTAATGTATTGTGTTAATTGACAGGGAGGAGTTTCATAAACCGCTGCAAGACAAATAACATTACTGTGAATAGGCTGCTTTGAAGTTTGTACTTAAATTAAAAGGAAGTTAATTTATCAGCCGTGTCATAATCCAGAAGATTAGACAAAATTTGATTACTTTGGGAGCAAGTGTGCGGCACAAGACTTCCCATTCACCCCAAACACACATATACACGTCTCTAATTCCTGTAGAGTGCTCGAAGTATGCAATCGTATTGTTTTACCGGTTTTGAAGTCTCCCACAATGTCACAGCAATCAGATCACAACACATTTTCACTCATACGCTTCCTCCTTGACTGCTGCCACATTTCGCTGTGATGTAACCCCTCTGATCTGCTCTCGCGTGGGACGGGAGTGTATCTGTACATTTCACACAGAGTGTGTGGGTTTAGCTGGACCAAAGCCAAACACACACACACACACACATGGCTTCACTGTAGACAATCAGTGAGTCAAGCCTTAAAGAGCATTGTGACAACTGGCACCTACACAACATATTTGCATAAACATAATACAGAATATTTGACTCTGTGCGCAACCAACACATTATAGCATAAATACAAAAAAAGACATGAGATAAACTATGAAACACTTAAAACTATTCAGAATGCAACTGGGAGAATGCTGACTAGTTACATCCCACTTAAATCAGTTATTATTTATTACCTGTGTCCCAAAGGATTTTAAAAAAAGTCAGAAATGCAATACCATGTCAAAGATGATGATAAAGATAAAGAAAAAGAAAGGGGGGAACAATTAACTATGAGATGAATAAACCAGAACTTTTTTATGTGTACACAGTTTTAGCTTCAAGGCCATGCCATATATATGCTAGGGTAAAATTAAAATAAACATTCTGTTTCAACAGGAAATGTCAAAGAAAACTGTGCCTGTCAAGCAATTTTATGGGTCTTTTAGTCTCAGGTTGATACTTCTACTGAATCATACAGTGCAAACCAACTCCACAGTCGAGAATGAATCACAGTTTCTGAGCTATTTAAGGTCACAATGTGTCTGCAAAGTCTCAAGCAAACACATACACACTGTATAACACAAAGACACACACATAGTTCTATCTATCATATAACCTTTCATCTGTCTCCCTTGTCTTTCTCTGAAATTTCATCTTTCATCCTTTTCTTTCCCTGAAACTTCTTTGAACTTTTGTGAAATGCTTTATGAAATGCTTTATGAAATGCTGTAGGAGTTACGTAGACGGTTATCTTGTGTCAGACCAGTCGTGAGTCCAAGATATGTAGGCTAAACAGACTTCAGCTACTGCCTAGCTTATATTTCACCTTATGGGGGAAAATCTCTCTTAGGAGACACTTTTTGTGACTCCTGAAATTTTTGCTGATAGAAAAGCCTAAAAAAAATTGACATCAGAGTGGCAGCCTTTGCTTCAAGCTCATCAGAGTTATCCGGGATGAAACGGCAGAGCTTGCGGGCAGCTCTTTGATTTTAGTCGCCTCATTTTGAGCCTCTCCTTCACTGGTCTGCCAATCTCTTTCTTATTCCCTTATGCATGAACTGAACACATATTCTTCATCAATAATGAGCTTTTGACTCCTCGGGATGTTTTTAAAGGGGTCATATGATGCTATTTTAAAGATCATTATTTTGTGTATTTGGTGTAACAGAATATGTTGACATGCTTTAATGTTCAAAAAACATTATTTTTCAAATACTGTACATTATTGTAGGTCCTCTATGCCCCGCCTCTCTCAAACGCTTCGTTTTCTACAAAGCCCCCTCCTTTGACAAGCGCAGTCCGCTCTGATTGGCCAGCTGACCCAGTGCATTCTGATTGGCCGAACACCACAAGCACTCGTCGGAAATGTAACGCCCCTTACCATAATCACGAGCGTCAGCTTTCAAAGTAAATATCAAGACAGTTAATAATGTCGTTAGTTTTACCATCAGTTCAAGCCCGAAAGGACAACAGAGTCGCGTGACAGACACAGAAAGGAAAACTTGAAATCGCATCATATGACCCCTTTAAAACTTTAAAAATACCCCATTCAGAGCTTCAAAGGTTTATAATGTCACTGTTCCCCAAAAGTGAGTCTCTTGTGTCCTCACTGTTGAGATGACCCTGAGACCAGAAATGTGTCTGCGGCCATGTGCGCTGCATTAGTAAAAGTCTAGTATTACATAACGATTATAAATGTGAGGTTCACAGAATAAAGCAGTTTTAGGTAATCAAGCAAACAAAAAAGCTTCACTCTTGAGAGAACATACACACAATATAGTCTTTGAAATGTTAAACACAGAAAAAAATAAAACGTGCAAATCTGGAACTAATTCCTCAACCTAGAATATTTATGTTTTGCCAAAGCTTTCACACAAAGTCGTCTTCAAAAAACATTATGAAATTGAACTTGACCTTGACCTTAAGTATTACAGGTGCATCTCAATAAATTAGAATGTCGTGGAAAAGTTCATTTATTTCAGTAATTCAACTCAAATTGGTGCGTGAATTTTCCTCTGCTGCAAATGTAAATGACACCTCAAATCAAGTTACCGACTGATTTTTACAAAATTATATTTCAAATAAACGCTATTCTATTAAACTTTCTATTCAAATGATCCTGAAAAAAAGCTAGCATGGGTTCCGCAAAAATATTAAGGGATATATTCCAAAAATTAAATCTTGTCATTATTTTCTCACTCTCACATTGTTCCACCTGTATGAGTTTCTTTCACAAAAGAAGGTATTTTGAAGAATGTTGGTAACCAAACTGGTTAGCCACTGACTTCCATAGTAGGGAAAAATAATATGGAAGTCAATGGCTACCAGCACCTGTTTACCAACATTCTTCAAAATATCTTCTTTTGTGAAAAGAAAAAAGGTTTGGAGAAATTTTCCATTTTGGGTGGGAAACAGGTTAATCATTATATTTGAAGAGCTTTGTTTTTTGCTTGTACATGGTATATAGAACAAAACTGCAAACAGACACATAAAACGGCAGATTTTATGACCAAGCAGAAGCCTCAGTCAATTGTGTGCATTGACAGACTGAACACCAACTTTTCAGATCATTTTTATACTTCTGTGCATAGCAAATAAAAACACTAAAACCACTGACATTTGAACACCTTAGCAACCGTCCGCACATCAAAACTATGTGCGACACCCCTAGCATTGCGGCGTCACTGTTTGCATGGGCAAGCAAACTGTGGTTAAGTGCTGCATTCAAGAGTATAATGGTGATGGCTTATGGTTTTCTAATTACTAACCTTGAGCTTTAACCACTACAGTGCACAACCCTTAGCAATATTTTCTAAACACAATGCGCTACGCTTCCAGCACACACTAACAATCTGTCAGCGTCATTTTGCTTTGAAAAAAAAAACGGACAGCACACAGAGCCCTGAGGAACTATTATTGAGCTATGTGCTAAAAATAGACACCAAATCCATAAATAGACATTTAACGCAAAGGAACTCACTCTCAAATGGTGCAAAGGAGGACACATTACAATACTACATGTCAATAAGTCACTACATGTCAATACAGCTTTCAGATTACATAGAATTTGGCGATAAATAAAGGTAAACTAAACCAGAAACCCTTTTTGAACTCTCATAGTGAGAAGAAATGCTAAATGTTTGATGCATTAAATAGATCCTGTCAACCTGAGTGAAAGATCCAAGACCTGAAATTACAAAAACTGATAATGCAGTCATGTAGAAACAGTGTCACTGTTAAAGGTCTGTTACGTCAGTGAAAGCAGACCATGAGCTAACTGAAAACTGTCTGCAAAGAGGACAGTTAAATAAAGAACCAAATGAGAGAGAGAGAAACACGAAAAGAGGACCGAGAGGGCATCCAATATACACAACCATTACTGTACCAATAAAGGGATAGTTTACCCAAAATTATGTTTCTTTCTGTTTACTCAACCCCATTGCAATCCTGAAAGATTTTCAACACAATACAGGTGAATGGCCATTAACAGTAATTGTCACCAATCAGATCATTGAAAAAAAGAGAAGCTTGGACATTCTAAACATCTCCTTTTGTGTTTCACACAGATACGACATGAGGTAGAACTGTAATTTTTATGTGAACTATCCCTTTAAGGAACAAAATCCATTATATAAAACAAAACAGTGCAATTATTTCCCATCTCTTTAGCCATTCTGTCTTATTTCTTCATCCATTTGATATTTTCATCCTATTTTTCTCTCTCTGTCTCTGTGTATGGTGTACAACGGTACCTTTCACTCGCAGATAGAACAGTAGTGTTAGCAGCATCCCTATATGGGCTGGTGGTGCCTGGATCCACTTCACTGTCCCTCTTCCATTCTTCCTGCCATGCCACTGGAGCTCAGCCCGTGTTTCTGGTCCCCACTGACTCGTTCCCACTCCCGCTCAGTAGCAAACCATCACACACCCCTCTGTCTCCCTCTGCCTGCATGCACACACATCTGAAAAGCACAGCGGCACTGAGCATGCTCAGTTTAGCTCTACTGGATGTTTAAAGGATTTTTTTTTTTTACTTGTTCCAGTTCTGTTTTCTCTCTGTTCTTGTTTCACGAGGACCCCTGCAGGTTGATGCCCTCACTTGTAGACACTTGTTATAACATGCACCTGCCACAAGAGGGCAGAGCTGACTCTTTGGACTGCATTGGCCTGGTTCTCTGGCTCTGTGTGGACTTGGTGCTATTATTAAACCCTGTGCAGCACGGAGAGTCAGGAAAGGAAAATCCTGCAGGTGAAGTTATATTTTAGGATTCAGAGAGTGACTTATAGCAAAGATGAGAATTATGGGAAAGGCCAGGAAATTTAACTTTAACAGTGACTAGTAGGCTATGTTATTATTTAAAGGGGAAATATAATAGAAAAAAGCACAATTGGCACATCAGCAGAAGAACAATTTACCATTCAAAATGGTAGTTAGTACGATTTCTTTCACTTATTTTTTTTAAAGAAATTAATCATATTCAGAATGCAAGGATGCATTAAACTGATCAAAAGTGACAGTAAAGACATTTATAATATTACAAAAGATTTCTATTTCAAAGCCTGATAAGCTTAAGTGACTTAAAAAAATTCTAAATAAATAATACAAAATAAAAATAAAAAATCTTACCAACCCCAGGTTTGCATCCCTACTGTTTTTGGTGCAAGAGACAAATTTGAGGGGTTTAAAAAAATTATAATAAAATTGTAGAAACGTGTAAAATATGGCCTTACTTCATTGCATACATATATTATCATACATATATACGTACATGAGAGATCAGAGTTCAACATATTTTCTCCAGTGATGATACCTTTGGAACCATAAATCCTGAATATTAGACATCTTTATCTTTCTCTAAAGTCTCTCTTTCACCTGCTCTTTCTTTCCCCTACAGAGCCTTGATTTCTCTCCTTGACTGGCTGATGTTGCAATACTTTGGATGTTGTGAAAGCATTTCCCAAATACCACACCAATGAGAATGTCTCTCCCTTCCTCCATCTCTCTCTCCTCAGGATGGGTGGCTTTATCAGAGTCAATATTACAAAAGATTTCTATTTCAAATCAATGCTGTTCTTTCAAACTTTCTATTTATCAAAGAATACTGAAAAAAAATGTATCACTGTTTTCACCTGACAATACAAAGAAATATTTCTTGAGCATCAAATCAGCAAATGATTTCTGAAGGACCATGTGACACTAAAGACTAGAGTATCAGAGCATTAGCTGCTGAAAATTTCAGCTTTGCCATCACAGGATTAAATGATTTCATAATAAATAATAAGAATAAATTAATAAATGATTATTGTAAATTATGATAAAATAAATTATATATATATATATATATATTTTTTTTTTTTTTTTTTTTTTTTTTTTTTTTTTTTAAATGAGAATGTCTCTCCCTTCCTCCATCTCTCTCTCCTCAGGATGGGGGGCTTTATCAGAGTCCAGCCCCACTCAGGAAACTCCGCTTATCTGAGGACTTTCACCTCCACCGCTGCTCCAGCCCAAACAGCCGACTTCAGCTTCACCACGCGACATTCCTGCATCCACTTCCTGTCTTTTCAGACGTTAGTTTATTGTCAGTTCAATTAAGCAATTATTGCATTCCATAGTTTCTATAAAAGGAAGACGTGACCTTCAGCATGAGTCAGACATTTAATATGACAAATAGAAATGGCAAGAGTTTGACGCAGATTTGAAAACGATGCCAGGAATTTTTCCAATGAGAAAGAGCACATTATGTCCAGTGCCGCCAGCCGTACTTCGTGTGCTGGAGCCAATGCATTTCAGTGTTGCCATCTGACAGTAAAATGATTTGCCAGTTTAACAGGACTGCGAAAATTTTTTTAAAAACTCTGCAGGACTGGACAATGTAAACTGTAACCTAAAGGCAAACTCGATGCGCAGCCATTAGGCCTTAATTCAGTTCTGTTTATGTGCCTCACTACATGGAATCTACCTCTCCGGTCTTTCTGGTCTGGTTTGGCAGTGTGTGCTGAGTGAGCATGTGTATTTTCATGTAAATAAAGGGGTTAATGGAAGGTCTTGTGACTGGTATGTAGACAGACAGCAGCTAAGGGTTTGTACAGCTCTAATGGTTTTCCATTACGGCCCAGTGATGCATCACTGAAATTAAATTGAATGTGTGTGGATCAGTCATTGAGCAGATGAGCTCAAACATCATCTTGTGGTTAAAACAAACATGCATTTGAGCTATTCAAACAGATTTTCTCTCATTTAAAACAAGGCCAGGGAACAAATACAGTACAAACATGTGGCCTAATGAATAATTAATTACTCAGCACATCAACTATTAAAATTGGCTCATCATTTATGCACCAATTCAAGCAATATTACTTCTGTAATGTTGCTTAAATATTCAAAAAAATGTCAAAATAATATATAGTGCCACAAATAACATGGAAAGAAAAAAAATCATTTTAAAATGTAAAAATAATTAATTACAAATTATAATAGAAATTAAAAATTTAAATTATTATTAAATTATTACATTATTATTAAATTATTATTATTAATTAAAATGTAAAAAAAGGTGTTTAAAAATAGAAAATGTACCTAGGTTGGCATACCAGAATCAACTCAATGTGGAGTATAAAGGTATATATAATCTATATGCATGTTTCAATTATAATATATAAAATAAATTTTTTAAAATACACAAATTATATTTGGTGCTGGGCGATAAAGCCAAAAATACAGTTACAATATTTTTTTCCATATACAATATCGATATTTATCATGATAATAAGTAATGGGGAAGCAAATGCTTTCCAGATGTTTGTTAGACCTTGACAATGAATGTAAACATAAATTGTTTGTTCACAATTAAACTCTACAGAGTAAGCTACCTTTTAATTTAGGGCCCCATTAAATCCATTTTATTTTTTCCTAAATTCTGTGCTCTAGGAGTTCTCTTATTTTATAAATTCTCTAGATTCCGTTTTATGATTTCTTACAAACGTATTATCAAAAAAGATGTCTAATAATATAAATTATCAATTTAATCAATACTTTAAAATGTAATAATTCATTTACAACAAATTAAATTTTTTTGTCAAATAAGATGCTTCCCAACAGAGCTGTACAAATTAAAACATGGTTGGAAACCTCTTTTAGCAGTGGAAGTTTAATACTTAATGGTTTAGAACAAAATCTCGAACGTTCAATAATATCACCGTTCAATAACAGTTTGAAACAGTCAAAACACTCCAAAGGATGATGATGATGATGTCACTGTCTTCCATGTTTTCTCTCTCAGTCACACTTCCTGTCTGAGTCTGACCACACACTGAATCCTGATCCCACAATCATTCTGAGCAGCCTGTCAGATGTATTTATCAAACACACGTGTCTGCGTAATCGAATCGTGACGCCTGACAAATGTTTCATGCTGGTCAAAATGAAGCAAAATGGACAGAGCTGGCATTGAAGAAAATGTGAAGCAAAATCCCATGTTCGCTTTGACTGACAGGATGATCATTCAAAAGAACAAATTCATTAATTGACTTATTGTCAATGGCTATTATTTTTGAGGTCATCTATATGCTAGTGTACAACTAAATGTGACCCTGGACCACAAAACCAATCATAAGGGTAAATTTTTCGAAATTGAGATTTATACATCATCTGAAAGCTGAATAAATAAGCTTTCCATTGATGTATGGATTGTTAGGATAGGACAAAATTTGGTCGAGATACAGCTATTTGAAAATCTGGAATCTGAGGGTGCCATGATCTTTACTTAATATCCTAATGATTTTTGGCATAAAAGAAAAATCAATCATTTTGACCCATACAATGTATTTTTGGCTATTGCTACGAATATACCTGTGCTACTTATGACTGGTTTTGTGGTCCAGGGTCACAGATGTTAACTAAAGTGACCTTTTTTAAATGCAATAGCAAGTAGAAAATCATGATTCATGCCTGTTGGCTATTTTATAAAAAAAAATAAAAATAAAAAAAAGAGGAGCAAACCCTTCAATACGACCTGATCAAACCAGTTTCAACAGGAAATACATTAACACAAGAAAGAAAACTGTTCTCAAAAGGCCATTTTTATTGGGTATTTAAGAACCGGAGACAACATAACTCTTGTTTCTTTGTAGCTTTCCAGATAATCAAGCTCTGAAGACGTCAAATGAGTTGGTACATTTGTAGTGTTGTGCAATTTTTAGTCTTAGATTAATATTCATCGTGGGATATTTGGAAAACATTATGTGCGTGTTCAATATGTTTGATGCAGATGAGCAGATGGTGTCTGGGAACTTCAAACTACCCGTTCACAAACACACACATACACAAGATGACTGAAATATTCTCCTTTTATCCTGGGCACTCCTCCAAATGAAACAGTTTGAAGAAGGGGGAGGAGGTGGTCACTTTAAAAGCTTTTGCGAAGACATCCATCCTCAGACAACAAGCCAATTAGCCTAACAACCACTCAGAAGGAAAGAATTTCACACTATGCTGTTTTACACAACTGACTGAGGTCATTTCGGCTAATACAAGTCGAGGTCTGAAACATGCGAGATGCCGAAAAGTTCCGCCGGATTTAACATGAGAGCATAAAGAAAGAAAGGTCAGAGGTCAGCATCATACCTGTGCGTAATGCGTATGCATCATACATCATACACATCTCGTGTTAAGGTGGAGAGAGACCTTTCTTTCTTTATGCTCACATTTTGAATTCGGCTGAACTTTTCACCATCTCACGTCTCACATTGTCTTTGAGGACATGAACTAAATATATTAAAGTATATTGTATTATATAATAGCATATTAACATATAATAAACCAAGAACTAATAACCCTATAAATATTTTTTTTATTT
>NW_015649610.1:413387-414119 GCF_001515625.1 Sinocyclocheilus rhinocerous
AATTATATTTATAAAATAGGTTTAATTATATTATACTTTAATTATAAAATATATTAAAGTTATCAATTAAATTCAATTATACATTATAAATTATATAATAAATTATACATTTTATTTAAATTTTTAAAAAAATGGTTCAACATGGTCTTGAGGTTAGATATTGGTCTGGATCCAGGCCTCAAGGGGTCTTAAGGGGCCTAGTCTTATCTAGTCTTTGGCACTGTTCTAGGTCTTAAAGGGTCTATTTTTGGTCTGAGTCTGGTCTGTTTAACAGTGATCATTTGCCATATTTCATGCTTTACATGTCACACATGTAGAGTCATTCAGATAAACCATTTTCCAGCTGTCGAGTGTCAGAAGGTCACACAAACACATTAACAGGCAGGCTTATATATTTATTTATTTATAATAATATATTATTATTATTATTATTTCTGTAATTATATGAGCTGTATATTGTAAGTATATATATATCATGTAAGTATATATATGCTGTATATATAGCCATCTTAATAAAAATAATGTAATAAACTAATGAATAGTTTCTGTAAAAATGCATAATAATGCATATAATAAAACATTTTTATAAATATCAAATAATGTGCAAAATTATTCTTTTTAAAACTAGAAATGTACAAAATTATACATTTAAATACTTTTATTTTTTAATAATTTATTAAAATTACAATTTGTATTTATAAAATATATTTTAATTATAATTATATTTATAAA
>NW_015649610.1:414289-416002 GCF_001515625.1 Sinocyclocheilus rhinocerous
TTAAAAAAATGGTTCAACATGGTCTTGAGGTTAGATATTGGTCTGGATCCAGGCCTCAAGGGGTCTTAAGGGGCCTAGTCTTATCTAGTCTTTGGCACTGTTCTAGGTCTTAAAGGGTCTATTTTTGGTCTGAGTCTGGTCTGTTTAACAGTGATCATTTGCCATATTTCATGCTTTACATGTCACACATGTAGAGTCATTCAGATAAACCATTTTCCAGCTGTCGAGTGTCAGAAGGTCACACAAACACATTAACAGGCAGGCAGCAGGTCAGCTGTACCATCTGTGGATCAATGGTTACGTAAGTGAGCGTAAGCTCAGAGAAACAGAGGAAAAAGGAGGAATGGAATGATGCGATGATGTCACGGAACATGGAAGAGCCTGACTGTCTCTTCCGTTATGACATCATCATATAGGCAGTATGATGAGATTCAGTTGGATTTTAACTGAAAAGAGCTTTTATCTGAGGCAGAGAGAGAAAGATGACACACTTTTAAAGGATCGTTTTAACGAGAGGGGCCGGCTGTGCAGAGGAAGGGTGGCGGAACAGTTTGTGTCAGTGCTTTAAAAAAGAGGATTAACTGTAGGGCAACACCCACCCGAGACTGAGCAATATAAAATACAGAGCAATGCATTATGGGCGATTACGAACACGCTGCACGCTCACTTAACTTTTACTTGAGACTTCAACGCAGCATAAAGTCAAGAAAGCTGATGTCAGCCATTCAGGCACTGTAATTCTACAGAGATTACGGATCCCCTTGAAATCTTTAAATATCCAACTGCGGACACTAATCCAGAGGTTCAGTTCTCTGACGTGAAAAAAGAAAGCTGACATGCCGATCTTTAAAGAGCATTATGCAATCACAAGTATGATTATTGATCTATTTTTTTTTTATTCTCAAACACAACAAACAAAAAGCCTATCTAGAGTATGAGGTAACATCTACTGTAAATACTTTATTTGTAATCTGACTACAGCACACTGTCCTGTGAATAAACAATGGCTTCTATCACGATTGTGGATTTCATCATGAGAAACACTGGGACAAATCACTTCCTGTCACAGAAAGGGCTTTTTGTCTCTTTGTGGATGCTGCTGTATCAGAAATCACTGCTACTAACCTTTCCTGGAGGATCAGAAGCTTGTGGGGTCTTAACTACAGAAATCCAATACTAACTCTACAACACAACACAGAATTGTCATATAAAAATCCCATTTCTCAAACAAGGTGGGTGCTTGAAACTCCACATTAAATGTGATTCCTACAGTACAGTAAACCTGCTCACACATAGTGATAGTAAATAATAAGGGAGAAGGAAGCTGGGATGCAAAACCAGGCTATTTGCTCCTGGATACGTTTTAGGCCATATTTATTACCCCTGAAACCACATCTCAATTCTATTCATTTTATTCTATTCGTTATTCTTTATCTAGCTTGCAACTAGCGTTATCTAGCTTAACACATATGAGGTTGTCAAAATTACTAGAATGATTTGTGGTTTCAATGAAGAATTTTATTAAATATAAACAAAAGGAAATTACTAAATAGTGGTGAGGCTAGAGAAAAAGTTAGAGGGAAAGTAAACATCTATAAACTACTGACCCAGGTGGTTTTCCTTGTTTGTTTTGTTGCTTTGGATAAAAGCATCTGCTAATTGATTAAATGTAAATTTATTCTATTCTATTCTATTCTATTCTATTCTATTCTA
>NW_015649610.1:416060-440371 GCF_001515625.1 Sinocyclocheilus rhinocerous
TTAAGTTGTTTTCCATGATCATTTGTTGCTTTGTATAAAAGCTTATTTTATTCTATTCAATGTAAATTTATTCTATTCTATTAATTCCTTTCTCATAGGGGGTCAAATATTGCTATGATTGCTCATCAGTCTTTTTGTTTATTTGCACATTTCCATTGAGAGCTACTGAATATGGATTGGAGAGCTCATGGTGGTGTGTAGCTCTGAGCGGTGATGAACGCACCGTCTGCTCCTCAGGCGAACGCTCCGTATTTACACACTCAGACAATGACAACATAATAACTGAGGCGCTCTGCTCTCTTACTAAACTTCTCTCTCATATTCACCGTTTTCTCTTTTCTACCCTCAGCTCATGCCAATTTCACTGTCCTTCTCAGACTCCTGACCCTCTTGCCTCCTTCCTGTCCAAAACTAAAGTGGGATGTCCATCATTCTGATTGCAATATTGTGTCTTCCAATAACATACTATATATCCTGCCATGCATCATTTCAGAGAGAAACTCGTTAGGACATCAGTGGCATGCGGTGGAAGAAAAAAAAAAAATGAATTAATGCTTTTCCAGGTTACATTTTGGATTTCCAAGTTTTAAAGTTTTAAAGCCATAATGTACAACAATAATTACCTTTTATTATCAAGAAGAATACTTTTACATAAATAATTTAATGTAAGTAATGTGATTGACGATAAACTGCATTTCTCAGTCTACATTGCTAAAACTGCCCGGTCCTGCAGATTTGCTTTATACAACATTATGAAGATCAGGCCCTTTCTTTCAGAACATGCAACACAACTCCTTGTTCAAGCTCTTGTTCTAGAAATTATTTACAAATATAATAATCTAAATTCTTAATTAGAATTTTTTTTTTTTTTCAACCAAGTTAACTATTTGCAAACAAATATTATTTACTGGTGTCACTGTTTGACAGTATTATTCTAGAAGAAAATATTAAATTATATTTGATCTCATATTAAAATGTAATTTATTAAAATAAATATAATAAAATATTATTTGTTTTCTTTCTGCACTGTAAATTATTTTCTTTTCCAGATTTTGTGAGGAGGCACTGCCTTCCTCACCGCTTCAGTCAAAATGCCCTTGTCAGGACTCAGGAATCCCTTTCCACCCATCCCTGCCGTCATGCTCGGAGCAGATTTCATGACAATGACAGCTGGCTCCTTCATGCATGATGACAGACAAGTGGCTTAGTTTGAAAGCCACTGACACTGATGACAGCCTATCAGAGCCGTAGATTCAATCAAACGAACACATATATACAAACACCCCTCCTCCATTTTCTCGACTTTTACCTAGAGCACACAGAGCCTCTTATTTTTCTCATTTACGCCCCTCAGGGTCAACTCACCAACACAGAGCTTTGTCTGAAAATCCTTACCCAGCCGCTGAACATGAAAATCCGGTGTGTGTATGTGTGTGTGTGCTTCCTTGCTGTACAACATCTCTATAGGACATTGTGTATTCAAGGTCAGCAGTGGTGTAAAGGGCCGGGGGACTAATAGATTCATTTACAGAACCAATCCTGAGATGGCCACATCAATATGAAGGCAAAAAATGAATCAATGGCAAATAATCAGCAATCCAGTAGCTTCACCCCACAGGAAATCATCTCTACAGAGGATAGGAGATCAAACATGTTAATGTTAAGTTCATAAGCATGACGGGACATAAACAGCAGGCCTGCAGGCTCTGAATATAGTCTCATTCCTAAAGCTACTTAGCTACTTCCAGACATGTTATTGAATCTTAAACGGCAAAAGAAACTATATAAAGAGTTACGAATGCAGCCTCAATTGTGTAATGCAAAAAATTGGCATAAAAATTAATAATTTAAAGGACTTACTCAAAACTGGAGTATTTATAATAATAATACTATATTATACAACCCTCTACATTGCGAGTAAATCACTCGCATATGCGACTAAATCTTACTCTGGGCGACTAAATAATATCTAACATTAGCCATTGGCTAATAAATTCTTAGATTTTACTCGCCAGTATGTGTGTGAGAGGCGTTCAACAGATTTTCACTCGATAAACACGCTGACTGAGTTTCGCTCTCCTAAAAACAATCGAAGTCTATGTAATGTCCCCATCTAGATAGCTAAGTAAACGCGCGCGCGTGCGTGTGTGTGTGTGTGTAAAATAGTATATCCGTCTGGCGAGTAAACAAAAAAAATGTACTAGCCAATGGCGATTATATTGCCAAGGTGTGCGTAGAGGGTTGTTATATTACATTACATTACATTAAGTTAAAATATAAATGTTTACATAAGTAATTACAATACATTACTAAGGAATTTACATTTCTAGGAATTTATAGGAAAACCATGATCTGAGCTTCAGCTCTGAGCCTGATGACCTTATCCAGACCATGTAAACACGTGGTAAACACAGATGCTATACATTAACAACACATATGGCACACAGACAGTACATGCTGTGCTCATTACCGATGACCCACCTACACTGCATGACAGAGACAGACAACTTTAAAGAAGATCATACATCTTGTTAGAAGGTGTGATCTTCTTAATGAGTTTACTTTCTCATATAGCCTTTCTTAAGAGTAAACAAGGTTCACATGGTTTGTTCCTGATACACATAGTCTGCTGCAATAGCTGTTAATGAATTATTTATAAATGCCAGGTACATTTCATGCAAAACTATAATGTCTTACAAATACTTGTAGTTAAAACTGTCCAGCAGTATACTGACTGAGCAACGTTATCCCACAAATCCATTTTCATTTGTAGGCTCAGGAATTGGATTATAATCCAATAAACTCTCCAAAGGTCAATAGACGGCCAATATGGGATGAAATAATAATGCATCCTACAGAAAGGAGGTCAGTAGGACTTTCTGGACCGATTTGTGTTAAATAATAGATGAATAAATGAATGAATAAAAGCTTTCACATAAGGAATCTTATTGGCTGAGAGGTGCCAGGGAGAAACATCATTGGCTGTAGTGCTATGATGCGTGTTGCCAGAGGTTGGAGGACAGAGCCAAATTTATTGTACTGAACAAATCATAAGTTGACATTGGAGTGGAAACAAAGACAGACTACAGCGTAATTAATGTATAGTCCAATTACAGAAAGCCATAGTGAGATATTAACTTGGAATCGAATCACAAATCCTAACCATTATGTCAAAAACATTAAATATCTTTGTAAGAGAACAAAATGGCAAAATGCACAAGTCCACCATCATTTCTTTGACATTACTTAGCTACTGCATAATCACAGATTCTTGTTATTTTTATAATTTTAGCTAAATGATGGTTAGATTTGGATTCTCTACAATTTTAAAGTCCAGAAAACATCAACAGAAAGTGCTAAGCTGTGTCTGAGGAGAATAAACTGACAGTCCCTGGGGAATTAGTTTGGGTGTGACACTCAGGAGGCTGCTGCTGAAAAATCCCTGAGTCATCATAATCACTGCATACATTAGATACTAGACAAAAATGACCACTGCAAACATCAAATCATCATGCAAAGCAAGTAAATTGCTTTGAGCAAGCATCATTTTACATCATTTTTGAAGCCAGTTTGAGTGGAAACCAACAAAATATGTTTTTTGGTCAGCGCCAATAGCCTTGAACTGCGCCGACATACAGCGCCGTTGTGCTACGGGTGTCCCAAGTTCGAATCTCGGCTTCAGGACCTTTCCCGATCCCATGCCCCACTCTCTCTCCCACTTCGCTAAACTGTCCTTATCATCGTAAAGTCAAAAAAAGGAAAAAAAAAGATTTTTGTAATAGTTTCCATATAAAATTTGTACAAAAAAAGTTAACATTTTGGGTAAATACAAAAATAACTCTCACTAAATGAATTCAGTATTTTTATATCCACAATTTTGCTGTTTGCAAGTTGAAAACTCAAATATAGAGAGAAGGAGGGACAGAGAGAGAGCGAGAGAGACTGAGACTCCCCACTTTTTTGATAGACCAATCACAATTCAATATGCAAATTTTACATTGACATAATCTCTGGCAGTTCGATATTAAATGCCATTCAGTCAGTGAGAGATTTCACTACTTTAAAAATTTTTTTTTAAACTACAGAGTATATAAAAAATTGCTTGCAAGAACTAGAATTATTCAAATGAATAACTAATATATAAACAAGCCCCATTCTACAGAAATGAGTGCTGGGTTTAGAAAAGCCCCAGGCATTCAACTGAACATGAGTAAAGATGTATGTTAACAAACCTCACAGCTGAGCACCACTGAGAGTGTGATGTGGGTGGAAAAGTGAAGTCACCTCTTTCTCTCCTTTTCTCTCTGGTGGGCAAAGGAGAAAAAAGTGGCACAGCACTTGTTGATTTTTTAAGCATTGTCACAAGATCGACAGTTCGAGACATTTAGATTCCGACATCCACAACATACCTCTGTGCCCGTCGCCTGCAAAATCAACAACATGCTAGGAGGAATTCATGGGCCGCCCATCCTTGGTTTAGAAATGTTTGAGGAAAGAAGTGATAAGCAACTTTGGTAACATTTTATTTTACTTTGAAAGTTTCACAACTATTCAGACTTCTATTTGAGTCCAAATCCTCCCACACAATAAGCCTCCAGCATTCCTGAAACTAACCCTAAAGTTATCCACAATCTATTTGGGGCATATTATATCATAATCGCCCACATGTACCGCACTGGTATGACAGTGCAACTCTCAGCTTTTGCTTAGCTAACACATGGGTGCCCTGCGATATTTATGCCATTCTTGACCTTTAATAACCGAATCAAAAAACCTGCCACTGAGGGCCATTTAGACTTATAGATGCCCTAAATGATGTACATGAGGTTTGGTAAATAACATTTCGGCAAATTATATCTTAAAACAAATGTGCAACGATGACTCATAAGATAATACAGCTGTGTTATTCCAGAAGATTATTTTTTTCTTTTTCTTTCATGCACACACACACACATTGCTGCACTGAGCGCTGACTCAAGCTACTAACAAAGAATCTTATATGGGTCCTTTATGAATCAAAGGGGTCATCGGATGCAAAATTCACTTTTGTTGTTGTTTGAACAAATGTGTGTTGGAAGTTTGTGTAAACATCCATCCTATAATGATAAAAATCCACCCAGTGTGTTTTTTTTAAATCCCTATTTTAAAATCCCCTTTCTCAAATCAGTCTGTTCTGAGATTCCTGTCAGAATGACGTAGTTCTGCACAGGCCCCTCCCACGATAGTTGATTGACAAGGCCATCTTACCTTAGACCCGCCCTGAGTGAGCTGCGCATTGTGTCGACTCCGGTGCAGGGGAAGACAAGAGCATCTCCGATTAAGCGATTGAGGTGTTCTGTTGTTGGATGTAATAATGAACATAGCAGTCGTCATTTACTCCCGACATCTGAGCCACTGAAGACGCAGAGGATTAATGTTACTTTCGTTTTGAAGGGAATGCGGCGATCACCGATCTGCCTAAATGCGTTTAAGTTTGCGCAAATCATTCGTGATCGAGTTTTCATCTACAGAAGAAATGGGTATAAGGGTTAGAGTCTTTGCAAATCGCCTTTCCTGTGTGTTAGTTAGCAAGTTTCGCGGCTAAAGTAAACAGTACTGCTCGTCACCCCACAGAAGATAGGGACGGGGTCAGCAGAGCTCATTAGCATTTAAAGCAACATGGACTAGAACAGCGTGCTGAAAACGGAGCTTTTTACACTACCATTGAGAAATTTTAACCAAAGTATGTTATAGACTTTTTAAGACCCTAAAGAATCATATCAACTTGTATCAAATGGGCATCCGATGACCCCTTTAAGGAATTTACCCAACATTTAACATAAAGGCTTTACCAAACAAGACATTTAAAGGGGATAGTTCACCCAAAACTGTAAATTGCCCCATGATTTACTCACCCTCAAGCCATCCTAGGTGCATATGACTTTCTTCTTTTAGACGAATACAGTAGAAGTTATATAAAAAAAAATGTCCTGGCTCTTCCAAGCTTTATAATGGCAGTGAATGGGTGTTGAGATTTTGAAGTCCAATAAAGGGCATCCATCCATCATAAAAAGTACTCCACATGGCTCCGGGGGTTAATAATAGCCTTCTGAAGCAAATCGATGCATCAAGGCCTTTATTCACCCCCCGGAGCTGTGTGGAGCACTTTTTATGTTGGATGAATACACTTTATTGGACAAAATCTCAACACCCATTCACTGCCATTATAAAACTTGGAAGAACCAAGACATTTTTTTATATAACTGAGATTGTATTCGTCAGAAAGAAGAAAGTCATATACAACTAGAATGGCTTGAGGATGAGTAAATTATGAAGCCACTTTCATTTTTCGGTGAACTATCACTGCAGCATGCCTCTCTTATTTGTATAGGTTAAATTTCATGTAACTTTTAGTAAAACAGAAGATAATAAAGTCTGCATAGAAAGTTAAAAAGAATAGCATTTCTTTACATATATCTATTGTAACATTATAAATGGCATTATTGTCACTTTTGGTGATGACAGATTTGGACTAATTTCAATGACTCCAATGACCTATTAAACTGCTAAACTTGAATTTTGACAACATTTAGTAGTACACTAGAATACAGAAGGCCTCAAAGCTAATAGACATAAATTAAAAGCCACAACAGTCCAATTTTGGTCAGATGCTTTAGTTTTGCCTTCAAGTTTTTATTTAATTCTATATGTATATGTATACATATACACATATATATATTTATATATAAGCAGAGGGAGAGCATGTCAACACCTGGTGTTTCTCAATCTGACAGTCGTCTGCTCAGGCTGTGAAACAGGAAAGGAGGGGTAAGACAGAAAAAGAAGGCAAAGTGAGGAAAGCGAAGATGTGAGAAAAGAGTGAGGGCTGTGGACCCTGAGAGTGAGACAGAACGATACTTACTGCTCACAGTCAAAAAATCTTCCACTATCCTCATCTTATTTCTTTCTATTGAAAGGCCTTAAATCAAACTGAGACAGACAGAAATTTATGGAGAAATAATAGTCATGCACTTTAAAGGCAGGGAAGGTGGTTTGGTTCAAAAACATGTTTTGCTATGCTGGTTGAAAGTCTCTTCACATTCCCCGTTCATGCAGACATGATAGCACGTTCCATCAGCGCGTTCCATCACGCTATTGCAGACAGAGCAAGAATGGAAGGCGTTATTATAGTAATATTATGCGCTTTGTACTGTAATGTTTTCTCACCAGTGAATGACACATGAGGTAATCTGACAGCGCTGCATTGCTGTCTCTCATCGTGTCAATGGTTAGACACTGGTCTGCCTGTGCGCGGTCATGAGTTTTGGAGGAGGTGTGGTTTTGGAGAGTGATTTGCAGGAATAGTGGGATCTTATGCTTTCAAAGCTAGCTTGCTCCAAAATTGCCTACCCTACCTTTAAGAGTTCCATCTACTACATGAGGAAAACTTGTACCCCCTAGCATAAAAAAACAACTTCAAGTCAAAACTGAAGCCTTTGAAAAAAATTTGACTGTTGTGGCAGAGATAGATAGATAGATAGATAGATAGATAGACAGACAGACAGTCTTATCGTGGCTGCTTCTGGTGGTGATTTCATGTGTAGATCTGGGGGATTTCACTTATCTGTCCTATATTGGTCTTTAAAGAAGGTCTTTTCTTCAAAATAGCTGGAACATCATCATCTTAACGCATGTACACCACAAAATAGGAAAAAAAAGTAATGTATAAATCAACAGATTGAGAACTAGCGGCACTGTGTGTTGAAACAAACATACGAGTTATATACTGCATATAAGGGTTCAACTATGGAAACTTTTCAATGGGGTTGATGATTTTTATTAATATAAAAATTTTCTTCTTTTTTATTAAACTATAACATTAAGAAAACAACCGTTAACAGCAAACAACAAATAATACTAAATAAAAATGAATACATTCACATTACATTACGGGTCACATTACATATTTTTGTCCCGACACAGATTTTCAATCTTAAACTATAAAAATCTAACATAAAAAATTCAGTTATTAATTAAATTAAATTTAATGATTAATTAAAACTAAAATTATCTAAACAAAAAAGTGAAGTAAACATAAACCCAACCAAAAACTGTATTCTTGTAAGAATTGTAAGTTACAATTTTGTCAAATTATGATTTTTTTTTTTTTTTTATAATTAAAAATTAAAGAATAGTTTCTATTTAAGACTAATAAAACACTAGCAATGAAATTAGCCTATGCAAGACAAAGGTAAGCCATTTTGTTTACAATGTCAACTGTTTAAAATGTAATTTCCACCACCACGATTCCCACAATGAATGCTGATGTGCTGGAAATGGCATTTGTACATGATGGTTTATGAATAAAATACAATTAAATTAAATTAATATGATTCTGATCAAATTTACTTAAAATGTGTTAGTGCAAATTGTTATGAAGATTTTAACAAGTAAATCCTACAAGTTCTTTTTTTTTCAGTGTAAATAAAATAAAATAAAATAAAACAGATGCCCCACTCTTGGATATTATTAGCAGACCAATTTTTTTAAAAAGTGTGTTTTAAGTGATTTCAATTTCTAAAAGTTCCCATATTTGAAGAAACAAACAATCCTATTTCAAAACAACTAGAATTTGTAAGAACAGTTACAAGAAATGACTATTCACTGAATAACGAACATCAAGTGTACATTTTTCATTTTCATTGTACATTTCCAGGGTGGATGTTTTAGTACGGAAGATTTCTCGCTGTGGAGGACATCTGATGAAATCTAACCTGGCTGCTGGAGGAGTGGAAAGGAGGAGTAGAGAACAGCAGCACAGATAATGAACGGAAGAGAGTGACCAGCGTGGGAGAGAGAGAAGGACAACAGCGAAGGAAGAGAAGAGCAAGAAGAGGGGCGGTCAAATGCAGCAGAATAAGCTGAGTTAGTAATACGGTTAGAGGGGGCTGATGGATAGACATAGCGAGGAAGAGAAAGAAAAACAGCACTGGTGAAGTCAGAAAGTCAGTTAATGAGCAGGAAAGAATGACGAGTGTGGGAGAGAAATAATGTGGAGGGGGGGTCTTCAACACTTCATTACATTCTCCATTTTACAGCAATCTGTCTTCCTGAGAAGATCCACCATATTTATTACCTCATGACAGTATATATAGATGTATATATAGATAGATACACTACTACATTTAAAATTTAGTCTTTCTCTTCTGAGAAACAAACTAAAAATATTGACGACATCATCTTACACTTCACATATTTTTGTCCAATCAAATACTCTAGAATGAGAATTCCCCTCCCCCTAATACTGCTTTAAACTAACTAGTGGGTGGCAAATACAGTTCATGGCATACTACAAAAAAATATTATACAAAAAGAAAATAAGAAATAGATCAAGTCAGGAAATAAAACTACACTCATCAAGTAATTTCAATGTGCATTATAAGCATTATACATCTCTACACATTGTACAACTGTCTTGAAAAAGCAGATCATAGCATATTCTGATCAGCACAATACTGGATGAAACGTAAATACTTGTCAAGGAAGCGCAGAAACGACATGCTAATGAGAGCTCTACCTCAGGATAGGATAATTGAGCTTATTCGAGTAATTAATTGGCTTGAGCATCCTCTCACCCTGGATCAGACTGTGATTTTGTTGCTGTATAATAAAGAGCTCAGGATAAATAACAGCATCAAACTGTGCTCATCAAACTCTTCAGGTGGTTTTGATTAGGTTTTGGTCTGTGGAAGTAAAACTCAGTGGTTTGTTAATAGACGTGAGGGAAGCAAAGCTTAATAGACTGTTCAGGGATGAGAAAATCACATTGCAAATAATATCTGACTGATTACTCTGCTACAATCCACTCAGATCTAATCATTACATAGCCATTTAATTTACCAGCTGGACGGACATGCTCATCAGAAAGACACCAAGACACCATTTTACCATAAAAGTGCAAATATTTTCTATTTATTTATTCGTAAAGCTTCTCTTTTCTCACCTCTAAACCCAGTGAAATGCAGGACATACTGAGGCGCATGAACACTGCATGAATCAATTTCTTAATCAGTATTTTTGTCTGGTTTCCGGCAACAAAACTTCAGAAATGTATTTGAGAGACTGGTGTTCAGAGAATATATCTTGATTATAAGTTTAATTTTTATATTGTATCATCATGTAGCATAAACCTCACTACATTTTGCTAGTTTGAAAAAAAAAAAAGAAATGAAAAAAAGAAGAAAAAGAAAATCTCTGAAGCCAGAATATATATATTTTTCTTTTAATAATGTTTAAATATTTGTATATAGGGAAATCAGGTTAATTGGGTTACGTTTTGACAGAGATGGCTGTGAAAATATGTCCTAAATTATTAACTTTATAACATAATATAATAAATATAGTTTAATATAATATGATATGATATGATATATGATATATGATATATGATATGATATATGATATAATGCAATTTTTTTTGCAGTGAATACTTTCAATGATGGGCACGCTTTTATACATTTATATATATATTTCTATATACTTTTATCAAATTTTTTTTTTAAATAACCATTATATTTAAAGAGTTTCCTATAGCTGGCCCAGCAAAATGACAACATTTAGACCAAGCAGAAGCCACTCTCCTCCTTTTCAACAGATGAACAACAGGTCAAGGTTTAGCTTAAACAGATATTGATCTACTGTCTGAAAATGGCTCATTATGACTGGCAGCATGCAAAAATAAGGGTTTATAAAGGATGACAACAACTTCCAGAGAGCTGTTAAAACACAAAACAAACCAGTGAAGGCAAATCATTATAGCCACAGGGGAAAATCTTTGAAAATGGAGCTATTTACTAAACAGAGAGAAAACAAGTATTCAGTTTCTATAGCTATTTATTTGCAAGTCTATATGAGATGCATTTTTGCACATTTACATATGTTTGATACATATATTAGGCAAAAGAACATAAAATTAATCCTTATGATGCAAGTTCTAGGGAACGTAACTAGGAAGAATAACTACTGCATCATCACGGCATTGGTATCAAACTGAAAATACAGCACAGAGAAATAAAGTCCCTGGCTTGTGTGACAGTAGATAAGAGGTCTGGGCCAGTCATTGTGTGGACAGAACACTAAGCACTGGCACCCACTTAAGACTCCGGCAAACACTGTTCTGGACCACAAAAGAGGGAGAGAGGAGAGAAAGAGGCAGAGGACAGGAGGATACGGGAAGAGAAGTACTAAGAGGATGAATGCATGTCTGCATGTCTATTTTAAGATGGGTGTCTGAGCAGCTAGGCTCAGGGCTCGGGGCACTGCTGGTGCCTGAGCCACATTGCAGTCCTTCACTGTATGAGCAGAATCACATGACGGAGAGAGAAGGGGGGATTGGACTCTTTGTAAACTCAGATAAAGCCGTTTTCTTATCGTTGCTGCTTCTGGTGGTGATTTCATGTGTAGATCTGGGGGATTTCGCTTATCCACCTTGTAATGATCTTTAAAGTATGTTGTTGTTTTTTTCTAAATAGCAGGGACATCGTCATCTAAAGACATAGACACCACAAAAATAGGGGGAAAAAAGTAATGTACACACGAACGGATTGAGAACTACTGGCACTGTGTGTTGAAACAAACATGAGTTTATAAACTGTATATAAGGGTGTTTCTTCAAGTATTTTCAATGGGGTTGATGATTATTATTAAAACAAACATTTTCTTCTTTTTTTATGCATAAAACTTTTTTGCACTTTTGTCACCCTATAGATGTTAAATTAAAGTAATTTTTGTGATAGACCCTTGCCTTGGTCTAATTGTATGTCTTCCAGTGTGCGGACATTTTTGTTTTTTGGTCTTCTTTTTTTTTTATTTAACTATTACAATAAGAAAACAACCAATAACAGCAAAATAAAATAACAATGAAAAAATGAACTAACAAAAAAACTACTAACTAAAATAAAAATAAATTTAAATCATACATTTTTAGCTTTTTATTTTTCTTATATAAGGGTCACGTTACATATTTTTAAAATGCATTTTAGATTTTATTGTTTGCCCTGTTCCAGATGCAGATTATCAATCTTAAACTATGAAAATCTAACATAAAAATGTAAATTATCAATTAAATTTAATTTAATTATTCATTAAAACTAAAATAATCTAAACAAAAAGTGAAGTAAAAATAAATCAATCAAAAAAAATTATTTCTAAATAAGCTAAAATTCTGTCAAATTATGAAAAAAAAAAAGTTTCTATTTAAGACAAATACAACACTAGCTACGAAATTGGCCTATGCAAGACAAAGGTCAGTCATTATGTTTATACGATGTCAACTGTTAAAGATTTCATTTCCACCACCACCATTTGCACAATGAATGCTGATGTGGTAGAAACAGCATTTGTACATGATGGTTTAGGAAAATACATTAATTAATTAATTAATTAATTAAATAATTACATTTGATGTCCACTCTTGGATATTATTAGCTGACCAATTACAAAAAAAATGATTTTAATTTCTAAAAGTTCCCATATCTGAAGTAAAACTAAAATTAACTAAACTTTGTAAGAACAGCTACAAGAAATGACTAATCGCTGAATAATGAACATCCAGTGTACATTTCCAGGGTGGATGTTTTAGTACGGAAGGTTTCTCGCTGCAGAGGACATCTGATTAAATCTAAGCTGGCTGCTGGAGGAGTGAAAAGGAGGAGTAGAGAAGAGCAGCACAGATAATGAATGGAAGAGAGTGACCAGCGTGGGAGAGAGAAAATGACAACAGCGAAGGAAGAGAAGAGCAAAAACCAGAAAGATCATGAGCGGAGGAGAAGAGGGGCGGTCAAACACAGTAGAATAAGCTGAGGTGGTAAGACGGTTAGAGTAGGCTGATGGGTAGACAGAACGAGGAAGAGAAAGAAAAAACGGCACCGAGGGTGAAGTCAGAAAGTCAGTTAATGAGCAGGAAAGAATGACGAGTGTGGGAGAGAAATAATGAGGAGGGGGGGTCTTCAACACTTCATTACATTCTCCATTTTACAGCAATCTATCTTCCTCGAGAAGATCCACCATATTTATTACCTCATAACAGCCATTACCATGACAATAAACCTTACCCGGCAACAGCTAACATAACAAGCTAGCACTTTCTTACACCTAATTCCTAAAATAGCCACAAAACATGAGCGCAACAGAGCAGAATGAAGTGAGAAACCTCCAATGCAGTTGCCCTCCATTAAACTCTGAGGAGAAGGTTAAACTGAGAACTGCAGACTTATCAGTGACTGGTGATACATCACAAGCAATGACAGCGAACCAGACATTTGGATTCTTTCTTTCAATGCTTGTTATATGAGCAAGAAACCATCCTACATCAGCACTGGAGGTCACTGTACTGTTGGTCACTAGTAGGCGGATTTCAAGTGGACTGCCAAACTGGCCTAGCTTTTAAAAATCTGAACACAAATGAGTTATGTCATTTTATTTTGAGAGTAAATCAGCTTTGTTGCTGCTAAAATGATTATTGTGCATAGGAATATCAATTGCAGCAGTGAATAATGCATCATATGAAGAAGATCAATGCATGAATCAAGCTCACTTCAGAATGCCCACGGTTTCTGATACAGCTTTCCACACATCATTTTTTATTTATTGCCATATGTGGGCTGAGACTAAACATTTATGACTGTGAAATCGCTCACAGTAACATGAAGATCTCCTCCGTCTTGCCTACACAGTCTCAAAGGAGACGGATCACGTGAGCTCTTCCGTCTTTGCTCCTATTGGTCGTTGCTGGTCATTTGCATAAAATGAAGTTGTTGGACACGCCCACATCCCGTAACTGCCAGAATCCACCTACACTATTGAAATGACTTTACTTCATGTAAATGATCTCTAGAGTGACTTTACAGTATGGTGGAGAACAAGATCAATCGGTGATGGATCCATTACCCTGCTGACAAAACCAGATTAGACCAGCATGAATTTCAAGACTGGCTTGTGCTGGTTAGTGCTGGCTTGCTGCTGATCTAGCTGGTGGACCAGAGAGATGATAAAATTGCAGATTGAAAGAAGTTCTTTCTGGTGAAGCTTGGTTAAGCTAGCGATAATGGCTGGGAGGAGTTTAAGGGGACTTGTTCAAGATGAAACTCGTGCATTTTAGCCTGCATTTTCCTGTCTACTCTATCATTGGCTCTCAACGTTCTTGACTCCAAGGCCCCCCGATATCCACAAGAATGTTCAAAGGCCCCATGACTTTTCCAGACATTCATGATTTACTGAATAATAATTTTTAAACCGGTAATGCTTGTTTTGTCTTTATTTTAAATAATTTTAAATAAACTCACCCATAAAAGTTAGCAGAGACCCCCTGGTTGAGCACCACTGCCCTATTGGTTAAAAGCCAAAAATCCATTGAAAACAATCACATATCATGGCAACTAGCTAATGAGACAAAGTCAAATTTTAGTTGTGCAATGTGAAGGAGAACTGAATGTGAAATCAATCAGTATTCAAAGAGCCAATCATCATGCATTTGTTACATGCATAATAATTAGTCAAATACCTTAAAGACACAGCTTCGCATCTGAATTGACCGAAATGTAAATCTTCGCCTCTTACAAAAACCGCCATCTCCAATGTGGAGGACATCTGATGAAATCTAACCTGGCTGCTGGAGGAGTGGAAAGGAGGAGTAGAGAACAGCAGCACAGATAATGAACGGAAGAGAGTGACCAGCGTGGGAGAGAGAGAAGGACAACAGCGAAGGAAGAGAAGAGCAAGAAGAGGGGCGGTCAAATGCAGCAGAATAAGCTGAGTTAGTAATACGGTTAGAGGGGGCTGATGGATAGACATAGCGAGGAAGAGAAAGAAAAACAGCACTGGTGAAGTCAGAAAGTCAGTTAATGAGCAGGAAAGAATGACGAGTGTGGGAGAGAAATAATGTGGAGGGGGGGTCTTCAACACTTCATTACATTCTCCATTTTACAGCAATCTGTCTTCCTGAGAAGATCCACCATATTTATTACCTCATGACAGCCATAACCATGACAATAAACCTTACCCGGCAACAGCTAACATAACAAGCTAGCACCTTCTGACACCTAAATCCTAAAATAGCCACAAAACACGAGCGCAACAGAGCAGAATGAAGTGAGAAACCTCCAATGCAGTTGCCCTCCATTAAACTCTGAGTAGAAGGTTAAACTGAGAACTGCAGACTTATCAGTGACTGGTGATACATCACAAGCAATGACAGCGAACCAGACATTTGGATTCTTTCTTTCAATGCTTGTTATATGAGCAAGAAACCATCCTACATCAGCACTGGAGGTCACTGTACTGTTGGTCACTAGTAGGCGGATTTCAAGTGGACTGCCAAACTGGCCTAGCTTTTAAAAATCTGAACACAAATGAGTTATGTCATTTTATTTTGAGAGTAAATCAGCTTTGTTGCTGCTAAAATGATTATTGTGCATAGGAATATCAATTGCAGCAGTGAATAATGCATCATATGAAGAAGATCAATGCATGAATCAAGCTCACTTCAGAATGCCCACGGTTTCTGATACAGCTTTCCACACATCATTTTTTATTTATTGCCATATGTGGGCTGAGACTAAACATTTATGACTGTGAAATCGCTCACAGTAACATGAAGATCTCCTCCGTCTTGCCTACACAGTCTCAAAGGAGACGGATCACGTGAGCTCTTCCGTCTTTGCTCCTATTGGTCGTTGCTGGTCATTTGCATAAAATGAAGTTGTTGGACACGCCCACATCCTGTAACTGCCAGAATCCACCTACACTATTGAAATGACTTTACTTCATGTAAATGATCTCTAGAGTGACTTTACAGTATGGTGGAGAACAAGATCAATCGGTGATGGATCCATTACCCTGCTGACAAAACCAGATTAGACCAGCATGAATTTCAAGACTGGCTTGTGCTGGTTAGTGCTGGCTTGCTGCTGATCTAGCTGGTGGACCAGAGAGATGATAAAATTGCAGATTGAAAGAAGTTCTTTCTGGTGAAGCTTGGTTAAGCTAGCGATAATGGCTGGGAGGAGTTTAAGGGGACTTGTTCAAGATGAAACTCGTGCATTTTACCCTGCATTTTCCTGTCTACTCTATCATTGGCTCTCAACGTTCTTGACTCCAAGGCCCCCCGATATCCACAAGAATGTTCAAAGGCCCCATGACTTTTCCAGACATTCATGATTTACTGAATAATAATTTTTAAACCGGTAATGCTTGTTTTGTCTTTATTTTAAATAATTTTAAATAAACTCACCCATAAAAGTTAGCAGAGACCCCCTGGTTGAGCACCACTGCCCTATTGGTTAAAAGCCAAAAATCCATTGAAAACAATCACATATCATGGCAACTAGCTAATGAGACAAAGTCAAATTTTAGTTGTGCAATGTGAAGGAGAACTGAATGTGAAATCAATCAGTGTTCAAAGAGCCAATCATCATGCATTTGTTACATGCATAATAATTAGTCAAATACCTTAAAGACACAGCTTCGCATCTGAATTGACCGAAATGTTAATATCCGTCTCAGAACTGAACCGCCATCACCAAAGATCTCCAAACTTATCAATAACCCTTCGTAGATTTGTTAGAAGGTATTTACATCACATCATCAGGGTTCTCCCGAGCAGGCGCTGGTGTGCTGCAGTGGCCATTTTTAGATTTATTGCCAATCAATACTGGAACAGGTGGATCATATGACATCCCAACACAGTCACTGCAGCTAAAAACAGCAACACCGAGCAGCGTTCAACACATAAATGACTCTAAAACTACTGCTTTTGGCTACTTTATTGGTCTGAAACACCAAGGACAGATCGGTGACTAACCAAACACCAAACAGTGACCAATGAGCCAAAGATCCCAAACGGACCCGCCATGCATCTGATAGCAGGCTCAACCCGACCCCTGGTGTGTCTGCTGGTATACTTCTGGTAGAAAATCATCTCTAATGTCACACAACAACAGTATCAGGGTCTTGGCATTCCAGCAGAGCACAATTACCCTTTGTTATTTCCCCAGAAACAAACTAATGCGAGAGTCTTGAATGTGACTCCTTGTGGGAAGGATGCAGAGCCTCGTGTTTGGGTGCATCGCGGCCAAGAGGTGGTGGATAACTGACATCTCACTAATTATGTCAGTCAGACTTAAATAATGCATGAGCATCTATTTTAACCACCCACTTTGGAAAACGAACGCTGAAAGCGTTCATAATGACATAACTACCACCCGTTCAGAGTCGACAGTCAAAACTGCACATTTCCTTTCATTAGTGGCCACAAACACGTCAGTGACACATCTGAAAAGAAAATATGCACACAAACACCCGAGACCTTGAGATGATACGATACCGCTCACATACCGTCAGCCTTCTTAGGATGCATCGGGTCCAAGAGGTAGGGAGTGTGTGTCTTCCTTTGTGTGTGTGAAAGCTAAATGAAAGGATGCTAGTTGCTCTCTGGAACTCTGACTAAAACATGCCAGGTAGGCAAATCGCACACACATACACCCGCACGCAACGCTGCCGCACTCGCCAAACGGGTTCAAACCAGAGCCTGGCATGGAAGACGGGCCATCAAATCACTGCAGGTGTGATGAAAATAAACAGAATGCATCAAACACGCATGCATGCACAAGGGCTGGACACGCTAGCTCAATGTCAATCACATCCGCACACAAAGACAGCGGCGGCGAGATGGGGTGGACAACAAATGGAAGAGATCTCGATGGCGTGGTGCTCACCGGTATCTTCCTGTTTTCTGCTCGTTTCAGCACATTTCCCCTGGCAGCCTCCAACGACGCACCGGCTACATCCCCTCCTCCCTCACGGTCTCCTCTATTCGCTCAATCTCTCCTCTTCCTTGTGACTTATTTAATTATTTCTCCCCCTCCCTGCCGTTCTGTCGCTCCCTGCGTGCAGTCGTTACAGCTGGCTGTCCTTGTATAGGCTGTGTCCTCGATGGATGGATGGATGGATGGAGGGAGGGATGTTTCTACAGGAGCGGGCAGCTCTGCTGGAAGCCTTAATTGAGATGGGCGGCACAGACAAAAGGAGAGAGTTCCTGCAACACAGACGGATGTTTTGCTACGGTGCCTGGCTCTGCTCTGCACTCTTCGCCTCTCCTCTCTATTATTTCACTCTCTCGCCCTGTTCGCTTTCTCTCCCTCTCTCATCCTTTCGTCAGGGTGTAGCTGGGTCCCCAGAGAGCCGGTGGCAAACAGCTGAGGGGCTTTGTGGAAAACATGGCACGGAGCAGGAGGGTGACTGGAACGGAGCGTCGGCGTGGATGGTGAAAGAGCTTAGTGTGTGGTGAATGAGGAGGACGGGGGATGGAGTGTCTGATAACGGCAAGGACTGTTTGCTAATTAGTGGTAATTTGAACAAACTCAAAGTACTACATTTTGCCATTTACTGTGCACGGATATGAATGATACCTCAACTCGCGCTGAAAGGCCTGCTTTTATGCTCTAAGTCAGTTGCATGGTGAACGATAATAAGGCAAAAATAGAATTTACAGTAAAAAAGGATCTGAGTGACATCACATTTTAGAGGATTTTAAGTGGGCTCTCTTCATTTTGGGTCTGTAAGCAACCACTTCACAAACAAACACTTTCTTCAGAAAATGGCAAATTAAATATTAATTTAAAAATGAAATGTCAGTGCCGATAGCCTTGTGGGCAATGTGCCGACATACGTATAGCACCGTTTTGCTATGGGCATCCCGAGTTCGAGTCCCAGTATGTGGACATTTCCCGATCCCGCCCCCTCTCTCTCTACCACTTTGCTTCCTGTCATTACTTCCTGTCAGTACAGCGTTTTCTTTACTCGTCTAATTTTTGTATTTGTATTTGCAATCAAGTCATGGCTAATACATGTGCGTAGCACTTGATTTCATAGTTCAAATCTATTACACGATTAAAACAAATCTAGAAAAACCGAGCGACCACATTGCTACATTAAACTCTGTAAAATGTTAAGTTGGTCGCAGTGCCATGCACTTAATGCCTCATCTGCGGCCGTTCTAGACGCCCATTAATACTGAATTAGAAGCACGTTAACTGCATGACTTCATTGGTGCCGGCGCAACTATAGGTTAAAGAGATTAAAATACAGGTACACAAGTTAACAGGTTAAAGTATCAGTTTGATGTTAATATTTATTCATCATACTGTTGAACTTGACAGTATTTTCTCTCTTGTTATTTCATAGGGAGCTTCAAAGAAGACAGAGAAAGCCAGAGTCTCAGGTCAGCTGTGACCTGAAGAAGAAGAAGTGAAAATGCATGTGCCCTGTGTTTATCAGTATCCTTACGTTCATTGGGTAAAAAGAAAAACTAAATAAACAAAGTAAAAATTAATTTGGATGGTTCCTCAAGAGTCAAGGTTTCTATAGATATCGCGATATATCGATATCGTGAATTCTTTAGGCCACAATAACCATGGTGTGAAAAATATAATATCGTGACAGCCCTAATTTGCATATAAAATCAAGGAAATTAATAAATAATAATTACAAAAGTAAAGAATATATGCCCTTTAAAATAATTAACTAATTATATTATTCATTGTCTTACAATAAAAATGAAATAAAAAATGTGGGGGAAAAAAAGTGAAAAAATGTGCAGTGATTTATAGATTGACAGGGACCCCTCCTACACACCTCAGCCGAGAGACTGAGCGCAGTTATTAGGGCTGGGTAAAAAATATCGATATCCCGATTTTAATCGATTCTCATTTTTACGACACGATATCGATTCTTAAATCCCAAGAATCGATTAGTCTAGCCTGTTTTCAGTTAATGGACGGAACTTTGAAGCGCACCTCCCATCCAATATATCGCAATAAGCATTGTGTGTTGGTACAAGTAATTGTAACTTAATTATTATAAAAACTTCATTAAGTGCAATGTAAGCAGTTGTACAGCACAAATCAGGCAATTTTAACCTTCAATATTATAATGTACCAACTACCAACTGACTCTCATGTATATTTTACAGCATTAGTGGAGAGATTTTTTTTTCCTTGAGAAAATTTGGCATGTACTGTACCAGATATGTATCCAAAATAATCGATATTGAATCGAATCGAATTGGTAATCAAATCGAATCGCAAACTTGTGAATGAGAATCTAATCGAATTGTGAAATTTGTGTCAAAACCCAGCCCTAGCAGTTATCTGAAGATATGTCTTCCTTACACTGACTCTCAGCCGTGTCAACAACCACCGGCACACAAGGAACGCTGCAGAGCAATATTATTGTGACTTTAAAACAATAGTTTACCCAAAAATTACAATTATGTAATTACGTTTTTGTCCATACAATTAAAGTCAATAGGGTCCGAAAAATGAAACAACATGAGGGTGAGTAAACAATGACAAAATGTATGTTTCTGGACTATTTTATCACTGTGCCCTATACAAAGTTATTATATGGCTTCAAAAGTTTTAAGCATAAGCTTTTATGTAATTTAAATGCCTAGTCACAAGCCCTAAAAAGGCTTTAACAGGATTCTGTGGGAAAAGTCTGGGTAAAAAGCAGCCATGATCAGTGAAGCAGATTATACCTGAATAAAAGGTTATAATTATTTGTCCCTACAACACTGTACCAGAGCAGCTCCAGGTATTGAGCTTTCATGCACGATGTGAATAACTAACCTTGCATAGTAATAAGCCCAGACCAATTACACACAACAGTAGGCAGCTGAACCTGAGGTCTTTACACTGTCAAATCACACAGTCGCGTTGATTCCCTGTTCAGCACCGCTGCATCACGCATCAGTGGTGTGTGCTGGACGTCTGAAACGAGGGGGCAAAGTCCCTTCAGGGGTTTTTGTCTAATAAATTCATGTTCAATTTATGTTCACATGGTATCTGGGTTAAACACCTTACATCATCAACAAGCAACCAATACTAAAACATTTTGTATGTATAAATTATCTGTTTATTTAAACCAATGCATCGAGTTGATGTGTTTTTTTTTTTTTAATTGTATTGTTACAAAAATAATATACAAATACAGCAAAATGTCATTTTTATTTGTTACTACTAACTGCTATGGGACAATATTATTAAAAGCCACTTTCTTTTAGCAAATGATAAAAAAGTAAATATCACAAATATATTGATGGTGGGAGGAATGGAGGTGCATCTTTAATATAACCAACCTAAGTAGCCGCTAATTCAGAGAGCATCACTTTAAGTAATATCTCAATATGGGGGAAAACTCTAATTGCAACTTTTTTAAAAATGCATTCAAAACGATCCAGGTTTGCTGTGCTTGTTTGTAGGGCTACACAATTTGGCCCTTAAAATAGTGATCTTGGGATATCAACATGACTATAATAATAATAATAATAATAAATATTATTATTGTTGTTATTGTTTAATTAAATATTTTATAATAATTATATATGAAGAAATTGAGAGAAATAAATTAAACCATTAATTTTGTAATTTTACAGTTGTACAGTAAAATGTATTTTATTACTAAATAATAAATGAAAATGTTACTAAATGTAATATTTCACTGTAAAATAAAAACTGAGTATTTAATAAGAGTGATATTTTTAAAGCACAACTGTAAAATGACAATATTTATGCAATTAATATTATAAAACAATATAAACATATTAATTAATATAAATGCAATATTTATGGCTGCCTTCATTTTCATCATTTTCAAAGCCCTTAAAGGATAAGTTCACTTCCAGAATGAAAATTCTTTCATCATTTACTCACCACCCCCCTCCACTTGTTCCAAACTTGTATGAGTTTCTTTCTTCTGTTGAACACAAACAAAGACGTTGGTATCCGAACAGTTGATGAGCATTATTTACTTCTACAGTAGGAAAAAAAAAATACTATGGAAGTCAATGGTGCTCATCAACTGTTCGGATACGAACATTTTTCTAAATAAAATCTTTTGTGTTCAACAGAAGAAAGGAACTCATACAGGTTTGGAACAAGTGGAGGGTGAGTAAATGGCGACAAAATTTTCATTCTGGAAGTGAACTAATCCTCTAAAGCTTCTTATTTGCTGACAACATCCAGTTTGTAAGTGCTTCTCATTAGAAGTTTGGGAAGATGGTTAGCATGTGTTACATTCCCAAATGCACATTACAAACAAACCAAACTCAGAGCACATGCAGAGATGAGTTCACATGTAGCAGCGTTTACTGAGACCCGAGCTGCTCTGACACACTGAAAACACCAGATCATGAGCTGCTCATGTGTAAAAGAAGGTAGTGCCATGCTTCACTCTGAAACACACAGTGCATTTAATTCAATCACAGCCTAGGAGACTTCACAATCACACTAAACCATATCAAGATTTTGGTTTTATTGCGATTAATCGTCACTTCAGAATTTTTTTCACTTTGAACACCGTTTGATCTCGTAATATATTTTATAGTTTTATTTATACTGTCAATAATGTTCTCATCCACATTTTATGAGGAGGCACTGTCTCCTCTGAGAAAACACCCAACAACAACAAATGTGGCACAAACTGCTGACAAGGAGAGAAAAAAGTGGGCCAGAACAGAAACAAACGCAGACAGAAAAGTTAACAGCCTGTCACAAGTCATTACGTACCTCGAGAACAGCAATCAAAGCGGGTCAGACCAACACTTCTCATGTATGAACTACACAAGATTACATTCAAACCATATTGAAGACATCATTCAGACAAAGAACAGAAATGCAAGGTACTTTCATCTGTATGCAATGCAAAGCAAAAAGGCTCCAAAACACACACGCACACACACACACACACTGATATACAGCATTCCTCATAGACACACATAAGCACATGCACCAGGGAACCATTAATAAAATTTAGCACTAACGCTATGACACAGCAGCACACAACTCTCTCTCACACACACAAATGACACGGATGGCATCTATCATGCCCGTGCTATAGATCGTGAATTCATATCGCTTTCAAAAAGGGGCGGCTGTACTGTGTACAAGGTCCTGACTCAGCAGTTCAGCCCTGTCTGGCCTTCAGGGCAGTAAAAGTGCACATTAACACAGGATTACTGTGCAGTTACCAGAGTGCTATACGCTCCCACTGAGAGATGCCATGTTTCCCACCATAAAATCTTACATTAAAGACACTAAAACTGAATCTATTATCCTTTTACAAGACCTTAAAGGAATAATTCACCTAAAAATAACAATTATGTCATTATTTACTCTTCCTCATGTCATTTCAAACACATATTTTGGAACGACATCAGGGTGAGTAAATGTTTCAGATAACTATCATAAGTATCATAAGTCATAAATTAATAGAGGTTTGGACCCTCAGTGTGTTCAGTGGGCTGTTAAACAAGGCAAAGGGGGAAAAAAGTAAATGCACAAACCAAAACTATTCCTGAGATAGACTTGAAAGAGATTGTTTTAAATCTGTTTCCTGTATTGAGTGACTGTAGAAGAGAGAATGGCCACTTTAAAGTAGATCAGCACTAAAGTGCACATGAAAAAGGTTGAAAATGGCAAGACTTTTGACTTACTGTCCTCTCCTGGGCACGGCATACCAGGCTTTTCAGGAATGCTTGGGAATACTAGACAGAGAAAGAAAGACAAAGAGAAAAGAGTGTGACTCAGTCCAGTGGTTTCATCTATTCATAGACATGAGGCCAGCAAATATGCTAAATTGCTAATACTCAATTTTCTGAAGAAAACTGATTTTTATCAAGTGCTTTAGTCGTGTAGTGTTCACATGATATTTTGAGTGGTTTGGTGGATTTCTGCTGTCTGTGTGGTTTGATTCTGCATTCAGTTCTTTATAAATAGATGGATAAAAATACAAATAGAGTAATTCCGCTACTAGAACAATTGAAAATTTAATAAATGAGGGGAAAATAGATTTATTTCAGATGTTCTGAGTGAATGAGTACCATGCAAAAGGAGTCCGGAGCGCCCGTTCCGGTTGTAGATTCGGAATGCTTCCTCCAGCTCCATCTGGGATGAGATGGTACACGGGTCCCCTTAAAAACAAGACAACAAGGAAAATGGGAACATTAAAAAAAACACTAAAATATCAAGAGGCAATAGGTGGCAATATTGCTTCTGGTGAAGTAAATCTCTAAAAGTTTTTTTTTTCCTCTCTAAATTACAAATATACTCAATATTTATAGTTGACATTTGTCTCAGGGGTATTCAAACTGGGACAGGGTTTTTTAGTATTATTTATATACTATAGTATTTATTAGTATTTTGAATTGTTTTTTATTTTATATATTTATTTATTTATTTTATTCAGTTTTCTTTAAATTTTTTTTTTTTTTTTTTGGT
>NW_015649610.1:440481-478514 GCF_001515625.1 Sinocyclocheilus rhinocerous
TTTGTAAAAATCGACGCGTTTCAGAAAGGCGAGGCAAAGAGGAGAAACAATAATGTACAGTATGTGGAAAATAATGTGTTTTTTTAACCTTAGACCGCATACACATTTCATTACACCAAATACACAAAATAATGTTCTTTTTAGCAGCATCATACGACCCCTTTAAAAAGGCATAATGTCTTAGTTTCATCTTACTTTTTTATTTAATATTTATTTCAAATAAAGAAAATGAATTAATAGGTTTAGTTTTAGTAAACAATAACAACACTGGGCTGGGAATCGCCAGGTTCAGAGAAAAACGTTTTTAAAGTAAAATATAAATCATTAATATTTATTACATTTAAATATAAATCCTAAATATAAATATAAAATCATATAAATGTAAATTCTTTATATTTTATGTAGGGCTGCTTGCAAGGAAATCATAATATTTAGGCGTTCCTGGTATCAAAACTTTGTAAAGTGTCTGAATTAGTTGATGTTTATATCAAAAGTGACTTAATAATTCACAGGCACAGCCCTTGCTTGAGCCTAAATTTAACATGAAATCAAAAATAATCTTTTTATGCATGTTCCTGGTCTTATTGTGAACTATTCGTTGGTGCATTATTCCAAACTTTGTAATCTTTAATAAAACTATACTATCTTGCTCTTCTTCTTAATAAACTTTTCTATTCTGCTGACGTCACTTCAGCCAAAGTTCAAAGGTCATACACACCTTCATCGTCAATCCACTTGAGTGTAATTGGAATCTCCTTTCTGACCCCACACATCGTTCTCACCTCCTCACACACCTCTGTGTACGTCATGGCCAAATCCAAGTCAGAGATCAGCATGTCCCTACAAAAAAAAAAAAACATTTACACTTAATACAGAGAGCACCTTCATACAGATCTGAGAACCATTAAAATCCTCTTCAGTTTAATGGAGTGTATTTGGTTACAGGTAAATGATACACGATTCAATCTTTTACAGTATAAAAGACCACGGCCTAAAATGGCACAATTCTTCAACTTGTCCAACAACTGAATAGTCCATTAGTGAAATAAACTATATTTTTATTCTTTTTTTTTAATTTGTTTGTTTGTTTTCATACTTTAGCAGCAGTGCCACTGACTAGTTAGAACCTATTTAGAAAATATTTAGTTTTGCACATCCCTATCATACCTGAAGCAGTGTTGTTATTTTTACTAAAACTAACCTGGTTAATACTTTTTGCTAATTGAAATAAAGCTGACATAAAATAACAACTAAAATGAAAACTAGGAATGTTGTCTTGGCAGCTATAACTAAAATAAATAAATTTAAGTTGAAATACTAAAACTACTACAACTAAAACAAATAAAAATGAAACAAAGCTAAATAAAATTAAAATAAATTAATACAGAAAATAAAATCCTCTTCAGTTTAATGTAGTGTATTTGGTTACAGGTAAATGATACACGATTCAATCTTTTACAGTATAAAAGACCACGGCCTAAAACTGGACTTCTCTTTTAAAATGGCACAATTCTTCAACTTGTCCAACAACTGAATAGTCCATTAGTGAAATAAACTATATTTTTATTCTTTTTTTTTTATTTGTTTGTTTGTTTTCATACTTTAGCAGCAGTGCCACTGACTAGTTAGAACCTATTTAGAAAATATTTAGTTTTGCACATCCCTATCATACCTGAAGCAGTGTTGTTATTTTTACTAAAACTAACCTGGTTAATACTTTTTGCTAATTGAAATAAAGCTGACATAAAATAACAACTAAAATGAAAACTAGGAATGTTGTCTTGGCAGCTATAACTAAAATAAATAAATTTAAGTTGAAATACTAAAACTACTACAACTAAAACAAATAAAAATGAAACAAAGCTAAATAAAATTAAAATAAATTAATACAGAAAAACAAATGAAAAACAAAATTACTAAAATGACATATTATCTGTAAATATACAGTACATATTACCATCTAAACTGCCCAGCATCACATCACAAATCATGCATCTCTGATTCTAAATGTCCTCTGTAGCTTTAATTTGCAACACTGGCCTGAAACAGTCCAACCACAGCCAAACAAGCCACATCTGTTTGGATACACAAGAGACTTTTCTTTCAAACCTCTAGTACACAGCTGCCTAGTCTGGTCCCTGCCCTACTTTCACACTGCATACAGGAATGAGCTGCCTCAGAGAAAGCCAAGTGCAAGAAAACATGATCAGTTTGGTTCAGAGAGGGTGGTTCAGGCTGCAGAAGTGCAACCATATTACTAAGAAATGATTAAGTCATCGCTGACCTCAAAGTGCCTTCATGGGCATCACTAATGTGTTTATGTGTGGATTCAGCATAATCATATCTTTCTTTGGGGCTTAATGGCTGTTTTCCCAAGTAATTCCCCAAGTATTACCTTGATCCTGGAATCATTCAGTACTATGTTATATATATAAAAAATATTGTCATGGTATTTCCACACCATTTTGTAATGGATTATATGGAACGATATGCCAGTATATTGTGCATCCCTAATAAAACCACTGTTTTCTTAATAACACTGTATGCTAACTTTCATTCAAAACATTAACAGACATTATTACATCAGGATAAACCAGTACTGACCTAGTTTCTCAGTTAACAGCCTTTGACATGTCCTGGATTCATTGAAATACTGTATTACAGAGAGATAGTTACATTTGTTGAATGATAGTTTTACACTCAAACAAACCATCTAAAGAAATAAGAAATTGTTTGTTTCAAGCATTCAAATATTTTAAAGCATACATTTAAAATTAAGAGCTATAGGAAAATGCCCCAAATGTTACAAAAATATAGTAAAAACCAGTGAATATAACCCCTAAATATCTGAATATATTAAAGTGTGCAATTTTTACTTCACTGCATACTTATATTCTTCATTACAATTACTATTATTTTAGAATCTTAGTTGATAATGAAATATTACTATTTTATTTAAATTTATCGTAAATTTTGTATTTATCTTTATTAGTATTGCTATTATTTTAAATGCTAAAATATTACTGTGACAACAAACAGATTTATCATAAATTATATAAATTATCATTTATCACCAGTTATTCTATATTATTTGTTAATCTAATTATACCAAGAGCTTGGTTCTTGCTTCTTTTGACCTTTGTTGACCCTAACAGAGCTAAAGAAAAGGAAATGATTATTTAGAGCATTTAGACAAATATATGTAATTTTTTTTTACATCTTTAAATTTTTGTTTACATTTTTTAAATATATTTTTTACAGTGGTGTGAAGTGCTAAAGAAAAAGGAAATTATTATTTAGAGCATTTAGCATTTTTTTACATCTTTACATTTTTGTTTACATTTTTTAAATATATTTTTTACAGTGGTGTGAAAAGGTTTTTGCCCCCTTCCTGCTTTTTTTTTTTTTTGCATATTTGTCACATTTGTGACACTTTTAAGTGTGACAAATATGTAAAAAAAAATCTCAAAACCAGTGAATATAACACTGTACATCTATGCTAAAATAATACTGTGTGTACATAAATTATGTAAATTACCATTTATCATAAATTACATTTCTTTATCTAATCATGCAAAGAGCTCTATCAAGTTGCAATGTTTCTTTTTACCCTTTTCTAAATAAAAAGCTAAAAAAAAAAAAAAAATATTGACTATTTAGATCATTTTACAATATTTTTTAAAGAAATTTCTCAATTTTACAAATCAGTCTACAGACCTCCCACAGTTCCTGTGTAGATGGAAAATGTGATGTATGACTGTATGACAAGTCAGATATACTGTGTGTGTGTGTGTGTGTGTGTGTGTGTGTGTGTGTGTGTGTGTGTGTTCTGCTGAGATGAGCTCTGTAGCAGCTTGCCCCTCAGCGGGGGAACTTTCATCATGAGTCCATCATCTGCCACCCTGCCCTTATGGCTCCATCCGTCCCCCACCATCCTCAGCACCCACATGACTGGCTGGCACTGAAGCCGGGGGTGAAAGGATCTCCAACCGCACGGCTCTCTAAGGCCTGATCAACTGATAAATGTTAAGAGTCCCTGGAGCCGCTGCGGTTTGGATGGTGCCTCGCTCGGCACTGATGCAACTGAAGAGGCAGGGAGGGAAATTAAATTCCAGAGCGAGCAATGTGAAACATTTCTGATCATCTAACCATCCCTGAGGATGCCAACAATTAAATAAAGTAATTTCAGAGGTGTTCATTTCTCACTCCATATTAAAGCAGAGAGGGGTGGTTCTGAAATAGATGAGATGGACAGAAAAAGCGGAGGTGATAAATAAAGAGTTTCTGGGTTAATCATAAATCTAGATTTGTGAATGAACACAGTCATCACACATGCATTTGGCTTTTTCTCTGACACAGCATAACAGTCGCACTCGCAACTTAAACATTTGACCCTGCAGCTATCACAACTTCAACAAATAAACCTCTGAAAAAACACTGAGATTCAGCAGAGCCACACCTCTCCTTGAAAAAATCTGCAATGGAGATTTTAGCCAGGGAATTTAATATAAAGCTTGTTGGTCAGGCAGTTAAACCTTTTTTATGATGCATAAGCAGATAGTGTGAATTAGGACCCTATAGTGTAAGTTAAGTAAAAATGATCTGATAATCATTTAACCTAGGAAAAACTGCAAGAAACACTAACAAAAAGTATGGTTTTGTCATGGTGTTTTGGATAGAAATGGGACATGATTGAACAATGGTTTAAAAGTTGTTTTTTGGAAGACAAGTTGACCATCGTGACCCGTCCCCATCCAAAATGTTAAAATTAATAATACTTTAAAAATATATTTTCAACAGACCCCCACATTCAGCAGTTTCTATACACAAGAATGTTTAATCTGTCTAACTTCTCGGTCAAAAAAATGAATGTAGTATATGAACTTGGAAATTAATCCTATTATTTAGCAAGTGTGGATTAAATTGATCAAGAATGGGACATGATTGAACAATGGTTTAAAAGTTGTTTTTTGGAAGACAAGTTGACCATCGTGACCCGTCCCCATCCAAATGTTAAAATTAATAATACTTTAAAAATATATTTTCAACAGACCCCCACATTCAGCAGTTTCTATACACAAGAATGTTTAATCTGTCTAACTTCTCGGTCAAAAAAATGAATGTAGTATATGAACTTGGAAATTAATCCTATTATTTAGCAAGTGTGGATTAAATTGATCAAATGTAACAGTAAAGACAATTAAAAAGTAATTTCAATTTTAAATAAATGTTGCTCTTTTGAACTTTTCATTCATCAAATAATAAATAAAATGCATCATGGTTTCCACAAATATAGCCTATTAAGCAGCACACCTTGATAATAATAATAATAATAATAATAATAATAATAAATGATTCCTGAGTAGCACCAAATCAGCAGGAGTAATGGTTAATAATAAAACAGTTATTTTAAATTTTAATAATTTAAAATTGTGATGATATTTTATTAACATTTACTTTCAATTGTATTGTAATAATATTTCACAATATTATTGTTTTTAGTTTATGTTTGATTAAATAAATTGAAGCCTTGATGAGCAAAACAGACTTTTTTGAAAACATAAATAATTTTTGCTTAATTCTAAAATTATACTGTAACAAAAAGACTGTGTCAAAATTCCCTAACTGAACAGATGCTTCAAAATATGCTTTTTTTTAACTATGCTAAATCTTCGGTTTCATAGTAAACAGACACTACAGTACATGTGTGGCCTGACTCTTTTTTTGTCATAAAAAATGTTGGATGAGCAGTGCAGTTTTGGGTTACAGCTGTGGCTCATATGCACAGACTGAATCATCATGAACACACCCTGCTCATTTCTGATCGACTTACCAGACTCAACCATAAAACCCACCTGAAATAGTACAACTAGACCCTGAGAAAGCCCACACGAGAGATGGAGCTCAGTGAATTTAAACAACGCCCTGTCTACAGAGAACAGTGTCATTAGGTTCACCACTGGATATATACAGTATATTCCAATTCACACAGACTAGATTTGCATGAAGAGAAAAGCTTAGTAAGTTAAGTCTGTGTTATGTTACTGTGCTCTAAACTTAGCACTGAAAGTTTAGAATACAAACACAGAGTTCAGAGAATTTAAGACCTATTCACACTCATTGTATTGTTCTCAGCGAGTTCAGACTACATGTCTGAAGTGCACTCAGACGTCTCACATAAATGCATTACATTAAAAAAAAAAACAATGTCACTGGTAAGATTATAACTGTGATAACATTATAAAGTTTCACTTGTGGTTTCACCTCATGCTTATGATTTATGACCAGTGAGTATTATCTACAGTGCTGTCTGTGTGGTCGCTATAGCAAATCAAATCTTTCTAAACCTCCTGAGTCCTGGACTGAAGTCCAGCAGTGGAAATAAGAAACACTTGCCAAGTTCAATTCTCTCTTGGCACGACAGGCTGCTGATAGTTCAGTAAAGTGCGTTTACACACTTTTTCTGTCATTGTTCAAAGATAATGATTCCGTGTATTGCCGAGATATTAAACTAATAGTTTGTTTATGGTTAATTATGGGAAAGAACCATTATAATTTAGCAAAATCATAATTTAGTTTGAGAAAATGAATATTCAGCAAAGATGCATCAAATGTGACAGTAAAGCTATTCACAATGTAATAAATGCTGTTCTGTTCTACTTTCAATTCAAAGAATCCTAAAAGAAAAATGACTGCAGTTTACACAAAAACATTATACATTACAACTGTTTTTAAGATTGACAATAAGAAGTGTTTCTTGAGCATCAAATCAGCATATTAGAATGATTTCTGAAGGATCATGTGACACTGACGACTGGAGTAATGATGCAGGAAATTCAGCTTTGTCATCACAGGAATAAATTACATATTAAATTATATTAAAAAAGAAAACAGATATTACATTTTTTAAATAATATTTCACAATATTACTGTTTTACTGTATTTTTGATCAAACAAATGATAAATAATGTTGAACATAAAAGACTTCTTTCAAAAACATTAAAAACATCGTAGTGACCCCAAACTTTGAACAGTGTTTTATTGTTTGTTCCAAAAAACAAGTCCACTGAAAAATTCCCTAAACTTGTAAAATGATTGACAAGCAGAAAGCTTTTCTGACTGGCTAACAAAAAAGTCCAGGCCTCTCCCCTGACACTTTTGAGCTGCTTGCATCGCCTAGGGCTGTCAATGACACAACAATTTCAGTATCTGTCAGGTAACAGGGACATTTTATGCATGCATGGTAAAACAGCTTAAAGCACTTTCTACCAGCATGACAAACTTCTGCCTATTCAAAATGTACAAAAGCTACAAAATGTGACCCTTCAGGTGTCTAACAGGGTCAACAATGTTGAGGATCCAGCAATTCCCCCTCTCTGAGATGAGCTATTTAAAACAGTCTAATCTCTTTCTTGATTGCTCAACAATGAAACGTCTTGGACTGAAACCTAGAGGCCTGTGCTCGAATAAATAGTGCCTGGAATCTGTGAAAAAAAGCCATTATTGAGGCTTATAACTTGTTGCTAGGCAACTGCCTGGCTCAGGTTGCCAGCCAGTCACCAAGATTTCTGTCCCGCCTGGTGTTAACTTCCTCCAAAATATTTTTAGAAGTGGAAATCACCAAGGCTTTCAAAACGCTCCGAAAAGCCTGACCCAAATTCGGAGAGCTCTTTACACACTCATGTAAGAGAGGAATTCACACTTCCACAGACATGGAGGAACTCTTCACTTCCTATAGCAGGTTCGTTGGCACGCCATCAGGTAATTGTGCTTTTGAATCAAAGGTCTACTGTATCTCCACCCACCGAGCCAGCAGGACATAATATGTAAAGCACATTTATGTCCAAAAATGAGTTATGGTGCATTATCTCATGCATTAATCTACAGAATGCTTATACAATATTCATATTTTTTAAAACAACCAGCCGATGACTATTAATATAATAAAAAGTGAAGAATCTATGTTCCTCATTATTTGACTACCCAAATAAGTCATGAAGTTAAATACTACATTTCAAACAAAGAGAGTAAAATCCAATCATGCAAAGCTGATTTCATTTTTCCTCATGTAAAACAGCATAAATATTACATAAACGGCCAAATTTGATTGGTACGCTCTCCTCTAATTCATAGTGTTAAAGTTAATATTACTACCAGTTGTCACCAAGATAAGGGTTAAAGGGATAGTTCACCAAAAGAAATTAATGAGTAAATGACAGAATTTATATTTTTGGGTCACAGAATTTTCATAAATAATGAAAGAATTTTATTTTCATTATTCATCAAAAAATTTTTTTTACTTTAGTTAAAAAAGTAATCATTTACTTACCCTCAAGTTATTCCAAACCTGTATGGATTTCTTTCGCCTGTTGAACACAAAAGAATGTTGGTAAGCAAACGATTGCTGGTAGCCATTGACTTCCACAGTATTTTTTTCTAATGGCTACCACCAACTCTTTGGTTACCAACATTTTTGAAATATCTTCTTTTGTCTTCAGCAGAAGAAAGAATCTCATACAGGTCTGGAACAACATGAGGGTGAGTAAATCAAGACAATTTTCTTTTTGTGGAACTTTCCCTTTAAGAATGCTATTACGACTTAGACACTGAGGTTTCGAAATGAATCTGTATCATTCACATTGTTGACTAAAGGGTGGGCGATATCACCCGCTGTGTTCTGAAGCTGTTCGTCTTTGAGTGATGATGTGATTAATAACAATGATTCACAGTGATGTACGCAGACAGTGCATGTTTGTGTTATCTCACACTGTCCTGACTACTTACATCATGGCCACTTTTAGCCAAGAACATCTAAACAAAATATATAGCCTAGATTTTAAAGGCAGTGGAGTATCATCAAGAAGAAAAACAATTCACTGTTGTTTTAAAAAAAAATTATAATGTAAGAAGCCACAGTGGGGGTCAAAACCAGCCCAGTCAATTCAAGTCATGTGTGGCATTTTTGGTATTTTTATAAGCAATCTAGGAGATTATTTTTTATGAATTATGAAAACTGAAACTTGCCTTAATAAAAATCCTCTTCAAAGAAGTATGCAACAGCATATTATATATAATAGAACAAGAGAGGTGTGTTGAGCAACAAGTGGCAATAAGAGCACAACCTTCAGCCCACAACAATATTTCATATTGCATAAAGATGCACTCAGTAAGTGTTTTTTTTTTAGCTGGTCAAAACATACCAGTAACTTGGTCAATTGTATGGCATAGCTATGTCATGTGATATCAATATGGTGGCACCCATCAGCTTTAAAACAGCTTTAGTTTTCATACTTTTAATGTTTTGGGGGGGTTTTTTGTCAAAAATATTGATCATTTCTTTATTTGTAAAACTTTTTAATTATCATAACTAAGTGCACCTTTAAAAATCATTTGCAACATTTCATATTTAAGAGATTAAGAATAGGCCTATATTAAAAATTGAAATGTAAAAATAATAGACTATTTGCTCATTTCTTACTATTGGCAAGAAAAGGCCTGGATGTTTTACGACATGTCTAATATTGTAAACTGCAATGTTGTAAAATGCCTCAGCTGACAACGTCTCTAAAACACAAAATATGCTGTTTAAAAACGATCTTACGCTGAAAAAGTATTAAAACATTCAAGGATGTCAAAGTTTGTCAGGTGTGGGGGTGAAGTGCGTTTGCAAACATGTTCTGCTTACATTAAACTGCCAAACGTCGGGCATATCCCGACCTTTGACGCCACAACACAGCAGGCCAGCTTTAAAACATTAACCCTGTAAAAGTTTACAACACTCACCCTCCGTAATGGGCCTTTACTTTCACATATTCCGAGGGCAAATCCATCACCGATCCGTTACTGACAGGCATGATAACTCCAAAAGAATACAAACACTCTCTTATAGAAATAACACAGCCTCTGTGTATCAGAAGACGATATCAGATGTAAAGTGACATAATCCCGAATAAACTGTGTGAGTGGTCAATCTTGTCCGTAATGCTCCCAATGTCGCGTCACCGCTGAAATGATCCATATCGCGAGCTTGTTATTCAGCTTCTTTCCGGTACGCTGGATTTTACAGTGTCTTTGCTATGGTTACTCACAAGGGCGGAGAGACAGAAGTATGGCTACTTCCAGGTCTGGATTGGCCTCGGAATCCACCTGTTGTTCGCCTGCGCTTCCGTGGGACATTCCGCGCGTGTAGCGCTGTCGCGAGGAAATGTTCCAAAGTGCACTTTATAACAGCATAACAGAAGAGCGCGACAGCTTGTTTCGCGCGAGTCGCGACGTTTGTTCTATTATTCCATCCGCCGTGACGTCAGCGAGGAATGTGCAGATTCCATGAACGCTTTATTTGCAGGTGGATAACGGTTTGTGGGTCCAGCCGGTCTCGCTCTCGTTCTCTCTCTAGGTAGAGACTGATGCTTATCCAATTAAACAGAAGTAGGTCGGTGAGAGAAGAAACGGAATAATGCACGTGAATGGGCTAAAAACTTGCACTACTCAAGAAAGATGTAGATTTTACCATTTGGTTAAAAAGAGTAGAATAAACCTGTTTTGGTCGACGTTAAAAGTGCATTTTGAGTATGTTTTATATTGTTATTAAATTATTTTAATATTATTTTTTAATAATATTATTTTTTAAATTATTATATTAACGAGAAATATCATTGAAGTGATAACCTGGTCCAAGGTCACAATATTTAAACTATGTGAATTTAGGATCCACTTAAAATGAGGGAAATTATTTAAAAGTTGCACGATTTGAATAGGGAACATGAAATGAACAAGGACAAGCAAGAGCCGTTGAACTTGTGTTTTCTGGTTTAATTCACAAACATATTTGCATGACAAATATATCATTCAAACTTTGAAGTCTTGTTTGACTCCCACCTTGAGTTGGGAAAATTATTATTTTTTATTTTTGTAATTTTTCTAAATTCATGTTTTATATATTTATGCTTTAGCTTTCTGTAAAATTGTATTGTTTGCAAAAGTCAATGTCTTGATATCAGGTGCACTTTACAATAAGTTTATATTTGTTTGTTTATTGTAGCCTATTTATTAATTTCAAGTATAAATTAATACATTTTTAAAATATCTGTTGTAAAGTTGGACCTGAGCTAATACTGACAAACACTGAACAGTTCTATTTTTATTAATTAATTCTAACAAAGATTAATGAATACTGTAACAAAATTTGGGGAGGATGAATGGACAGTTAAGGGTAAAGCTGTAAGTGTTGTAATTCTCATTTTATCCACTTGATGTCGCCACAAGCTTATTCACATAAATTCTTACCCCTGAATAGTTGTCAAAACTGTTCACCAACCCTTATTATAAAAGTTATAGTTCTAATGTTCCAACTAATACTAATTGGTGATATTTTAATTGTCATTTTGATTCATAAAATTGTAGTAGGCTACTGTAGATCTCATTGCTGAGCGATAGGCTATTTAGATTTATAGCGTCGTTAAATTTTGTCTCTGAATGTGTTTTTCCACGTTTAAGCCTAAAATTGTTTTAAGCCTTGCGGCGTTTTAAGCAAAAACAGCGTGAACGTTTTTGTGCGCAGATCTTGCGCAACGTCGTAGAACAGTAAAAACATCTACAGTACATTCTCCTCATCTGAATAATGAGACGTCTGACTCATTACCGCGAATCGACTCATATGAACAGTTTATTTCAAAGAATCAGTTAAAAAGACAATTCCGTCCCTGCGTCCCAATGTGCATACTATCCACCCTGTCTGCCCTAAATAATCTTGAAATGACTATTACATAGAATTTAGCATGGATAGCGTGCACGTTGGGCCCGCGGGCCGTGATTCTTGTGCGTCCGACGTAACGTCGTACGCCATCACGTAACGTTAGTCCTTGACACCCTGGCGTGGCGTGTGCATTACAATACATGCTGTTTATTACGTTTATTAATAAGGGTGGTAATGTAATTTAATGAGTCATTTGCCATGTTTCAGCACATGAGAATGAGTCATTTAGAAACGAAATAGAATTTGCATTTACGACAATGTTACATTCATGTACATGTTGTATGAATAACAGTTTTTGATGTAAATATTAGCTGTAATTTAATAATTAAATTATTAAACCCGACATACAATCAAAAGTAACTTCACGCACCATCCATCAGTCAAATCCTCGCTTCACTGCAAACGCTCTTGTGAGTCGTTTCGTTCCGTTGATTCGGTTTGGGTTTTAGCGGTTTATTGAAAAGATCCGATTCAAAAGAACGAGTCGTTTACGAAATGGAACGTCGCCAGTTTGCATTATCACGCTGTTTGTGGGAATACCGTACGCGCGAGAAACACCAACCCACAAAGCATTACTGACTACAGATTTATTCGATTATGCTTTGCAAATACATCGGTATATCTTTTATCTCGCTCTCTTTAGTTTAGGGCAACGTTAGCATATTAGCCGCCCGGTTCTACTGCTTTTGTGTCTAAATTGTTATGTGCTATTTGCTACTATCGACTATTAGCCTATGCTTTGAAGCATGAGGTATGATAGATAATGTATTTGTATCAATTACATGGAGGTGAACAGGAACAACTTATGCATTGAGAAGTGCTAGTTAGCCAGCTAGCTGAGTAGACTGAAGTGCTATGCATCAACTTGCTCCTGGTCCTCCTCTCAGCTTTTGGATTGCTGACATTGACAGAGACATTTAGATATTAAATGAGCCTAAAGCCCTGGCGCTTGCGTTACATGGGAAATCTACAATGTCGAGGATTCTTCTGGGCCTGGTAATGCTTGGTTAGTAAAAATGTATTCCTTTCTTATTAAAAATATGTATTATAGGAGACCTGAACATTGTCAGCAGCTGCAACCATGGTACATTTGATCCATGCACAGTTGCAAATAACCAAAAAGCCTAAAAACATGCAAAATATTTCTGAATTTTAGAATGAATATGTCAAGAGTATAACGTGCCTTTAACTTTTGTCTTCTTTAACAGGATGCACTGTTACTGTTGAAGATGTTCAAGCCTTTGGTGAGTTACTGACTTTATGATATTGTCTACAGTAGGGGTTTTATATGTCAGGGACTCTCAAATATGATTGTCCCCTTCCTAAATTATAAAAGCAGATTATTTTCAATGTATAGAGACTTATTTATACTGTGCGCGAAATAAATTAAGCATAACTGAAGATACATGCAAAATTAAATTGCTGTAGTAAATTAATCTCTGGAAGATATATATACTTTATATTAAGTGACTACTAAATATTTAGTTTAAAAAACTAAAGAAAAAAATTATATCCAATTTGAAAGTAAAAAAAACAAACAATTGTATTAATTTGGTATGGGGGGGTTTCTGTGGACTTTGAAAAGTACTATTCTAAGCCACTGATCAATAATCAAAAAATATGGATTTGATTCATTCATATGCATGCAATTATAGTATTTATTAATATTTTGAATTAGCTTTTATTTGTATATTTTCATTTTAGTTTTAGTAATTTTGCTATCTGCTTTTGTCGTTTTTATTAGTTTTGGGTTTTTTATATTTCTATTTAGCTTTATTTCAGTATGTCAGTTTATAATCTAACTTTTAGTAATTCTAGTATATTCGATTATTAAGTTTATAGACTTTTGTTGTTTTATATTTTATTTTATTTCCGCTTTAGTAGTCATCATTTCTGGTAGTTGAAATGGTTTTACTTTCAGCTAAGGATAACAACACTGGTTCATTCCCATTATTTCCACAGACGACCCGATCACCAGACTTGTGAATGAAAAAGCAGGTGAGCGGTGCTCGGGTAGAGTGGAGGTGCGTCATGGGCATCAGTGGGGCACCGTGTGCCAGCGTGGTTGGGATCTGGAGGATGCCGCAGTGGTTTGTAGAGAGCTCGACTGCGGCTTCGTGTTAGACATTCCAGGCAGCGCTCGTTTCGGACGGGCCGGTGGAGAAGTGCTGTGGAGGAATGTGAAATGCTCGGGTGACGAGTTTGCCCTGGATCTGTGTGAACGCACCCTCAATGATGATGTGTGTACGCACAGTGAGGATGCTGGAGTGGAGTGCACAGGTACGAGAGCGTTTGAAAGATTTTTATTTATTTTACGCATCCCGTGTTTGTTTGTAGTTGTTCATAATTTTTTCTCCAACCAGGAAAACTTCTAGCACCCACCTTGTCAATTCAGTCTCGCTTCTACACCTATTCGGCCGGAGAGGCCATTCACTTTAAATGCACTGCCCCATACTGGCAGTCCGTCATTGACTTCCATCTGTACAAAAGAGGTGTGGACACTCCGCTAGTGACCCAGAGAGCAGATCCCAGACAAATGACGGTGGATCTGACTCTGTCAGACTCAGAAATCTCCCATCAGGGCAGCTACAGCTGTCTCTACAGGATGCACACCAAACTGGGAAACTCTCCCTCAGGATTTTCTCCACACAGCAACTTCATTAACATCACAGTCTGTAAGTCACATCTGCTGCTAAACTTGTAATGGAGTGCTAAAAGTCTCAGACTGACCTTTATTCCTTATTCTCAGTGGAGATTCACACTCCCCAAATCTGGTACAACACGTCTCCTGAGGCCCGGCCGGGTTGGGTCATCCGGGGCCACAGTTTTAACGTCACCTGCTCCATGCAGCCTCAGTATCCAGGAGGATCCTTTCAGCTGCGTCTCATCAGGCCCAACGGAACCATCCGGCACTCTCTGCCAGCCCTCGCTCCCTCCGTCACCTTTACCTTCTCCAATGCCCAGTCCAATAATAAGGGCTACTACTGCTGTCTCTATAAGGTCCAGACTGGAGAGCGCACATTTATCTCGAGGGAGAGTCAGCCTTTACCCATCTCTATTCGAGGTGAGTTGTGCGCTTTCAGCCCAGGGGGACTTGGGATGTTTAAAATTGCTTGGGCTGCGTTTCCTAAAAGCATCGTAAGCTTAAGTTGATCGTAGCTCCATTGGTTCCAATGGAACAAAAGGCACAAAGAGTCATCTGTAATTCAGGATAAAAGCAACAGTTCCTTTGAAGTTCGCATGAAAATGAAATTTCACATTTTATATTCCATTTATTTACTAAATAATTCATATTCATCAATTCATCCATGTATGTTTCTTTGATTTAAATGTTTTTTTGTTTTTTAACAATAATTCATCACACTCGTATGGAAGGTTGTTTCCACCACAAAATAAAGTAAAACTTTTTATCTCGCAAGTCAGACTATTTTGCAAGATAAAAATGCACAATTACATTTTTTACAAGAACACAATTGTGAGCTGTAAACTCAGAATTCTGAGGGAAAAAAATCTGAATTGCGTGATATGAACACTGAAAAAAATCAGAGATAAAAGTCACAATTACCTTTTTTACAAAAATTAAAAACAGAATTGAAAAATGTAAAATTCTAAGGAAAAAAAAGTCAGAATTGAGATATAACCTGAGATTAAAAAGTTGCAATTACCTTTTTTTATTCCGTGGCGGGAACAGGCTTCTATACACTTGGATGTACTTCACAATACTGAAGAAAATATCTGTGATCTGTCGCTTTTTCTGTTTTATTACAACTTTAAGGACATTAGTTTGGTTTGCTGTTTTATTGAAATGTCAGAAGTAGATCCGGTGATGAGCCCGGTGTTCATCAGTTTACTGGTGTCCAGTTTGACGTTTGTGGTGGCCACGTGTGCCATTCTGATTGTTGCCAAAGTGTACTGCAAGAGAGTGAGCAAACCCACTGAACTGGAGCGAGAGAGCAGGACCTGTGAGTAACTGAATTCAAAAACTATTTAATAATTTGTGTTTCTTTTACTGACAGGTTATATTTTGCTTACAGGTGTTGACAACACATACATTGCCTTGACAATCAAGTAATGGAAGTTCTAAAAGAAGGTCATGTGAATTGTTTTTTGTTTTTATTTGTTTTGTGTGTTGTTTTTTTTTGAGGATGGCTATTTTTTTCCTAATCAGGCACAACACGACGAGTTGTGAATTGTATCTGTTGTGGCAACAAGCACTAAGACTTGAATAAAGCCCAAAGTATGCTTCAGTTTTTATGCTTACGCTAGGGTATGTGTAGGTTGCGCATGACGAAAATTTTGTCAGCAGCACAGTACATAATAAAATGTGCACATGCAGCCCGATACAATGTACATGCAGCTTACACATGCGCTTTGTCTACAAGGTGGAAATTCTGGTCTGGGCTATTGTTTCACAATCGGAAAGGAAACGGTAGACACCCATATTGATGAGTACTTGTGTGAAGGCATTAAAACTCTAGTTTAAACTCTAGTTTAAATACATTTTTATTGCTCAGTATTACTTTAGGAGAGAAAAAGCACAGGCACGGGACAATGAATCAGTAAGTAATGAAGGCATAATGTAAAAAAGTAACATCCGTGTGCTGATTTTTGCATGTTTTTTTTGTTTTGTTTCAGCAACTAGAAACTGGTGGCTTGTTGGTGTTTCAGTGGCCTGTCCAAACCAAAGGGAAGATCTAAGTTTGAAGAACCACAGGAACCACCATTTCTTACTATCTGCAATTCTCTGTCAGTCACAGAGAAACATTTCCATTGTCATTGGTTGGAGGTTTTTCTTTCAATGTTACTGGAGATGGACATTTTTTTTCTTTGAAAGTAAATGCTGACATCACTAGACTTGAAGAGGGGTGACATTACAACACAAGCTGTTGCACTAACAAGGTTAAAAAGGGCTTTTTAGTTTTTGGAGGTACCATGTCTGACCCATCCTGAGGTCTTCCCATATTGTTGCAGGTAAAGACTGTAAAACTGTGTTTTTGTTTTGTTTTTGTTAATGTTTTGGTTTTTTTTTGTGTGTGTGTGTTTCTTTGTATTCTTCAAGGGGCTTTATAATTTAAAATGATATATTTATTGTTTTTTCTACTATAGTTCTTCTGTTTGGTTAATCACAGGTGGGACAGACAGCCTAAGAACAACCTCTTTCGCATTAGGTCACTACAGGGATATGAAAGTATTATTAATTGTGTTTTAACCTGGATTGTTCATTTGTTCTTTTTGAAATGAAAGTGGGCGCTCTGAACGCATTATACACTAGATCTGATGTGATGCTTACACGGACAAAAGAACAAATACACATTTCTAAAACAGCACAGGAAATAATCCCTGTATTTACAAATATAAAAAATAATTAATAACAGTAATAGTAATAAAGGTTGTAGTGTGAATTATAGGCATACACTAAATATTTGAAGCAGCACTACTATTGTCTAGTGAAGCCAAGAAACCAGCTGCGAACACTACAGTACAGTATATGCACTCCATATTTAAAAGGAAAAGCTAAATGTAACCGAGTCATATGTAGACTGAAAGATTACAAACCCAGATAGGCTTGTTCAGTTTGCATTTATACATGTTTTGTACCCATAAAAACAATAGTAAATAATATTTAAAAAGTTGTGAAAACACAGCTGTCACTTCCTGTTACATCCATGTCTTGTAATGTGGAGAGTTAATGGTTGTTTTGTTGCAGTTTTTGGTACGTGTAATAACATTTGTAGACTTTTATTTTGCCATTAAAAACAAAAATCACAATTTTGACATGCATAGTGTTTTTACTGTTAAAAAAATAATTTGATATGTATCTAAAAGGTTCCTTTTAATAAAACCTGTAGTTTTTAAATCACAAAACACCAGAAACAATCAGTTCTGGCATTCATATCATTTGGCTCCAGCATATTCAAATACATAATTCAGAGTACGACCCAAATCCAAAAATGATACTTTCAGACATATTACAATGGAAAATCAGCTTATTACCTATTGTCAAATAATGAAGACTAAATTCCGTAACTTTATCCTTTAAAATATGTTTGTGTAATTCATACGAAAAAGCTTTGAAGTTTTCTAGTAGTAGTCAAGTTGTGATATACCAAACTGTTGAGCCCAAGAAATGACTAAAAATACAGTACTGTAAAATGTATTGCAGCATTACAATGGACAATTGTTGTATCTTGACCAAGGAACAAAATAAAAGATCATAAAAGTCATCTTTTCAACAGGTGCATCCTGTAGCACCCACTTCCTTCATTTTCACAAATGAGTACAGTGTCAGGCTATTACTCTGATAAAACCTCACACAAAAAGTAACCAACATTTAAGAAGTTAAAACACTACAATATGTTAAAAATCACATCTATTGTGCTGAATATTTGCTTGTTTTAGAAATGTAAGATTCCGTTTAATCACACGGAATCTACATCAGTCTTTTGACAGGCTCTGCTGATTCCATATTTATAAAAACCAAGTACAGAAGACCAGATATGATCAGAAACACTAAAAACTGTAGCCAGACTGGGACTAAGCGTGATGAACTTTTCTCTGGTGTTTTCTGGATTTGAGATTCTGGCGGCAAGTTTCTTGCTTGTGACATATTACGGTAAGGAGCTTGAGTCCTATATATGGCAGGCCTTCAAAATAAATTCATGCATTCAATTAATAAAAATAATAATTCCCCTGATGGTGACACACTTTCAGTATAATTCTACACAAAAAAAGCCATCTTACTCATCTATGTAGTCCATCCCTCTATAATCGGACCACGTTCTAATAAAACAAAAGGAGCTTGTTAGTTTCAGTATTTTAGCATAACATGATTTAAACTGCTTTAATATTCAGACTGACTTACCTGTCGATCACATCAACGTATCGTTGCTAAATGAACACAAATGCAACATTATTCATGTATTCATGGAAACAAGTCTGAAACTAGTTTTAATAGGAGTTAGTACTCACAGGTCTGCGATGCTGAACATAGGTGACATCCTCTGTAAGGCAAAAGTGTAATCAGTTCAAATCATTGGTGTAATATGGCATTACATCTAGATGCTCGTGTTTTGTGTTGAATTACCCTCCTCCCTGTAAAATGTCCTGTCGGATTGAGCTTTAGTTCTTCTGTGTTTAGTCATGGCTTCCCTCAGCTTCTTCTCGTATAGGGCTCTGGTGGAATCTGTTTAAATTAATATACACAAATCATATGCAGGACAATAAAAAGAAGAAAAAACAATCCAGGATTATTATAGTAGACTAGGGCTAAGGATACTTGAAGCAAAATAAACGTTATTGGAAATAAAGAATTTTTAAAAAATCAGCAAGTTACCAAAGCAACACTTTTCATTTACATTTATTTTTAACTTGATGTACTAAAACAGCTCAAATAAAACGAACGAAAACTATGTAGACAAGACAACTATGCAGACATAAAAATTATAATAAAAATGACAAAACACAAGATTACTAAAACATTAACTAAAATTAAAACAATAAAATACAAAAAAATAATTAAAAACACATTTAAATTAAATAAAATAATAGTATGCAACAACCCCATTCTGATTACAGTGACTATTAACTTACCGACCACAGGACCATGTTTTATTCCATAATCATCCAGCATCCATCTGATCTCCTCGTTGGATTTACTGCTCAACATTGTCATAACTTAAACTGAACGACAGCGTCTGGTTTTCCGTATGAAATACTTAATTTTCTGTGAAACCGAAAATGACATTTATGACATAGAACACGGTGTAACTTTATCAACAGTGGTAACGAAACTTTATTGAGATACATTATCTTGACTAGGAGATTTGTGATATTTTTTAATCATATATTTGATACTATATTTGAAACACTGTCTTGCAAAATATTTGCATAAATATTCCATATATATATGTACTCATTTAATGTCCTCAATATTAGGCATAGCCTCTGTTGTACTGTAAATACTTCAGGTCTGTGGAATTTGTTTAGTAGCCTAATTCAATGGTAACAAAAAAAAATGTACTAAACGAATCAATACAATGTTGTTTTCAAATCATACATCAAAAACAGAAACTTTTTTTGTGTTGAACATCTTATCCCATATATAGTATCTCCTGAAATATAGACGCTTTTGGTTAACTCGTGACTTTATTTCTGTGCAGTGACGTAAATTTGCAGTTATGAATAGTACACTAACCTTGTTTGCAATGCTCTGACTCGCTTTGAATATGTGACACATTAATATAATACATAAGCAGATAAAACAGACATTGTGGTTGATATTAAGTCACGCTGAGGAATTCGTGGCTATGCTGACGCCTACAAATAACCCGTATCCGTTTGAGTTGTAAACAATGTGACGCGCTTCCGCAACGCAACCAAGTCGGTGACGTCGTGAATTTATGTATTTATTTGTGATGAACCTTATTGGATGACACGGATTCATTCATATTTATATTTAACTTTATTTTTTATTTTATTGTATTGTAAAATGTGACCCTGGACATCATCTGAGAGGCTGAATAAATAAGCTTTCCATTGATGTATGGTTAGTTAGGATAGGACAATATTTGGCCGAGATACAACTAGGCCCATCTGAAAATCTGGAATCTGAGGGTGCAAAAAAAAAAATAATAATAATTTTAAAAATCTAAATATTGAGAAAATCGCCTTTAAAGTTGTCCAAATGAAGTCCTTAGCAATGCATATTACTAATCAAAAGTTTTGATATATTTACGGTAGTAAATTTACAAAATATCTTCATGGAACATGATCTATGAAGCGGCATATTACTAATCAAAAGTTTTGATATATTTACGGTAGTAAATTTACAAAATATCTTCATGGAACATGATCTTTACTTAATATCCTAACGATTTTTGGCATAAAAGAAGAATCGATCATTTTGACCCATACAATGTATTGTTGGCTATTGCTACAAATATACTCGTGCTACTTATGACTGGTTTTGTGCTCCAGGGTCACAAATGTGTTACCCAATAGCCTATATACTGTGAATTAACATTTCTGTGACTATCGTTTATGTTAGTCTACATATAATTAAAATAAAATAAAACAAAATAAAGATAATTAAAAAAAATAAATAAGTGTAAATAAGATTACTCATTGGTAATTAGTTTCTCAGGATTATCAACCGCAAGCCCTTAGATTTTTAATTTCTAAATAGTTTTCATTTTATTTATTTATTTGTTTGTTTGATTGATTCGTTTTATTTTATTTATGCATTATTCAACCAGTTAAACTTTGTAAAATGTGTTACCTATTAGCCTATATACTGTGAATAAACTAATAAAAATAAAGTATAAATAACTCATTAGTAATTAGTTTCTCAGGATTATGAACCGCAACCCCTTAGATTTTTTATTTTCTGTCTAAAAAGCTTTCCTTTTATTTATTTATTTAATGGAGATTAAAAGAAAAAGATTCGAAGTGCAAAAATAATTACTAATGGTATAGCAAAATATGTTACATTTAAATAAATGAGTAACGTGTATATATAAAATTATTACTAGATTATTGTTATTAGATTTATATCAGCAATGTTACTGCTGTAAGTTCACTGCAGCCCTGAACAATCACTGTTACAAGGTTACAACTAGAAAAGCGGAATATGTACTAACAGTGCCACTAGATGGAAGTACTGACCTTGAGTCAACAACAATTGCTCTATCTTTTAAAGAATCTGTGCTTGTATACGTTTAGAAAATGAGGTTAAATATTTATAACATATTGAGATTATGCATGGTAATGTTTTGTTAAAGCATTCTACGGCATATTTTATATATTGAGATATTGTGTAAAGCAGAGGACATTTGTAAACTCCGCAGGTTAAAAAACAACAACTGAGAATGCAAGACGGATCACAGTTGAAACGTCACTCACACGTTTATTTTATTCAGGCCTCCTGCTGCCTGATCCAAGGTCATCCGTAATCACGGTGTTGCCTCGGGTGACTGATTACAGTAGCAGCCAGCAGAGCTGAATCAAAGGCCAGCCTCATTTACAGACTCCCGCGTCCTTTAAAGCCCTCCAATTTCCCTAGACTTCCTGAGGGACAGTCGTTGTTGTGCTAGGCACATTCGCCGGCCACTGCGAATAAGCAGAACTCATAGCATGATATCCCATTAGACCAGAGCAGCTCCCATAAGCCTGAGCAAGAACACAGAATGTCACACCATTAGCATTCCACATTGGCCCCAACCTCCAGCTGTAAAGGTAAAATGAACAGCGTTGCAGGCAGCAAGTCGAAATGCTCTCACACAACCTTTGTAATGGGAATTGAAGGAAGAGCAGCGTGGAATTGCAAAAAAACAACAACAACAACAACAAAACAAAGACAGCTGTCCCTCACTCTAAAGGTCATGCTGTCTTGGTCAGAGTTGGCGGTTTTGGTAATATGTGGAAATGTTTCAGCATTTGTGCCAGGGCGCATTAATGTTCAAAAAGTCCAAATGTCTGTATTGGGAACTGTAAATATAAATGCTTTATGTCTTATCAGGAATCATTTTGTGATGTACACGGTTCTTGAGTTATGACCATTTGAAAATTACACTTTTTAAGGTCTTATGGATAGATTATTAACCTTTTTTTTGTAACTCAGCATATGACTCACTAAAGCTAGTTAATGTCAATGCGTCAAGACAGCTTAAAACATGAAATATATGTTGCAATATGACAAGGAAAATAAAAAAAGTTAGTTAAAAGAGAAAAAAAACCTGCGAAACAACTGAGAACATTACAGTATTAGCATAAAGCTATATTCACAGCTTTATATTAAGAGATAAGCATCTTTTTTACATGTACAAAAACTAAATCTGACAAATCTAATGAGGCCCTATGTCATTTGGAAAAAGCACAATTTGCAAATGGATCCCACTGAGAGAAGAAATTTGTAACATTATGTGCTTGACACTCTCCACGTGGCACAAATTATTGAGGCTCTATGTATAATTTAAATGAAATTACACACGAAGAGCAATATGGCCTACATATCAAACTAGTAATTTCTGGAAACAGAAAATGTGATATAATTATACAGTAACCCAGTTTTCTGAATTACGAACCAATGAGGATCATACTGTTACAATTAATAAGTAATGTGAATAATAAACTGTTTGCTCTTGTCACATTTAACATAATCTTTGAATTTTTTTTTAATGCAATTAAAATGTTCAGCAAAATTAGACCTTGCCGTTTCAATCCTCTACAAAGAACATCCTTGAAAATTTTCATTCATAATGTGTTCCAGTTCAAATGTTCATGTTTTGTCCTCAAAAGGACACAGAGGTTCTGAGTCCGAGAAACACCCCAGTGTTTGAACCTCAGGAGTCTGTGCTGTTTTTTGTAACAGGTGCCGGTCTCCAGTCTGGTTGATAGAAGTGTATGTTGAACATAAATGCCCAGTTGGCAAAGACACGTTTCTCAGTGATGAACCGATGGTGGCTGCCGTGCCGGCCCTGCTCATGGGAGAGATACATTTTACATTCATCTGGCCCCGCAGGCTCGTAGTAGTGATACGGCACTGACAGCTCGAGTTTAGGCGACCTGAGAAGAACAGTTGTCATAAACCACCAAAATACAAGAAGGTTTGAATGAAAGCACAGTATACACAACAGTGATCCAACAGCATTATGGTGAATATGGAAAAGAAAGTCTCACTTGCAGAACTCAGGAGGAATCATGCCATAGACGTCGATTCTGTCACAAATCTCCACAGCGATCGCCATAGTGAACCAACCCGTGCTGAGCCATGAATTGGACCTTTTTCTGAATAACACAAGAGAGAAAGAGCACATCTATGTAGCTGTGATGATCAAACGACACTGTTCCCTGTTCCCTGCAGCCATTACTTCAGTGTCACATGATCCAGATTTGGCGTTTACAATGTTTTAGTTTGAATGGACGTCTTAGATGACTCACAGTGGGAGATGGATTGAGATAAGAGCGATATAAGGAGATAAAGGAGATAAAAGATCCACAAACAGACAGAAAAAACTCAAGAGTTTAAGAACATGTGAGCATTTTGCCCTGAGCAGTTTGTGTCTGATTGGGTACATCCCAGCTGGCAGCTGTCTCCAGCTGGCACTGATCCTCTCCTAACCCTTAATCTGCATTGATGCCAAGCCGTGTGCCCTGTGGGCCAGTGATACCAAGCCTCCAGCAGGCTCTGGTGGTCTGCACATTAGTTAACAACCCATTTTATATTTAAATAAAGTATATCATTTCAAATCTAGACAGATAATCACATTTTATTTATTTATTAATTTGTTTATCATTCATTCATTCATTCAAATAAATCAATTACATTTTAAATTTGCTAGTTTGGTTTTACAAATACAATGATACTATAGTAAGGTCTTATAAAATAAAGTATATCGTTTTTAAATAGTTTCTAGTAATGCAAATAATAAATGATTTATTTATATATTCATATATCGATGTATATAATTTTATATACATTTTCGTATATTTAATTTATATATTTAAATATATAGTTTCTACAATGTTTTTTAGCAAATGGTACAGAATCTAGACAGATAATCACATTTTATTTATTAATTAATTTGTTTATCATTCATTCATTCATTCATTCGTTCATTCATTCAAATGAATCAAATACATTTTGAATTTGCTAGTTTGGTTTCACAAATACAATGATACTATAGTAAGGTCTTAGAAAATAAAGTTTTTAAATAGTTTCTATAGTTTAATTATTGATTGATCCGGTAACTTTTTTTTTTAATTTACTGATTTGGTCTTTCAAATAATAATACTGTAGCTTATTCAATATTATACAACAGTGGAATTCTACACAGCAATATCTTATAAAATAAAGTATATAGTTTCTACAGTGTCTTGCAGCAAGTGATTCAAAATCGAATAATATGATATGATCAATAACTAAAAAATTTAAGTGGTTAATTAAAAGTTACTAAAATAAATACATCTTGAATACACCTGAGTGTACACAACTAATAATGTTTTGCAAATAGTTATGTTGTTATTGAAGGTATTTTTACAAATTCCTAATTTTACTAAAAATAGGTTTTGAGTCATAAATATAAAGACTTTCTGGGTCAAGTCGTTTTTTTTTGTATTCCATTTAAGGAACAAAATTTGCCTTTTCATAAAAATGTTAAAAAAAAAAAAATTTTTTATTACTGTATGACCTCAATACAATAAGGATCTGCAGGAGTCCTCTTATAAAACAAAGTACTGTAAATAGTTTCTACAGTATCTTGCAGCAAGTGGTACAAATCAAGAGAGATAATGCGATTAGGTAAGAAACATTACTTTAGAATGCGATTAGGACACAAAGAAACATTACCATCCTCACCTATCTTTCCCTGTTTCCTTCTTAAAGAGCTCATCAAAATGCAGCATCTTTAACCTCGAGATGACGTACACCTGTAGTTTAGGCATCATCTGCTTCAGCAGATGCAGGTTGTTGTAGACAAGGCCTTTACCGTCTTGTCGCATGTAGTTTCCAGGCCCCCAGAAGATAAAGAAGGTGTTCTGGCTGGAGTTGAGTAACTCAAGGCGGTTTCGTAGCACACGTTGCATGCTGGAGTGCGCGACCACACGCAAACTCGTTCGCTGGCCCACGTCCCTCTGGTAGCCTTGTGTTGGGGCATCATTCATACGGATGACGCACTCCTTGCGGTCAATCTCCCCACCTCGACCACTTCCAGTCATGTGACCAGAGCTAGTCACTAAGGCACAGCTTTTGCAGTGCATCCTAAGAGGCTGAGGATGGAGACAATGATGAGAAGTTTTAGATTTCATGTTCAACATATAATTTATTCAAGTTGGTTTCATACACTTTTGAAATGTTTTCTGAAATGATCCAATAAAGTATAATCTAATAACTCTAATAACTTAATTAGAACTTACTAAAATACTTCCCTTGCATTTGATGTGTGTGTGTGTGTGTGTGTGTGTTCTGGGTCAAGTTGTTTTTGTACTCACTCTAAATTTTTAGAAAATCAATTTTTAAAACAAAATTGCTTCACTGCTATTTTTTCAAATAAATAATAATAAAAGTTTTTTTCAAGACTTTCAACCTTTTTTTCCTTTTTACTTCCACACAGTTAAACTACCCATTGTCGACTCTACACCCCACATTAAATATCAAAATGACTCTTATTCAGAAATGAAAAACATGTCCATCATAGAAAAGATGTACTAATTTTGTAAGAAATGAAAAACATGTCCATCATAGAAAAGATGTACTAATTTTGTATGAAATCTGAAAGCTACAATTATGAACAGGCTACAATTATGAGGACAAAAGACGAAAGGATAAAGCTATAGTGGGTGAATGATTTAGATCTATGTTGAAGGATCTGAGGACCCTTAAATGCTGTTTTGTGTTTCTTAAAGAGAGCAACCACACATTTGTGTTGTGTTTTACTTCCTTTCTTTTATATAAATTTATTCTCCATTTATTCATTCATTCATTAATTCATTTATAATAATTTAATCATTTTATTATTCCATTTAATCATATAATCATTTTAATCATGACAACTCTCAGAAGATTTTAGCATGGTGATGGATATGACAATGTTAATGTTATAACCATTTTTATACTCATTTCATTGATTTATTCAATAATTAGTCATATATTATAGTATTATTTTTATATTATAGTATATTTTTTATTATAATATTTTCCATTGTTGTTTAGTCTTATGATGTGTGGTTTGAAGGGCTATTTGTCTTCGTGAGTAAGAGATAAGAAAATATCTCCATTTCAAGGTTTTTAACATCACGGGATGTTAAGAAGAAGTAAATTTCCATTGCTATTGATTGTGGTATAATAACACTTGTTGGATTTGTACTAGTCAGACGAAGTCTGAGCACTGAATCATACACAACTAAGATTATTCAATAAACTCTGCTTCTTTTTTATCATCAAATCAATAAATCTCCTGCTTCTGCTCTTCTCTGTCAGTCAACTTCTCGGCTGATAGAAGACTGTTAATACAAAACAGATATTTTCTGACAGGATCTGGCATCCGGGGCTGGATTAGATTTTTCTGGCATGGACACATGGTGTAACATTTCGTCGTAGTCGGCAGGATGGAATGACAATGAGTTTTTATCTTCATAAGAGTCAGAGTTGTGATTGTTTCTCGTATGACCAGAGGATGGATTGTCCCAAACCGCTGAGCTACTACTGACTCCGGACCAACAAGTGAGGATGAAGACGATTCCGGCAGGCGTCTTCCCCTGGCTAAACTGCAGCAAGGCAGTGTGAGTGTGTTCTGTTTGACATTTCATCGAAATTCAGTACCATGGGTAGCAAAGCTAACGGGTCAGATATGATATCATTTCTATAGTTATGGAGGAGTCAGAAGTGAAGTTAAATGATGACATAATTTTGATAGAACAGTTGAAAGAGCATTTTAAGATCAATAAGCAGCAGCAGTAATACTTGATGAATAGTTGCTAAATATACAATCACACACAGTGCAGAAAGGTGATCTCAGCTAACCTAGTGACAACAGAAAATCTGAAGGGGTTAAAAGATATTTGTCAGATTAAACAGAAGGCTAAGTAAGAAGGCTAAGTTTCTCAGCTCAGTGTGAAATTATCATCTTGTCTAAGGCTTTGAAAGGGAGCATTTCATCAGGATATTTTACAAAGGTTCAATGACATGAGAAACTGGTCATTTGAGAGATTTCTAGAACAACAATGGTTTTTAGTGACACTGATTAGATTAAAACGTAGTTGTAAATAACATTTAGACAATTTGGAACTCTAAATTGTAATTAGATTTTCTACGCTGTTCATCATTTGTGGACAATGGAGAATGCAAGGCAAGTAACAACAGACTAAAAGTCTAAATCGGATCTAAATTATCAGATATATAATAGACTCTGAACCTTGCTTCTTTATCTGATCAGTTTGTGTCGGACACTTGTGTCGGGTGTTTTAAATGTGTTCATGTTTAATCAATATGGGCGAAGAGATTTTTAGGAAAAGTGGAAGAAGTTAATGGATGTGTGATGTTAAAAACACAATTTGCCAACTCTATTCTATTTAGTTGGGGGAAACCTGCACCCTCAGGGCTGTTTTGTGAATTTTAATGTGATAATATAACTTAAAATTCCAAGTTTGGATGCATGAAAACCGCCTCCAGAGCAGAGGACGGACATTGCATTGTGCCAAGGTAGACAGTTGTTTTATTAGCTACCCCGGCATTCAGATGTAGGAGATGTAGGAGTAGAATTATTATGAAAAAACAGATGGATACATTGTGAATTAGCTCATTTATTTTGAATGAGCCTGGGGGAAATGCTGTAGGAAGGAGTCATGAGGAAGAACCTCGGGGCCAACCTCATGATGAAGATATGGGGTGGGGGGCTACAATGATTAGCTTACACCAGACTACAGTTTAGTCGCCAGCCAAATGGTCTCTATGGTCGTTGTTTATCTTTAATAATAATAAATATAATAAATTATCTGATAAAAAAATTGTTTATCAGAGCAGACTACTGACACATTCTGAGCTACAAAAGAGATATTAGACTTTTTATATTAATGTCCTAAGATAAGCTATATATTGCTACTGAATTTGAGATATTTTCAAAGATACATGACTGAAAAGAAACTGAATTAGACTTTAGTTTTTTGCTTTGGTTTTTAACATACATACAAGGGTATTTTAATCGTCAAATACAATTAAAACAGGCCAATCATTGGGTGGTTTTAATTATCATCTGATATTGTCAAAACATAATGTGATGTGGATTCAATGATTTATCCATGGCTATAGAAGGTCATAGCGATGTCATTTTGATCAAACCTCAAGGAATTTTTCCTTATTCTCCACATAATGGATTTGTATGCACATTTACTACCACTATCTGGTTTGATTTCTAAGTAACATGGGTAAATTTGGCAGCGTACCAATTGACTGCCACTAAATGGTGCACTCTAATTTACAATTCTTGTTTCAATTTGATAAACCTGCCAGACAACTTGAGTAAATAGGGCACAGAAAATCCTAATGCTGAGACAACAAGAGATGCTATGATGACAAATGGTGTTAAAAGTGATAAAGTTATAAAGAGGTAAAAGCACAGACAATATGAAATAAGAATATGTTTTCACAATGATTTTTTGGGAATTCCAATTGTCCCAATTATCAACTGAATGTTATTCATACATCTTAGACAACATTGGAGAGCAGTCTACAATTTAGCTTAAGTTCTGCATTAACAGGTAGCCAAACTCATATTTCTTTTATATCTAAATGGGGACATATAGATTAGATCAATATTGGGGCCACTCTGGAATAATTTCAAAGCTTTAGTTACTGTTTCAGGAAAATTTATCATCTTGCTCTTGTACATTGCCATAAGAGTGTTGATTTTCTTTGTCAGATTACTGTTAACTGTTGTACGACAACAGTTAATATACGTGGTATGATAGAAGAAACCTGTTCTTTTGAACATGTAGAAGGGAAGAGTACAGCCTGATCACCGAACTTTTCAAAGTATTTTTGTGATGATGATTATGGAAGTTTGCTTCCGTTTAATCAGTCTATGTAATCAAATGGTTTCATATGATGAATATCATATGATATTCATTTGGGAATGAAGGATCTAACAATCCTCAAATACATAGAGAGCAACCATACATTTGTGTTGTGTTTTACTTCCTTTCTTGTATATTCACTTATTCTCCATTGATTGATTCATTGATTCATAATCATTTATAATTAGAAAAATTTTATTATTCCATTTAATCATATAATCATTTATATTAATCATTTTAACCATTCATATATACTCATTTAATTAAATTGTTCATTGATTAGTCATTTATATTATATTATTATTTTATATTATTTTTCCTTTCTTGTTTAGTCTTATGATGTGTGGTTTAAAGGGCTTAATTTCAAGGTTTTTAACATCATGGGATATTGTTGTGAAGCAGTAATTTTCCAGTGATATAACTTGTGGTATAATAACATTTGTTGGATTGGTGTTCATCAGACGAAGTCTGACCATTTAAATATACTCAACAAAGACTATTCCATAAACTCTGCTCCTTTTTTATCATCATCACTATCATGGTGTCTTCACTGGCTTTGCTCAGTCAACTTCTTGGTAGGGGTTGCACCGACTAATCGACTTCAATACTCTGCCATGCCGCTTTAAGCTCGACGTCGACTAGTCGCTGGTGCTATAGAGGGCGCAACAGGATAATAAATCTTTGAAGGACTTCCACATTTACACTCCGTTTCCAAAACAGTTCAAATGACAAATAAATGCATACTCTGAAAGCGCTCCACAAGACATGTGTGATTATATTACTGGATGCTCGAAATTGAACGGCAGAATGCACGTTTTAAACAGTTTATTGTACAGGTATGTTAATCGCCGATGAAATTGAACGGCAGAATGCACGTTTTAAACAGTTTATTGTACAGGTATGTTAATCGCCGTTCTAATCTAATGCGCTGCTGCACTGTAACGCACACACATAGGCTACAGACAGTAGCGCGTACATCACGCGCACATATTCATTCAGCGCGGAAATGTATTGTCAACACTGTTCTGTGATTTCTCAATAAAATAGCTTAGAAACTGAGAAGTTCTAGCATATATTTCTTAATAACTAAATTCTACTGCTTCACTACTAGTAGAGAGACGCTGCCAGGTAGAATTAATTCACACACGCAATCGCTCTCACTAATGCATTCATATTAATGTAATCTTTACTGTGCTACTTTATCTGTATCTGATTTAGAATGAGCAGAAATCTGTGAGAAATATAACGACCCAAAAAATAACTGATAAAAATGAGCTGTTATAAGAGCAACAGCCATGTGGGCAGCGCTGTCATATGCCATAGCTGTGCACAAGGTGTTTGTCACAGCTCCAGACTTATTTGTTCATCAATGACGTCATCAGCGAGTAGTCGACTTCGACTCGACTTTTCATCACATAAAAGTCGACTTCAAAAAATCAGAAGTCGTTCAACCCCTACTTCTTGGCTGATAGAAGACTGTTAATACCGTTTTAGGTACCAGACAAAACACTGGTTTTGGGTACCAAGACTTGCTGTTAATGGGGTTTGGGTATTAGACAATTTTGCTGACTACTAGTGACTAGTTGTTCAAAACGGGTATTTTCTGACAGGATCTGGCATCCGGGGCTGGATCTGATATTTACATTTACATTTAGACATTTAGAAGACGCTTTTATCCAAAGCGACTTACAAATGAGGACAATGGAAGCAATCAAAATCAACAAAAGAGCAAAGTCTCAGTTAGCTTAATGCAGTACACTTAGCAAGTTTTTTTTTTAAATCATATAATAAATAAAAAGAAAACAGATAGAATAGAAAAAGAATAGAGCAAGCTAGTGTTAGAGGCCATTTTTTCTTTTGTTAATCAGAAGAAGTCCGAAAGTCAGAATTATAATTGTATAATAAATAAAAATTATAAATTATAAAATTATTTGATATTTCTGGCATGGAGACATGATCTAACAATGTGAATGAGATTACCGCCAAATGAATGCATGGAAACACACTGAAAGGGCAGAAAAGATCAAAGTGCCTGGTCCACAAAGACTCCCTTTACCTTTATTGTTATTTTTAGCTCCATTATTGAATCTCTCCAGCATAATCAACACTAAGGCATTGAACCAATTCACAAGAAAAGCATTAAGGGAAAGCATTCTGAACCCTCATTTAAGAGGAAAGATTTGCCTAGAGCCTACAGAGTGTCTTAAAAACTAAAGTATAGCATAACATGTTCAACGTGAATCCAGATTGCATTCAATTCACAAAAATTGCTCTTTTTTATCAATATGTCAGTCAATACAAACAATCCACCTGATTTTCAAACTGTAAAACATGGGGCAGGAAAGGTGTGTATCCTCACACTAAATGTTCTCTAAAAACATTGTATTGCACTATTTTTGCAAAATAATGCTTAATCCAATTCATAGTTGAGCTAAAATGACTAATTTGTAGACATGACTTCAAGACAAAAGGGCCAAAATGGGGCTGAAACAACACAGTAGCCCAACAGACCTGCCACTGTGTAAGATGATTCATTTATAATGCAAGTGAAGCTGCCCTTTCCCTATGCAGGTATCTCTGCCTCTATTAGATTTCTTCTGCAGTGATAAACAGGGTTGTTTCCATGGAGATAATAGCCCAGTGGAGAGCAAGCAAATCAGGCCCAGTAAATAACCATCCACACTTATTATTCTCTCATTAACATCCTCATTCTTAAGCTCTCTCCAGTGGGACATATGATCATCATTACTCTAATAGCAATCCCCCTTTCTATTTTTGAGAACCTTTCTGAGAAAAAATGGATTCAGGCCATTATCCTTTATGGAAAAACATGCACCCTGTACAGAAGTTTTGAACATTTGATTGAGTGTATGAAGCTGATGGAGGTTAAATTGTGTTTCATAAAATTTGCATCATTATTTCATGAGCAAGGAATGATGCAGCAATATGAAAATATCGGTGGTGGTCGCTATTAAATACACTACTTTATCTATATAAATTAAAGATACAATCTAAAAAGTAATCATTTTATAATATAAAAATAATAAATGTAATAGAAATTTAATTTTGGAAACAACACAATATTATGTCAAGCATGAAAAAATATTAATTTTGAGTTTTGCTAAAGATTACATTTAACAATATTAAATTATTATAGTTTTTAAAGATGCAATTGAGGGTTATATGATGGTAAAGGTAATATGAGCATGCCAATTAAATATCCAAAACAAGCTCATAAATATCCAACATCCACCAATATTTCATTAAAAAAAATCATATTTTAAGATGACTTAATTCATACACTACATTGCAAAGTAGGTCGACACTGGATCATAGGCATCACACCATTCAAAATGAGCTTTTCCCATCAGACAGATCCTCTGAATGTTTTGGGTGAAGTGAAATTGGAAAACTATTTCCTTCCCCTGATGGTTAGAAAATGCATGTGATTTTTGATGAAGAATTGTAGGCAATGTAGCGATCTTCCACACTGGCTGTTCATTTGCACTAATACGAGCAAATCTTCCGCTTCTGACTGTTACAAAATTACTTCCACGGAGTATCCATTAAAATCTGCCTCTGAATCCTGGAGCTCTTATTAGCTCGGATAGGAGTACTCTTTTGACTAATGAGAACTGGTAGACTTGAGAGCCGTGTCTGTCAGTGAGAAGTATGACAGAGATGCCTTATGACAATGAGACCGACTTTGAAGAATACTTCTTGCTTTGATGAGCACAGGTATTGTCAGGTTCAAATCTAAAGATGTCAAAAATATTTTTTTTAAATCACTAACAAGAACGCAGCTCTCTTAGATGTTTTATATTTAGATGCTTTATATTTCATCATACCCATAATAAAGGCATAGTTCACCCAAAAATACAAGTTCTATCATTTATTCACCCTCATGTCACAATCGTCCCTCTCTATTGTAGGAAACAAAAAGGGTAATTTATAGCAGAATGTCCAAGCTGCTCTTTTCCAGACAATGAAAGTGAATGGTGACCATGACTGTAGAGCTTTACACTACGTACTTCTGTTTCTGACACGATTCTATTGTATGGCTTCAGAAGCCCTGGAATATAGTGCATAATGATGCTTTCTGGAGCTTTTTTTTCAGAGCTTGACAGACTCTGGTCCCCATCCACTTTCACTGTATAGAGGAGAGCAGTGAAAACATTCATCAAAAATGTCCTTTTATCTTCCACAGAAGAAAGAAAGCACGTGGGGGGTGAGTAAATGATGCAGAGCTTTCATTTTCAGGTGAACTAGCCCTTTAATGACCAAAATATATCATCCATGTTTACCTGATATACTTAGGCAAGTAATCACTGTGTAATCTCTCATTACGCACTCTATATACATATAACTATATGTGAATTTTTAACACCCATGCAGAGTAAATAGCATTTCTGCACAGTTGTAGTATTTAAACCAAATCCCTGGTGACATTATAGAGCACAGGTGAAGAGGGAAAGAGAAGAAAGGGAGAGAACCGAGAGACAGATAGATTTACATCCTTGACAGTTCTGGTGATTACAATGCCTCAAGATTAGGCCAAAGCTTGACAACACCTGCTTGCAGCTTGCCACTTTATCTGATCAGGAGTGAAGGAAGAAATTATAGCATCACTTGGATGGTGTAATTTAAAAGGCTTTAAAGGCCTGCACCTGATTTATCATGAAAAACTGCAGAGAGACAGGAGACAGAAAAAGATGACAGAAATAAAGAAAAATGGCCAAGTCTTCTGAATATTATAGTGCACTGCATGTCATGTGATGCCAGTGCCAATATAATAATGCTTATCTGTCTGAGGATATTATTTGATGACTAAGGAGAAAAGCAACTGCATAAAAATTGTATTATGAAAAATGTAAGGATTCTTCATATTTAAGTTATATAAGGAAAATTATCCAATTGTCTTGACCCATCCGAGTCGAGTTAATGGGCTTATGCATGAGTGAGCATAATTTGAATTTGAATTCTGGAAACAATTAAGGTTTTTTGCAAAGGTAAAGTATAGGAGACCCAAGACTGGTCAGATACAGTCTGAGAGGTGAGATTATGGATTTTAATGTAAACATTTATTATGATCTCCAGATGTCTGTGAAACATTTACAAAAAAAAAAAAAACAGACATTTTGGAGCTAGGATTGGGTTGGGGATATAGAAAAGATGAGACTAAGGTGCTGAGCATTCCACTTTCACAAAAAAAGGGTTTTAACATTTTAATAATTAAATCAAAAGTCGTTAATTATAACTTACAAGCCAATTATGCGATTTCACAGATCTCATAAGACTGATGTGTTTAGTCAGTCATCAAAACTAAATATGTTTATTAATACATTTGAAAACCATGAAAGAAGCTTCAAAGAAATATATTTTTTAAGGTTTTCATCTGTTAGTTGCTAAATTTAGTTTAGTAAACTAAGTGCCATATTAATAATTTTAGTGCTTGATTGCATTTTACACACCTAATGAAAGCAAGTCACCTTATGATCAATGATGCTGCTGTAACCTTCTAAGTGGGATGTTTGCTGTTGTAGAATGTCCATCTGATGTCCATCTGACTGCATCTGATCTTCTGGTGTGTCAGTAAAACTGCTGTTGTACAGGAACAATAAGCTTGTAAGCACGCTTACAACGCCAATCAATATGATCCCATGACGCTGAAACAAAAGGAACAAGAAATTATTATTGAGGATGCTCAGATTATCCTTCATCAATGCTTCTGCTGACAGATGCATCGGCAAATAAAGGCTCATTTTGTGGCATGAATGAGATGTTAATAATTTACCACAATATACATGAAAAAGATTTGATACATAGCTTTAAAATGAAATGTTCAATGAACTGAATAAGCAGCTAGTGTGTTTAAAAAAATAATAATAATTGCATGAAATTTACAACCTCCATGTTAGGGTAAATTGTGATTTTACAGTAGTTTGATTGCAAGTTTTTAGTAAGTTAAAATGTTTTATAATTTCATTACCCATCTAAGCATCACTGTGACAAAAGGCTTTTTTTTTTTTTTACATATTAAAACATGAAAATTATTAAATTAAACAAAATAAATAAAACATCCCAAACAAGAGTTTACATTTAAATTTTACATATTTATATTTAAATTAAATTGCATTGAATTATATAATTTCATTTGTGTACATAGCAATACAAAAACGTGCTCACCAAACATTAATTTGGCAACATAGTCGTGCCTCTATTTGATATATTAATCATCCAGGCATCTGTAGTATATTCATTGAAATCATGCTTACAACATTTTACCATGGCAACCGCAGTTTCCACCAAAATAGTATAAGGCTAATACTTAGTGCAACTTGCCTTTGACAAAACATCAGAAAGTAAATAACAACAAAAAGGCAGAAAGATTCTTAAAATCTGGAGAAAATGTCATATTCATCACTGATTACGTTTTTGCGTTATCAACAATAACTGGAGTAATATGACACCGTGGCGGAAACTACGTACCATAGTACATGTTTGTAAAGTTGTATAATGTCAGAGAGAGTTTGCGCTACCGTTCGCGTCTTCATATTGTGAAGTGTTTAATTCTGTCCGTTTAGTCCATGCGTGTTCTTCAGCCTCACCGACAGCAGCTTTACAAATCCACACTTCACATCTTCCAGCCAGCACTTCTGCTCACACACATCCTCATATACTGAAGCTCAGCTGAACTCTGTCAGAAATACAGTCCTCCGTTCACACGCGGCTGCGCGCGCGCGTGGTCTTAAAGAACGCCGAGCCTCAATCCATTACAATTCATTACAAACATTTAAAATCATTTTTAAAAATATTGTAACATTTTAGGTAGTCAAAGACTGTCGCTATTAAGCTCGAAATGTTAGCTACTAGGAAACGTTCATTCAAGTGGGCGGGTTGAATTTTGAGTGGGTGCAGTACAACTGTCCTGCATGTGAGATTGATAGATGGTGTGTGAGCTGAAGGGACTGTAGTGCTGTAGGCTTCACTTCCTAAACTGAGCTAATGGCATTTTCCTCTTTTGTATATTTAGCCTACAGTGATACAAATTTGATTTTGACAGCTGGACCACAATGATTGTTACCCATGTAAAACAATATCAAATTATGATCTTCTTGATAACTGCAACGATCGTTTTAGGCTAGTACATTTTTTGTAAGGGGTTGATTTAAATTAATTTCTTTTTGGATTTGCAATCATATTGGCTACTTTCATTTTATTCCCTCAGGCCTTATAAAAGAGGATAAAACATTTTTTTAAATGTCTTTGGTGCAAGAAATAAAATACTGTTTTCTAGAGAATGGAATGATTTGTAGTGATGTGATGATCTTACTGTAATTCAGTTCTCCATTATGTTGTAGGCTATTAATGAGATGGCTTGATATATGATATATGTTAATGATTGGCAGTATGCAGCAGATGATATCTGATCATTTCATAAGTAGTCATTTGATATTTCTGTCTGAATCTGGCTGACACATCATGAATGATTTTTAGTATGACTCATAAATCATAAAGCAACATACAGCATTAAGTTCAGATATTTTTTCAGAAAATATAATTATATAAATTAATAAAATAATATACTTACTTTTTAAAAATTTGGACAGGACATTGAATGTAATTCAATCGAGTATAGGCATCGCAAACTGTTACACTAAAACCTTTGGTTCTATGAAGATCAATAGGAGCATTCAATAAACACCACAGGCAGACATTTTCATAAACTGTATTCACTGATACTGCAGACAGAAACCTCACAGAGATGTATGTTTTTGATGCATGTGCTTTTAAACTCAGCCTCAGCAATTTATTACAGTGCATTAATTGATGGGAAATTCTGGGTTGTAATATCAAACTCACATTCAGTTCCCTTCGATGTCACTTAAGAAACCATTATAATCCATCAGTTTTTTATTATTATGGGGCACAGTGACTGACATATTAAACAATGCTTATGATTTATAAAAGCCTACCATGCCAAATGCCAAAACAGAATAATTTATTTTGATAATCTAAAAGTCAGTTCTCAGCCCATCACATTGCCACTATGATATTCCACATACATCTAAATGGATCTTCATTTGATGCCATAGAGGTCACTGACACCATTATTTTCATGGTTTATGAGGGGTGACGCAGGTGTCTTAGAATGAAAGTCTGGTAATGTGAACTGACTTCAGCAAAAAAAGCACAGCCTATATCCCAAACCGCCAACATACGGCCTGGATGTACAAGATACCATCTTCTCTTCTAAAAACGGCACGCAATGTGGCAGAGATTCTCACGGGAGCAGAGATTTGCTGGAAGCTGTAATTTCGTCTGGAACTGCGAGGAAATTGAAATATACATTTTTTCCTTTCACGCAACACTATATTTCATATATTGCCCATACATTTTTCAAATATCACCTTCACTTTTTAGATTTACAACTGCTCTCAACCCTTTGATTGTGTGAGAGTAAGACACTGATTCATGATGGATGTCTTGCTGTGTGCATTATTTTTGTTAAAAATATATATATATATTCCAAAGAATTACTAATTAGACATCTGTGCACATGATTATTGATACCTGGACTAATATTTATGTTACAGAATTATATTTACAATTCTCTTTCTCATTAATATATTTGTGTTTAAAGGGGTCATATGATGCGATTTCAATTTTTATTTTCTCTTTGAAGTGTTACAAGCTCTTGGTGCATAAAGAA
>NW_015649610.1:478603-504289 GCF_001515625.1 Sinocyclocheilus rhinocerous
AGCACGACGCGATGCAACGCAACGCGTAAAAAGACTGTATAAGTCATTAGAATCCGTAATTATGTCCCCACTGGGTGCAACAAATGCCTCGTTTAATGGAAATAAATGCATGAATCTAATGTATTTTTCGGCATTATTTAATTGATAATAATCATTTTACTATGACTTGTATGTGGTTGTTTGTCTGTGAAAACAAAGAAGCCAATGATCTGAAGCACTCAGGATGAAATTTGCTAATTTCCTTCACTGAGCATGCGGGTGAAAATTAGAAAAGTGCGAAGGCATCTGGGGATTGATTCAGTGTTTGTTGTCATTGGAGACAAATGAGAATTAGATTTTGCTTGCCCCCTGTCTGCCTCGTCAGTATATTTGATTAAATCATTCCTTGAGGCTGAGATTTATTCTGATCTGTGTGTATTGGGGGGACAGTGGTGACAGGAAGATAGTTGGCGATGCGTTTGGCATAAAATTAAAGCTTATTTGAATTAAATAGTCTTTCCTCTCTGATGAGGTCACAAACCGCTGCTCTTCCAGTGGACGGACAGATCAATTTTCAGATAGATCACAGTGGTGGTATTACTGCCTTGAAGAAGCAGCAATCAAATCTTCTGCCTCTCTGTTTATATATACAGTGTCTCTCATATATCTTTCTCTTCTCACTACATTTATGTAAAAGCACTAGATGTCTCAGGAGTTTATTTAACAATCTGAAATCCTAAACAGCTGTAGACACTGAAGGCAAAGGAACAACAAGAAAAGTTTACCATTAATGTTTACTGTTAATATATAACACATAAGTAATTATTACTATAAATGATCAATAAATATTAAGTAGCCTATTCCACACTTTTGACCGATAATGTGCACTGGTTTGGGTGGTTTATGGAGACACAAATTTGTATAATGACATGGGTATGACAGAGGTATTACAATGTGAAGGTGGTTTATGAGGACACTGTGTCCCGTAATTCAAAAGGCATAAAAAACACACTAAATGGTGTTTTTTTGAAAATCTAAAAATGCACAAAGTTTTCTAGGTTTGGGTGTAGGGTTGGTATAGGGCGATAGAAAATACAGTTTGTACAGTATAAAAACCATTATACCTATGGAGAGTCCCCATAACCATACATCCCCACAAGTATAGTAATACCAGTAAATTCTGACTTAGTTTGTGGGGACATTTTTTTGTTCCCATGAGAAAACAAGCTTATAAATCATACAGAATGAAGTTTTTTGAAAATCTAAAAATGCAGAAAGTTTTGCGTGAGTGGGTAGAGGTAGCGGTAGGGTAAGGGGGTTAGAAAATACAGTTTGTACAGAATAAAAACCATTATGCCTATGGAATGTCCCCATAAAACATGGAAACCAGTGTGTATGTGTAACTCAAATATCTAATCAGCCAAACTAATGGCAGCAACTCAGTGCATTTAGGCATGTTGATATGGTCAAGATGATCTGCTGAAGTTCAAACCAAGCATCAGAATGGGGAAGAAAGATGATTTAAGTGATTTTGAATGTGGCTTGGTAGTTAATGCCAGACGGGCTGGTCTGAGTATTTCAGAAACTGCTGATCTACTGGGAATTTCATGCACAACCATCTCTAGAGTTTACAGAGAATGGTCCAAAAACGGCAGTTCTGTGGATGAAAATGCATTGTTGATGCCAGAGGTCAGAAGAGAACGGTCAGACTGGTTTGAGCTGATAGAAAGGCAAGAGTAATTCAAACAACTACTCGTTACAACTGAGGTATGCAGAAAAGAATGATGTATGCAAACCTTGAAGCAGATGGGCTACAGCAGCAGAAGTCCACACCAGGTGCCAACTAAGACCAAATCATCTCAAACTGGTTTCTTGAACATGACAATAAGTTCACTGTACTCAAATGACCTCCACAGTCACCAGATCTCAATCCAATAGAGCACTTTTGGGATGTGGTGAAACAAGAGATTCGCTTCATGGATTTGCAGTTGACAAATCTGCAGCAACTGCATGATGCTATCGTGTCAATATGGACAGAAATCTCTGAGGAATGTTTCCCACACCTTGTTAAATCTATGCCACATAGAATTAAGGCAGTTCTGAAGGCAAAAAGGTACCTAATAAATACAATCCAAGCTTCAAAGGACCACATTGCATGTTATCTTCTGAATGTCATTCCATATAAAATATCTACAGCTTTTAAAAGTTGTACTCAAAAGCACAGTGTAGACAGTTCATGGCCTTTGATTCAAATCTGCAACCTTTCATCGACTCTACTGCACTACTCTACAGCACAGCATAAGAAATGTTCAGAAAATGCCTCCATGAATATCTGTGTAGAAGCTATTTTAAGATCCTGAAGCATATGGAGCCCACCAAAACCCAACAAGTGTCTGGCCTTTTACGTGGCACCCTGAACAGATGAGCTGTCTCCTCACAAGACAGTGGTGATCACACAGAGAAGCAGGGGACACACTTTGTGAATGTTAATATATTCATAGCAGGTGCCTGAAGAAAGGCACTAACCAAGTGTCTCACACATGGAGCAATCCTATGATTTAATCCTAAGAATCCTAAGAGCACATCAGAAAATGGAGCAGGTGTCTGTCCTACCTGAGGAATTAATTCAAAGTTTTGAAGCCAAGCTTAAACTGTATCTAGTCTCAGTTTATCCAAACCATGTATTACTGCTGGACAGCAAATAGCTTCTGGGGGGAAAATTTCACTTCCAATTTTAACCAGGCTCTCAGATCAATCTGAATGAAAGAGATATGTGAATATTCCAGATGGCCCATTACTAAATTACTTTATACGGATTATGAAATTAGAGCAGTCATTTTATCTGACTCATTTGCCCACAGGTACCACTTTAGACTTTAGTAGCTCACTATTGTTCAAAAGGGATGATTGTTTTAGGTTACAAACTATAGCCTGGAATATAATGAGTTTTAATGTAACTGAACATTTTATAGTCACAAAAAAGTCTGAAAACCAATGGAAATCACAACAAAAGTGCTGAGGCTCTTATTGTATGTTCTATATACTACTTTTTTTTCATATACATTCAAATGGTTGGGTTCATAATGATTTTTTTTTAAGAAATAGGTTTTTTTTTCAGAAAAGAAACATTAAATTGATCAACAGTGACAGTAAAGAAATTTACAATGTTAGAAAAAAATATATATATTTCAAATAAATGCATTTTATTGTATTTTTTTCTTGATATTCATTAAATGATAGAATAATTTCTAAAGGATCATGTGACACTGAATGGCTGCAGAAAATCACAGGAATACCTCTTAAAATACTACATTTTTTATTAGTATTAAATTATTATTATTATTATTATTTTATTATTATAATATTAGGCTACTGTATTTTGATCAAATAAATTCAGCCTTGGCGAGCATAAGACACTTTCAGAAACAAGACATTACTGACCCAGTAATGTCTTGTTTAACAGCCTAGCCTACAATTTAAAAGCATTACCAACCAATGTTTTTTTTAACAAAGTGTCCTTATTCAGTCATAGCAAACTAAATATCCTCACAAACAGTGTTGGGGAGTAACTAGTTACATGTAACGGCGTTACGTAATTTAATTAAAAAATAAATGTAACTGTAATCAGTTACAGTTACTAAGAAAAAATGTGTAATTCAATTACAGTTACTTATGAAAATGTTAACGATTACAAAGGGGGTTACATTTGAATAATTACACGCGTCCACATTCAGATTTAATTGATTTCTTTCCCAAATTGCACTGACTAGGCTACTCTAAAATATGAGACATGGGCCTACGGCCGCGATGCGGAAAACACGGAGTGGTTTGTAGAATCCAGTCATAAAAACGGAACTCCTATTACACGGAATGTCAAGAAATATGAAACATTTTGGATGAATAAATCAAAAGTCAGTACACTTGAATCAAAACGCGATATGGACTATAGTGTCTGTGAATATTAAGCCGCAAAAAGACAAAATATGAATCCTGCACGTTATAGTGCAGCTGTGCTGTGTTGCGTATTATGATTTTTCTCTGTGGAAATCAGGCGCGGACTGTCCATCAGCAGCCGATTTGGCCCGCTGCTTTAAAAAAAATAAATTATTATTATTATTATTATTACATAATTGCCTGCCGAATGTATTAAAGCGATTATTTCCGAATTCGCCATTCGATAATACATCTCTAATAAATCATGAATCGGTTAGATGTGACTGGCAATGCTTCGGCTCGCGCGCGCTCCGCCAAACGGTTTCGATCACAGTAAACAATGCGAGAGAGAGAGAATGGAGTGGACTGTGGAAGCGCACAGGTGGAGCAGAGAAACAAAACTACTTTTCAGGATTTCAAGTGCAGGTCAGATTCATCTGTAAATATGCTATTGTTGTTTTGTCTTTGTACTTAAGCAGTAGCAGCCCATTGCTAAATAGTCATTACTCAAAACTGTATACTAGCCTAAAGGACATCATTATCTATTGTAAAGTTACAATAGTAATTTAGCAGACAAATAATCGTTTTATAATATATAAATATACAGTATATTTTATAATAGATTTAGGGGGAGCTAGGGCAGACAACAACACAACCCTTACGAAAATTAACGATGATTTTACTATAAATCCAAAGACAATGGACCATGGTAACCACAGATTAACCATGTTTTTTGTTACACTAACCATAGTTTAACCATGGAATGTGTAGTAAAAATAAATACAAATGGTAATCCATTTGCCAAAAATGGATAAATAAATAAATAAAAAATAAATAAAATAGAATAAAATAAAATAAAAAATACATGGTTACTGTACTTTTACTATAATAAAATCACGGTTAATTTTTGTAAGGGAAAAATATGACTCGTGTTCAGTATTATGATTTTTCTATAAAGATATTGTAATAGTTATTATTGTATCCGCACTTCGTGGAAATTAATGGCGCAGACACACGGTTTCATTTAAGCGTGCATGTGTATCGCTCGTGGTCTTTTCAGCCATCTCAATATATATGAGTACATGAACACATAAACATAATCTCTAGAACTGCTCTGAGTCACTACATGAGCATTTTACTTATTTTGAGAAAACTATCGTCATATCATATACAATAGGACACATGCTTGTTAGGTAACCATATTTGGGTTGATATATATGCTTATTTTATTTTTTTAATTAACAGTTTTTTTCCAAAGCATTGTTAGATGAAGTGTTTCCTGTAGCTATGTGAAGATTTGGTTTCAAAAACAGTATAAGTAAACTATTTATTATGATTTTAAATCTGCACTGAACTTCAGATCAATCTCAAAGTAAAAGGCGGTACTAAAGTCTGATTTTGTAGTGGATGTGTTCAGTTATTATCGTCTTAATTAAAGTGATGAAAGATTTTGAAAGTCTGACTGTAATCAGTGTTGAGCACATGCTCTAAGGTTAACCCTGCATGGTGTAAATGTTTGAAAATGATTAACAGTTGAAAACATTCATTAGAAATTTAGAACAGTAATCAAAAAGTAATCAAAAGTAATCAGTTACATTACTTTAATAAAGTAATTTTAAAAAGTTACACTACTATTACATTTTAAATAGGGTAACTTGTAATCTGTAACCTATTACATTTTCAAAGTAACCTTCCCAACACTGCTCACAAACACCTGTTACATTCGCTTGAGAAATGGCAATGGTAAGCCGCTCCGATGGTACAAAACAAGATGTTACAAGTAGCTATACCACAAAAAGTGCTTTGTTAAAAGGCTTTTAAGATTTTAAGAGTTGAGATGAAATGCGAAAAATTACTGACAGAAAATATTTTTTAAAACCATCTTTGAACACCACTGAATCATTCGCACACTGTTAATGTTTTAAACATTACATAATATATTGCTAATCTGATATTAATACAATCGTGAGCCAAAATAACCAAAGCTTATTCCGATGGTTTTTGCACATTTGGGTTCATTTGGTAGGTCAGTCATTCACAAGAGCTGCATCTTATATGTTGTACTGTATCTTGTTTTAGTTTTGGCTCTGCTCTGAACAAGCTGTGCCTGCAGTGGCACTGACCCCCCTTCATACTATGGTAAGCAGCCTGTGAATCGCGTCAAATCAAGTTTTTGCAGTAAGACCATTGACAAAGAGAACTGACCCAGCGCTGCTGGTGTCAACCCGATTCATTACTGTAAGTGTTTGGCTGTTTTCTCGCTAAGTAAATATTTCAAGGACCTTTGTGCAGAATGATAGATCCACTGATATGTTTTCATCCTGATTACTTTGTTTTTGCAAAACTGGATTAAGTGTGCAAAAAGGCGTAGATTCGGATTCTGTGTCTTTGTAATTCGGAAATGATTTAATTGTTACGTCATAGAAGTTAACTGGAAAGCGTCCAAAAATTGAAATAATAGAAATCATATATGGAGTTTATTGCGCATGCTGTTAAATATTGAGAGGGTTTTGTGTCTTTGTCCTGTGTTAAGTCCTCATTTAACGGTACTGTTACAGTACATAACCAGCCATGGGCAGGCAGACCTTAGAATAACTGTTTTCTATTTACTGTAGTTTAAACATAGTTTTTAAAGACACACTCGATATTGTTTTGCTAATTTTGGATTGTACACGTAATGATGGATTGTACACATAAAAAATGAACGGCACCTTTGATAAATATGATAAAATGATTCTATTCTCACATGAAATGAGGACATATTAAAACCTATTAACACCAAGCACGATAACTATAACGGTAACTGTCTATAACTAACGCTTTAAATGCTCGAGTTCGAAGGTAGGTAATGTTTTAATCGTTCATCTGCTGGGGAAAAAAAATCGTTCTGAACGTGTTTCCAATTATATGAACAAGAACAATTATTAAAACTTTAAGTAGTTCGAGTCCTTGGTGTAAACAATGTTTTATACAACGTTTTAATCTACATGTAATGGGTCTCCTCTTTATGACCGCTGCCATTTTGCCATCACGTGACAACTTGTTCTGCTGCTTTAAATGCTTGAATTCTTTAAAGTTAGGTGGTATTTTGATTGGCTGCCAATGTTATTATCGTTATAAGTTGGAAAAATTGTTCTGAAAGTAATTTCAACAATATTAATCCTCTGTGTCATTATCGTTTTATAGCTATAATGTAGACTTCCCTATTCTTATAGAATTAGAACAATAAAAATTTAGTTATTTTTATAATTATTGTCCTTGTTAACGAGCATTCATACAACTGTTTATTCTTCATGGAGTGGGTAGCCCCTCATGACTGCCATCACATGACCACCTGTTCACAGTAGCTATGTTTCCATCCATCTATTTTTGTGCGCATTTTGGAATAGTGCATAAAAAACAGTGGATGGAAACGCCAAGATGCGCATAATTTCTAAAAATGCGCATAAAAAACTTATGCACACAATTGAGTGGGATAAAAATTTTATGCGATAAGAAAAAGTGCATATAAACTATGATGGAAACACATTTACCAAATAAATTCCACCATGCGCATCAAAAAAGTCATGTGACTTTGCACGATGGGATGGGAAAACTTGCACGTTGCAAAGCATCTGAAATGTTGTTTTGGTTGTTCTGAAATGCCTGAGCGAAGTCTGTAATGAAAGTATGTCTGTATAATGTGACAGCGATAAAATTGCTGAAGGTTGCAGAGTCACTGTTGGTTTCAAGTAGGCTTTTGCACTGTCTGCACTCCATTTTGATAGTCGCTGCATTACGTATGTTGCTGCTCATTTGCATGAAGTTGAGTTCTGCTCTACTTTGTCATATCATGCAACCTTCTCAGTCACTTGTGTTGGTGAAATTTGGAGCGCAAAGCACCTACAATACATTAGTTTAAACTGAATCCAAGATTGTGTTTGAGACAAAGAAACAATGACCAAATCAACCAAAGTGGCAACAGTTACTAAACAAAGTTAACGCATGCAGTCCAATAAGTGTCAAGTATACAGTCTAGAACCACTGTACTATACAAATCATTAAAAGCCAGTTAAGTATAAACCAAATTTAAAATGTAGTCCATCTGGAACAGAATGTTGAGAACTTAAAACATTAGGAATGCTTTCAGTCTGTAGTCTACTTCACATTCCTCCGGAATCATCAGAGACCTTTTACATTGTTCTGGAAACCAATCGTTCACAATCCCCTATGAGCTGGAGCAGAGCACTCACAGGCCCCTCTAGCCATTTAACACAACTACACTAAATATTTTTCAGAGGCAATCTGTCTAATTATAACACATAATCATGCCAAAAGGGATGCATCTGCTACGCCTACGCACCCACATACATTCAGCATAACCATCTAAATAGAGTTGTAATTATTATCATGTGATATACTGCATCTGAATCTCTATTTTTACAGCCTAGATGGCTCACCATGGCAGTGCTGTTGGAGTGTCAAAGAATGGAGTTTTCTTTGTCACGTAAATAGTGCAGGGAGCAGCTGTTTCTCTGTCTCGCTCGGGCAGGGTCAAGCTCTTTGGCCTTTGCCTCATGTATTGTTAAGTTCCCACGAGCCACCTGTCAATCACAACTATTGTCAGCTGGAATTGGGAAATAGTCTGTGGAGAGATACCCAAATCAAGGAAAAAAGCTGTCGGATATTTTGCAGAAGCATATGGTTGTTTCGAGGTAGCTTGTGTTTTTTGTCAGAGCATCAATCTGGCATCTGGTTCCTTTCCAAATTTGAAACAGATTTTGGTATGTTTTTGTTGCTGTTGTTCTTGTCTGGTTGGTATCATGGCAGTGGGAGTACTGTACTGAGATGACTTACAAAGGAAGCAGTCTGTCATTGCAGTTAATTTGAAGTGGAACTGTGAGGTTTCAAATGTCTGGGGGAGTGGAGCGTTTGAATGGGGGCGGAGCTTGTTCTGACCTGTGTTTGGGTCTGCTGTTCTGTCTGATCTCAAATGCAATCCAGAACTGCTGCTGAGAGAGAAAGAATATGCAAGTGAGAGATACAGACTCTCTAGAATAAATAGAACAATAAAAAGATTAGGATCTGTCTACAACACTGTGCCAATATTATCTCCCTTTCTCTTAAAGCGATAGTTCACCCAAAAATAAAAATTTTCAAAATTTACTTACCCTCACGTTGTTCCAAACCAGTATAGTTTTTTTCTCCTTGAAATATAGGTATTTAAATCTTAGAGCAGTGCTTTTCAGTATAATGAAAGCATACGGTAACCATATGTGAACAAAAAGGATGAAAAACACTGGAAAGGTACATTGTAAAAAATAATTTTAACCGTAAAAATGCTACTGTAAAAACTGTAATTGTAAGTTTGTTTAACGGTAAGTTTCCTTTCTATATACAGGGAAAACTAATAGATTTAACCTTACATTTCATGTAATTTTACTGTAAAAATGTTAAATGTAATTTTTTGTAGAAGTGAAAAAAGAACGAGTCATCTTATAATATGAATTGTCCACTATGATATGATTTGTTCATTATTTTCCAAGTCTTCTGAAGTCGTGCAATAGCTTTGTGTGAGAAATGCACTTAAAATTTAAGTCATAATTCTTATCTGCCATAGCTCAATAGTACAGGTCTTCAGATGCTCCTTATAGAGCTTCTGTACATGAAGAATATCTAACTCCATTTTTGATGTTCTTATTTTCTTGTGATAAACCATTTATAGCCAGCATATTTTGCCATCAAAAGAAAATGCTGGTTAAAAAGATTGAGCAATTTTGTCTTTCAAGCTCTTGGCAAGAAGTAGAGAAACTGAATTGCAATGGGTTCCCGGCCTGATGCGGATGTAAATTTTAAAAAGCCTCCCTCCGGACGAGGAAGGATCTTATTAACAGTTCCTCAACAGGACGATCTTCCCTTAAGGACAGAGAGCAAATTATACTCCTGCTTCAGAGCTTGCTGCAAGAGGTACATTAAAGATGCCTGGAATTATGTAGCTAATAGAGAGGACAGTCAGTGCATTCACGTGGGATCAGATAGTCTCTTTTTATCTCTTAAGAGTTTGACACAGAAGATTCTCTTTCATGTCCACTGCCTGTGGTACAAAGCAGCTCTCAGTGGCACATGCCATAGTCCGCCACAGAGTTCAGAATGAGCTCTCTACTGTGCGCCTGGGACATTAAAGGGTTAGTTCACCTCAAAATGAAAATTAGGCTGCGTTTTACTCACCCCCATGCATCCTAGGTGTATATGACTTTCTTCTTTCGTACGAATCCAGTCGGAGTTATATTAAAAATTGTCTTTGATCTTTCAAGCTCTGTCGTTGTACTCAGCGGGTGTTGCATTCCTGCTGTTCAAAAGACGTGAAATAAAAAGCACCTTTCCACAAAAAAAAGTGTCTGTCTCGGCTCCGGGGGGTGAACAAAGGCCTCCTGTAGCGAATCGATGCGTTTTTGTAAGAAAAATATCCATATTCAAAACGTAATAATCACTTGAATCTAGCTTGCGCCAACAGTTGTAAAGGCCTTTGTTCACCCCCCGGAGCCGTGTGAGACACTTTTTTTTGTGGAAGGGTGCTTTTTATTTCACGTCTTTTGAACAGAAGGAATGCAACACCCGCTGAGTACAACGATAGAGCTTGAAAGATCAAAAACAATTTTTAATATAACTCCGACTGGATTCATCTGAAAGAAGAAAGTCATATACACCTAGGATGCATGGGGGGTGAGTAAAACGCAGCCTAATTTTCATTTTGGGGAGAACTAACCCTTTAACAATGACGGATTCTACTCAAATGCCACGCTAAGGGATGAATGGCTCATAATGGGTGTCATCTCTTTTTCCAGTGCCTTTGTAAACGACTAGGAAGTTGTATAGGTTCCATTAATGGACAGCATCACTGGTCCTGTATGAAAACTTACGCAAAGCGTCTTGTCTGGTTTTGATTCAAGCTGAATTTGAATGCAGTTTCCAAAAAAACTGTGTGCGTCTTTGATTTGTAGGTAAAAAGTTTTGTCTAAAATGCTGTTGCAGAAATCATTCCTGTCAGTCTAATTGAGTCGCACTTACAGCAGGTCTTTTGCTTTATGATTTGACTTCAATTTCAGTCTGTTTCTCTCTATTGTATGGCTTCAAAACACTCGAAATATAGTGCAAGTAGATAGACCACCTCTTTGATACTTTTATAGTGATTTTGTGAAATCACCAAGCTTTCTTTTTGAAGCTTGAAAGCTTAAGTCCCCATTATTATTAATTGCATGGAAAGAATGACCACAGTCTTCAGAATTTGGGGTTTTTTTTTTTTTTTTTTTTTTTTTTTTTTTTTTTTTTTTTTTTTTTTTTTTTTTTTTTTTTTTTTTTTTTTTTTTTTTTTTTTTTTTTTTTTTTTTTTTTTTTTTTTTTTTTTTTTTTTTTTACTATAGAAGTAGAAAGTCATTCAGGATTAGAATAACATGAGGGTAAGAGCTAATGGAAAATAATTTATGTCAGGATTTGATGTAACACCAGTACATCTTCCACATTACTGAGCCATCATGTTCCAATGTTTTTTTTTCCCCCCGTTTTTTTTTTTTTGGTCATGTTTTATCTCAGGAACAAAATTAACCAGGGCTGCTCGTTTGACACACACACACACACACAAATAATATAATGCTGTTGCATAAAATAATGTGAACTCATTTCATATTTGATGAATTTTGCAACACTGACACAGTTACTGAACTGAATTGAAACAACAATGAACTAAATTGAGTTGAATAATGACACTGTTGTCTGCTTTACAGCCGAAATTGAAGTCGTTTCATAATTGATGAATGTTACAACATGATATTTTCTTGTTTATAAATGTGACACTGCTTTGAAACAATCAGCATTGTATAGCATTGTATAAATGTGACCTGGCTTGACAAAAGTTTATTTATTTTTTTATAAATATTTATCAATGTGTATATTTATTAGATAGCTTTGTTAATTGATTTAATTTTTGCTTTATTTTGCCTAGGGAATAAACTAAGCCAGGACTGCAATCGGTGCCACCTTAAAAAAAAAAAGCTGCATGATGCCTTTGGTTGTAAAGATGCAAATCACATTTCAGTATCCAGGAGTCATATTCACACTCACACTGTCAATGTCTATGCTGTCCGCCTGGTGCTCAAAGCTAAAGCTGGTGTCCTTGAGAGATATGCAAGCAGTTTCACTCATTTCAGCAGGCACTGGCAGAATTTTTATGTTCAGATAGGGGCTGAGCAACAGAACAGTGACTAAATGTGTGAAAGATTTTGATATACTTTTGCATTTTGTCTTGTAAACAAATGGCCATGTGACTTTCACCTTCTCTTTAGTTGTTGTAGTGTTAAATAATGGTGCCAGAAATGCCACTAATTAACGTAAAGTGGAATTTATACATATCAAGTGCCATTATCACACAATAAATTAGCACGATAGAAACAGCTAAAGTGCTGTGTGTCATTTGAATGACCAGTGTGGTGATAAATTAAGAACAGCTCTTTGATTAGATGTAGTAATGAAGCAGCCACATGAAAGTAAAGAGTTTAAGCTCCAAGGCAAGCCTCTTATTTGAGCATGTACCAGTTATAACAGTTTTTTGGCTTGAGTCAGTAAAACATGAGTCTAAAGGGAGCGAGTGTTTCCTGCCTCACCAATCTGCTCTGTCTGTCACTCTCTTCACTTCGCCTGTCCATCTGTCCCTGACGGTTTACGTGTCTTGCTGTCTGTCACTCAGTCATCTGTCTTATATCTGTGATGACGTACAAGTACATCTGCAGTATGAGAATATGATTTATGTGTTTGATAGTGTCTACAGATCATAAAAAGTCATTTAAAAAATAACTAATTCCTTTTTATGTGTATTATTTTCTTTATACATAGCCTACATATTCTAAACTAATTATATTTGATAGAACCTATAAATATAAGAAGTTATGTAAAATACATAATAAAATGGTATAATTTTCTTTCTAATTTTAATTAATTTTATTTACAAGTTAGATGTTAGATTCATTCACACAGTGAATGATGTATTCATTCACACAGAAACACGCAGAACATGCAGGATTCATATTGAATAGTCTTTTTGTAGCTTAATATTAGTCCATATCACATTTTGATTTAGGCCTAAGTGTACTGACCAATTTTTGATTTAGTCATCCAAAATTTGGCAAATGCTGTGACATTCCGCGTTATACAGTAAATTCCATTTTTATGAGTGGATTCTGCGATTCTGTTCTCGTTTTTTGCATCGCGGAAATCATAGGGCCCTAATATAGTCATAAATAAACAATGTATGTATCATATTTAGTTTAATTTTTACTGGTTTAATGAAAGGACACACAAATGCTGAAATTATACAATGGTATAATTTTACATATTCAATGACATTTATCAACAACTCACCTGTTTCTTCGGGAGTTCTGCTTCCCTCTTTGCACAAAAGATTTGTCTGTTTGGATATTTATTTATCTGTTTGTGTATTGATTGAATAGTTATAATTAATTTAAAACTGACATTGAAAAGAAAAGGTTTCCAGCCAGTTCACTTGAGGTCACGATTGAGATGCAGCATATGTCAGGGACTTGTTTGTGACTTAATGCCATGGGGTGGGAACTCCATGTTCTGGTAGGATGAGGAAAAAGTAACCACACAGAGTTTCCATTCGACCAAACCCATGCTGTCTGCACCTGTGTGCCTTCCCAGGCTGTTCCTTATGGAGAAACCGTGAAAGAGGCTTGTGTTATACAGCAAGGCCTGCAAGACACTGCTCTCAGTGTGTGAACTCGTGTGTGTGTGTGTGTGTGCATGGAAAAAAGCTTAGTGAAACCAGAGGATGAGAAGAAGAGGTATAGCGGGGGAGATGAGACTTCCAGAGGCAGTTCAAGGAAGGAATTACTGTACCCCGCTATATCTGAAGCCAAAAACTATGGCACATTTGGCTTGAGCTTTCTACAGAATGACAGTCGCTTTCTGTGCCAATTCATTCTAATGCATTCATATCAGCAGTAAATAAGTGGAGAGTGGGGGGAAACAGAATAAATCTCGTCAGAGTTTATGTTTTGGGAAATGTGACTTCAAAAAGAGGATCTCAGAAGATTTTGACTGGAACTCAATAGGACTTGCTGTGGAACAATATTCAGAATAGCATGAGGGAACTACAAGGGAGTAAGTTTGGTTTATATATTTTATTAATTGTTTTACATTTATTTATACTGTATTTATACTACTACATTGCAGAATTTCAGTGTCAGTAAGTTATTTTTTAAATATTTTTAAAATAAGTATCTTATGCTCACCAAGGCTGCATTTATTTGGTCAAAAATATGCTAAAAATCTTGTGAGTTTGTGAAATATTAGTATAATGTAAAATAACTATTTGTTTTTGTAATGGCAAAGCTGATTTTTCAGCAATCATTATTTTAATCTTCAATGTCACATGATTCTTCAGAAATCATTCTAATATTTCATTATAATTTGGTGCTCAAGAAACATTTCTTATTATAATGAATGTTGAAAACAGTTGATCTTATTGTGGAAACTGATACGTCTTATTTATTATTATTACTATTATTATTATTTATGATCAATTGAATGCATCCTTGCTGAGAAAAAGTATTAATTTCTTTGTGTGTGTCTATAATATTGTTATTAGATGAAATTACACCGTTTAAACCGAAAGTGTAACATTTACATATATGTCAATCTTAATTACCAAAAATGCTAAATGAGGCAGGAAGGATGTTTGTGATTGAAGAAGGTGTCACCGTTGAAATTAGTGTCACTGAAGAATCTGTGCCGGTCTCGCTTGGTGGTAATTTAGTTTACCTGGGAAGGATTGACACCAGCTGTTCCTTAGCTACGGTTCAGCTGATGCAATTAAGCCATGCAAACTGACGAACCACTCAGTCTGTTAAATGTCGGACAGATTATAAATGAGACGGAGAAGTGGGGATAAGCCGTTGATCTACTGTCTGGGGCCGCTGTTATGTAAGAGGTGTCTCAGGAGATGGCCTGTTAGCGAGGCAACTTTATTGCCACTCTTTTCGTTGCAGTCAAATTGAGTCTTAGGGGGAAGAAAATATGGTTCATCTGATGAAAAACATTGTAACTGCTTGAAGATTTTGGTTGTTTTATTGTATTCAGTGGTTAGGCAAGTAGGGATATGCCGGTATCAAATTTTCATGTTGCAATTAATTGCTAATGCTTTTATTACGGTATACGGTATTATCACAATATTGAAATTAAGTAAAAAAAAAAAAAAGTGCTGTCATAATACAGTATAACAGCTTTAATAACTTTTTTCTTATAACAAAAATAACTGAACATTTAAATGCAATAAAGCAATACAGAAAAATGTATAAAGTTAAAAGTTTTACACAGATTAAAGTGCAAAAGAACTATAAAGACCAATAGGTATCACTTTACAAAATTCGGAATAATTTGTAAAATATAATTATTCACGGTATTTAGATGTGTCCACGATAACAATATCGTGCATATTCATTACCGTGATATATCGCATTACCGAATACGGCACAAGTCTATAGGCAAGACCAGTAAATCTGTTCTTTAGTCCTTGCTTGTTACTTGAGCTGTCATTTCATATTACGCTTTCATTTGTTCTCTTTTTAAATAAATCAATCAATCAAACACTTCTTTCTGAGGATGAATACAAGATAGCCTTTTTTCTAAAATTAGCTGTGTTTGTCCACTCTTAAAGGAATAGTTCACCCATAAATGAAAATTTGCTGAAAATTTACTCACCCTCAAGTAGGGTTGTGACTGTGAGGAAATTTTCCCACCGGTTAATCAACGTGTGACAACACCGGTAATACCGGTATCACCGCGGGGGCGGGTGTTGCGGCTTAACACCGGTATCACCGTCAACACCGTCTATCGCGGCAAGCCTACCCTCAAGCCATCCTAGACTGTTTCTTCATCATGGATGGCCTAAGGGTGAGTCAATTTTAAACAAATTTTCCTTTTTGAGAGCATTATTCCTTTAAGAGATAGTGTCTTGTAGTTGAGGGGCAAATTAAAAACATGTAGCGGCCACAAATAGGGTGTTAATGAGCACCCTTCTGAAACCTACATTCAAATGGGACAGGACAAGTAATGCTAACATTGTTATTCCCATAATACCTCAGGGGCAACGACAAGTTACGCAATTTACACAAATTACGCAGACAATTTTATTGCGCGATTATGAAGTCGAAGAAATTGTTTGCGATAATGACAGCTGTTTGCATAGCTTTTCAGTGAACTACGGCTCCATTTCCTGAGTTTCTTCTGCGACTGCGAGGCGTATTTGGAGTTTCAGCGCAAGAGTGCCCTCTGGCCTTCGGATGGAGATTTACTGCTGATCACAGAACCGTGCTTCACTGAAAGATACGCATGACAATCGCAGCTTCTGTCGAATCGCGATTTCGATTCCATTTCGATTTATCGTGCAGCCCTAGTCTTGTAGTTGAGGGGCAAATTAAAAGCATGTAGCGGCCACAAAGAAGGTGTTAATGAGCACCCTTCTGAAACCTATATTCAAATGGGACTGGACAAGTAATGCTAACATTGTTATTCCCATAATACCTCAGGGGCATTTTCCAGATGTCCTGACCTGTTTGTCCACTGTCGCCTGGCCACAGTGTCTTATCAGTTCTTCTTTCCTCTCTCTCTTCTTACTCTCATGTCTGCCAGTAATGCTGCACGATTAATCGAATGAGATTGTCATGCGCATTTTGTTAGTAAAGCCGGTTCTGTAATCAGCAGTAACGTCAAAATGCCCAGCTTGGCTAGTGTTCACATAAACATAGTCCATTTTGACTAAGGTAAACAGTTGGTATAAAATCGGATGCATGTGAGTGAATTGGATCTGTACATTAAGTCTTAAAGTGACAGTAGCCTTATATACCCGCTGCTGTCTTGTCTTGAATGTTTTTCAAACAACAAAATACAAAGAAAATCACTCAGCTTTTGACTGAATAACTTTAGTTTAGCTTTAATATGAATCAGTATAGAATATTTCATTCATGCAAAGACAATTCTGTGTTTTATTTCTGTGGTGTTTTATTTCTCTTAGATAGCTTAGGCCAACCTACCTGCATGTTTTCTATTGTATTTATTTATTCTTTAACCCTGTAATTAGATAAATTATTGGAGTACATTTTACAAGAAAATAAAATTTCAATCTTTTTACTTCAGAATTTCATTTTTAGTTCGATGTGTTACTTGATGAATTATTTGTGAGATTTAATTGCAGTTTCTGAGGAAACATTGTTTTTACACCACATTTTCTTTCCAGAGTAGTTTGAAAGGAGTGGACATTCCTTAAATTCACATTGTTTACAGCTCAGGATGTAGTTCAGCCCTCATGATAATAGAGACGGAAGAGCAGGGCTGACTACTGCTTATTGGAGCTCATCCAAAATCTTGTGTGTAGTTCTCCTTTCTTCTCCTTTGCCAAGGTCAAGAGGTCCAGAATGTTTTTGCAATTGGTGGTTTTTGTATGAATGTGAAGGATCTTCTGGGGTTTCTCAAAGATGTGGTAACAGAGCTGTTATTTTGGCATCTAAATTCCCACTGAACCAATCAGACTTTCCTCTGAAATGTTTGTTTAGTGATAAGGAGTACAGTGAGCATGAAGCCCCACCCATAGTTACCCATTTATATCTATAAGGAAAATGAACTATAGAATATTTGAATACAGAATGTCAATTTGGCTGTTTTTGAAAGCATGTATTGCACAAAAATTGTAGTGTGAAAAGCTATATGTAGGCTACTTTATAGTGTTTTACATTTATAATTTTTTTGCACACAATGTATAGCAGACAGGCATGAGTTTGGTTATTTTGTATCAACCATTCATTTGCAAATTTTCTGATGGAGTATTTTTTTATCCAGTTAATTGAATAAATAATTGACAGATTAAACAAAATTTCAATATGATTGTTAGTTTCAGGCCTACTTTAGAGAATATGCCATTCACTCTCTTCATATCGGCCTACTGATGCCGTCATAAAGATGACATCATGATTGCATCATAAAGCTGCATTGTCTCCAAAAACTGCTTTAACCAGTCTAAGATGGTTTGCCAGGTTCTCATATCTTGGTCAGTGTGGTCTGTTAGCTGGTTTTATAGGGGTTTTGGGGAATTAAGAGCATCTTAAATCAGCTAGCCTTATATATATGACATCATGATATCATCATAAAGCTGCACTGTAACATCAAAAACCGCTTAATCCTGCCTAAGGTTGTTTGTTGGTCTTAGCTGCTTCTCCCAGTCTAGTCAGGGTTGTCTGTTGGCTGGTTTTATATGGGTTTTGGGGATCTATGATCAGCTGAAAACCAGTTTAAACCAGTTAAGATGGCTTTTTTTCTTCCAGGATGGCATCACTGCCTGATCTTGGGCCACCTAGGCGGGCATCATCATATGTGACAGCTGACGTCTGTCCGCTCAGCTTGTTCAGATACACTGGCACAGATCCTAGCAGACCTACGTACTGGTTCTGTTCTGTCAAAATTGGCTCCAGACAGTGAGTCTCTTCATTTAAATTGAAGGATTTCATCTATTAATTGTGTTAGTAACACATCAGGATGTTAATTCCACTGAGATGAGAAGTGATGGTATGTTTGGCGACATACAAACAGCACTTTCTGAGTCTGTGTGTGTGTACACGCAAAGCTTTGAGCAGGTGGCTGCCGTGCTGTTGTCTCATTGTGTTTGGTGTGTCAGTGGATGCTACCAATCTGAGCCGCGAGACACCAGTTCTGTTTCCTTTGTGAGCGGGCGAGAGAGAGAGAGAAAGAGGATAAGGAAGGAGTGGAGAGTGGATAGTGACAGAGAGAGGCAGATGGAAGCGACGCAAACGCCCACCAGCCTGATTTCTCTTCCACCTCCTCTCGCAAACACGGCTTTGTGTGTAATGATTAACCGATCGGAGAAAGGCGAGAAGATACCACCTCAGCCCTCATAGGAAGTGACACATGCACAGCAACATTATATAAACACACAGTGTCTTCGATCAGAGAACAGTGAACATGACCGGACCAAAAGGAGGATACTACAAAGCAGAATTGGGTAGGAACTTACTGTAAATACTTTGATGAGGGGAAATGTCACTCTGTGAGCTTGATGTCAAAATTATCCAATGTGTTTAGAACTGTGGCAGGTACATTCTTTTGTTTGCCTGTGCTTTGTTATGGCTCTTTGTTATGAGGCTGTTCAGACCTACTTGATCGAGTTCTTTGTTTACTTAACATGGTGGTGACATTGTTTTGCGTTGTTTCATTGTGGGCTTTTTCTGAAATCAATTAGTTTGTTTGCTCTTTGACCTGGTCAGCCGCTTATGAGAATAGCTACTAACATGGCTCCTAACAAGAATAGATTATATTCTTTTGGGGCAAAAGTATAGATTAAATTCTTTTGGAGTTGTATTTTTCACTATATAAATGTGATTTTGACACTTTGTTCTTGCATTACAGGGGAGCCACACAAATTTGACCCCACATTCAGAGGACCTGTTCACAACAGGTAGAGTAAATCTTACTTCCTTGTGATATTTTTCCTTGTGATATTTGAAGCCACATGTATCACATGATATACACATATACATATTATTATTATTATTATTGTATATTATGTCTCGTCAAATATGTATTGTGACGAGAGGGGCGGGGCCGAGAGCCGTGGGAACGGAGCGAGGCCGGTGGAGTAATTGCTAATGCGCGACACCTGCGCCACTCACCGGTCTCGAGTCTCACGGAGGAGCTCCGGAAGGATAAAAGTAGGAGCGACAACGGTGAAAGACGAGAGAGGACCAGGCCTGGAGTTTATTTTGTGTTTTGTGTGCGGCAGTTGTCCGCGAGGGGCTGCCGCTTTACTTTCGTTTTGTGTTTGTTTATTTGATTAAAATCTTTAAATGTTCGCCGGTTCCCACCTCCTTCTTCCCGTGACTACGAACTTTGTTACATATATTTATTTATTATATTTATTAAATAAATATATTTAATTATAAGTTTATTATAAGCAAACATACACTTGTTTTCATCCTTCTTTCCACTCTGAGGCAGAAGTCTCTAAACTCATCCTTTCCAATCATCCTACTACTTGTCCCGCAGGTATTCACACGCACTTAATCTCTCTCTCTGTCTCTCTAATAACCGCATTAGACTGAATTACACAACGCGTTTCTCTATTAATAGTAAAGCTGTGGCTTTAATTCCTGTAGAAACAATGATGCTACCAGCTCCTTGTTGAGAAAGATAATGTAGCTCTTGAGCGATTAAGCTATTTAGTTGATAAAACTGCGGGGCAGCGCTAAAAAGTTTGTTCCTGAATGTCTGAGTGGGAGTGCACAATGTAAACATGAAACATATGCAGTTACCTATATTGTACTGTGGTACAGTTATGGAGGCCCTTCATAATGCAGAGGTCAGCTGCCTGCTCTGCCAATAGTTAGAAATGGCACTATAGTGTTTAATAAACAGCTGTTTTACTAAATTCTGCTGAGGTGAAATTCAGTGCAGTCATGTATCGTGATACGTATCGTATCGTGGCATCTGTATCGTGATATGTATCGTGACTTTGCTGGTGATACACAGCCCTAGTATATATAATGCCCCCAAAGCATTATATATATATACATACAGCTAGGCCAGAAACAAACACACATGCACCCTCATAGCATTGTCTTTTCATTTTTGTCCTGATTTGCATGTGTCTGTTATTGATAAAAATATTGACTTCATTCATGGACCTGTCGCTCCGCTGGCCTGTTTCTCGCTCTGATCCAGAGCTGCTGGTGGATCAATGGTTAGTTCGGTAGTGATAGTGGACAGCACGACTTTCACCCCACAGGAGCAGAGAAATCAATGACTGTTGCTCACATGTCTAGAGTTGCTTTTCCTCATTAACATTCAAACTCAATAGGATTCAGCAGATTGTGAGGTAATTCTGCTATTATTGGACAACAAGCCATGGGTTTTTAATGTATTTTTGTTGCTCTCAATAGAGAGTGGCCATCACAGTGTGCAACCCAGCGTGTTTCTAATGGGGCTTTCCTTTGCTTTTACCGTATTTATAAGGCCCAGCTACTGCTAATTAGGGTTGACTGATGTAAAACGCTTAAGCTCTGTCGGGTTAGCACAGCATGCAGTACTTCGCTGTGCTATGTTTGCTGTGATGAGGTGCGGTACAATCCACGTCACAGCTGACCCAGTTGTTTATCATAGTGGCTCAGTAATAAATTGATAAAGTTTTTTTTAGTTGTTTGTTGTTTAATAAACCTATGACTATGATTTATGGAAGAGATTAAATTATTTTTAGTTTTATTATTTCTCGGAGCATAAAAGGAAAATTTTCTTCACACAGACATTTTCTATAAAACAGCAGTTTATAGTGATCACATCATGTCTAACTAGGGCTGGACGATATGGCCAAAATTGATATTACGATATATTTCTTAATTTCGGTCGATACGATATAATTCCGATATCGATATGAACACTATTTATCTGAAATAGAAATCTTTTGTAACATTATAAATGCCTTTATCATCACTTTTGATCAATTTTAAGCATCCTTGCTAAATAAAAGTATTAATTTCTATAATTTCTTTCCCCAAAAAATAATAAAAATTATACTGAATGGAATAGTGTATAATGTTACAAAAGCTTTTTATTTCAGATAAATGCTGATCTTTGGATCTTTCTATTTATCAAAGAATCCTGAAAAAAAAATGTACTCATCTGTTTTAAATATTAATAATCAGCAAATCAGCATATTAGAATGATTTCTGAAGGATCATGTGACACTGAAGACTGGAGTAATGATGCTGAAAATGTACCTATGTATGATCACAGGAATAAATTACATTTTAAAGTCTATTCAAATAGAAAGCCATTTTAAATAGTAAAAATATTTCAACATTTTACTGTTTTTGCTGTACTTTGGATCAAATAAATGCAGCCTTGGTGAGCAGAAGGGAATTCTTAAAAAAAAACAAAAAAACACAACATTAAAAATCTTACTGTTCAAAAACTGTTGACTGGTAGTGTAGGCTGATTATTCTTATAGATTGAAACAAATGTGCTTCAGCCAGAAAAAAGGGTATGAAAAGTGCTCCGAGTCGCTGCAGAAAACAAAAAAAATGAACAACAAAAACTGGAAATGTTGCTGGAGACGGGCTTATTTAAAATGAAAACTCATTCTCTGCCAGCAGGAGGCGCTTTTAGAGTGATAAAACTAGCGGTTTCTCCAGTAACGGCTGTAATCAAAGCAGCTCCGCTCATGAACGCTTCTTTATCAGATCAAATGAAAATGCCATCGAAACTTTTCTGAAGACAGTCAATTCCCTTCAGAGATACATTCATATAAAACACCCGCGCCGTGTTATGATTTTGAAACATGCAGTGCTCATGTTTATTCAAGTCAAACGGCACAAATAAATCAATGTATGGGAAACTGGTAATGTATATCGAAATATCGGAAATGTGTTTAAAAATCATATCACCGTTATTGAAAAAAATTATATCGCGATACATATTGATATTGAATTATTGTCCAGCCCTATGTCTAACTATAGAAAGCACCATTAAAGTCCATATGAAATCTTCTAAAGTGAGCAGAACTGCTGTGACCAGATCATTGAGAACTGGATCAGTCCGATTTGTGAACAGATCAATCTTTCCAATTGGTTCTTTTCAGTAAACCTATGAACTATTTGTTCACAAATTAGAAGTTGGTCCAATTTTCAGACTTAACCTATTGACTCAATGATCTGGTTGCAGCTTTTCACTACAAATTTTGGTCTGTTCCTCACACAAAGTAGTTGTATGACTTGGAATATAGTAAACAAGTCATATGAGCTAGTTTTCTGGTGAAGAGTCATAGTTTGTATTTTCAAAAACAAAATTAAATAACCTCCTTTGGGGTTGGAACAATATGAGGGTGAGTATATAATGACAGAATGTTCATTTTTGGATAACTATACCTGTGAATAAGTTTATTTTCTTTTCTCTTTTTTTGTTGGCTACTTTTCCACCAGTCCATTAACACTGTATCTCCGAAAATATCACCCAAGCTGTATTGCGTTAAATGTCACTGACTCCCAGTAACACGACAAATCTGCACCTTTGTGTGAAAGTGGCCCGACGCAACCACCCACTCCCCGTCTGTGTTGAGCAGAATTTAAATATAGCTCAGGGAACGCTGTTACAGATGACACTGTGGGTTTGTAGCTCTTGGGTTTGTAGTTTACACATCAGACACGTCACTCATTTCTACTGTCCTCCACATTAGCTGTCCACTCAAAGCTGCTGTATGCTGGGAGTTAGTCAGATTTGGATTAGTGCAGTCAGAACTACACAAGACTAAAGCTTACTGTCCTACTGAACCGTATGACTACATCCCAGTTAGCGTACATACACTCTGCATTACAAGTATATACTTATGAATGTGTAGTATCATTAGGACACGTACCACAATATAAAGGTGTCAATGCTACAGACCTCCTGGCTGTGTCTTGTTACCATCTAGCTAACTCATTATTTTAAAGTTCACTGTTTTCGAGTTCTTGTTAAAAACTACTTACGGATGTTTGTCCTTGCATTTAGGTACTTTTTATTGGAGTATATCATCTGGGCATTTCTAGCTTAGTATGTTTAGTGTATTATAATTTAGGATGCACTGCCAGTATAATTTTAGTATTCTTTTTTTTACCATTATAGTATTTATTAATGTTTGGAATTAGATTTTATTTTATATATTTTAAGTTTTAATTTTTAATTTATTTTAAGTTTTAATAAATTTGTTCTTTTTATTAGTTTTTTTTATTTATTTCAGTTTAAATTTTTTTTAGTACTTCAACTTCAACTTTTATTTCAGGTAGTTGTCAATGCAACATTTTTCATTTTCATTCATCTAATATTTACACTGCCGTTCAAAAGTTTGGGATCAGTAAGATTTTTCAAAAATACAGAAAAAAAACGGTAATATTGTGAAATATTGCAATTTGTAATATTGGTTTCCTATTTTAATATGCTTTAAAATTTTATTTATTTCTGTGAAGCAGCGCTGAATTTTCATCAGCCACTACTCCAGTCTTCAGTGTCACATGATCCATTCTAATAACTGAAACTATTTTTTGGAACCTGTGATACTTTTTCTTTGATTCTTTGGTGAATAAAAAGTTAAAAGAACAGCATTTGTTCAAAATCTTTTCCAACAATATAAGTCTTTACTATAATTTTTTTTATCCATTTAACACATCCTTGCTGAATAAAAGTATTAATTTCTTTAAAAAAAAAAAAAAAGAAAGAAAAAGATTAACTGACCCCAGACTTTTGAATAGTATAGTGTATATTGTGACACAGAATTTCTATTTTGAATAAACACTGTTCTTTTTAACTTTTATTATTTTAGAATCCTGAAAAAAGTATCACAGGTCCCAAAAAATATTAAGCAGCACAGCTGTTTCCAACATTGATTGTAAATCAGCATATTAGAATGATTTCTGAAGGATCATGTAACACTGAAGACTGCAGTAATGATGCTGAAAATTCAGCTTTGCTTCATGAATAAATTATATTTTACACTATATAGAAAACTGTTATTTTAAATTGCAATAATATTTCACAAATTTACATTTTTTTCTGTATTTTTGATCAAATAAATGCAACCTTTATGAGCATAAGAAACCTCTTTAAAAAACATCTTACTGATCCCAAACTTTTGAACGGCATTGTTTATATTTTTTAAATAATTTCATTTCATTTAATGAAGTCAGTTTTTAATAGTTTTAGTATTTAGTTAACAGTAACCACCCTGTGCACTACTTAATTACTTGCATACTATGTCGGAGGAATAATCGAATGAGGATGCAGCACATCTGTTAATCTTTTCTGTTGCCCTGCTCTGACCTCATTTTCTCTGTCTGCAAAGCTGCTATTTAGTTCGTTTCAACTAGTAGGTTGGCACCCAAAAATGGGTCACAAGTCTGTTCTAATGGGGTACAGTCAGCATGGAAAAATGACTACAAATACAGTATATGTGCTCTGTGTATAGATGTATGTGTGTTTTAACACACTGTGTTAGTGATTAATGTTATTTTGTTTCTAGATTTAGAGTTCACAATGGTTCTAAAAGTTTGATTTTACAACATTTGATTAATTAGGAATATGTAATTAGTTAACATATTCATGTACTTACTGAAATTCCATTATGAATGTAGCTATAGTGTGATTTATTCATTTAGCGCTCACATCCTCTCCCTTACATTCTCTTTTCTCACATTCCCACTGCAGGGGCTGCACAGACGTGCTTTGCTGTGTGATCTTTGTCATCGTCATCCTCGGTTACATCGTTCTGGGAACAGTGGGTGAGTTACACTCATTAACGTACGCTTCAGCAGAGAGGGTTGTGTAATGCGGCTCATGAATCCAGCGCTATTAAGGAGCCAAATAGAAGAGGCAGGGGAGCGTCAGTCGTAAACAGCAGCCTAATGCAGTGTCATTATGTTCAGTTACACTCCCCTCACCGTATGTGACTGTTTTTATAAGGACAGTCATTTAGTCCATTCTCAAAAAAGCAAAAGGACTCACACGAACCCATTCATTCACTGTGACATTAGATCGGTTACATTTTTTGTGGTTTAAATATGGAGTCTGTGGTTAAATCTGTCAGAGGCTCTTCTCTTGTGCCGTTTCTGGGAGACTCACAGCTTGCCGACTGTTGGATCTGTCTGTGTTGGAAACATGCTGCCTGTGATTGTTATATATATATATATATATATA
>NW_015649610.1:504299-505493 GCF_001515625.1 Sinocyclocheilus rhinocerous
TATATATATATATATATATAATAGCGCCCAAAAGTTCTAGGATCTAATTTTAATTTTTTTTTTAGTTTTTTAGAATGATTTCTGAAGGATAATATGACATAAAATGACAGATTGGAGAAATGGCTGCTTAAAATTCGGATTTGCCATCACAGGAGTAAATTACATAGTTTAAAATGTTCCAATTTAATTTATATTAAATTGTAATTATATAAAATGTACAAACTGTACATATTGGGTCTGTGTAGTGTAAGACTCGCCGTTTCTCCCACAGTGCTTTTTTTTTTTTTTCTCATGCTGATCTCACTTTGCTCTGGTCTTATCGGTATAATCCTGACTAGGCTAAATTAATACGACTGGCTTTTCTGTTGCCCTTTGAAGTGCACTGACAACTCATGCGACCGGTTTAGGCTCAGGGTGACATTCTGTGACCCTTGAAGCTCAAATTCACTTTTCAATGCAGACTTGAGTGGAGAAAATTAAAACATCAGGCAGAATCCTTCTCCGCAGAGCTGTAGTGTGTTCGATTCTCTGTGGACTCAAATCACTCGTATTCAATTACATAAAGAGCCTCTTATGCTCTGAATTAAATAAAGAGGTTTCACTTTATTTTTAGTTTGTTTTTCATGCATCTGTACATGTTTGTTCTCTTTGCTTCTGCCTGTTCCGTCTTAGCAGGAACAGTGGGTGTAGTTTCAGTGTTGCCATAAATACTGAGGTTGCTGGTGCAAAATAAAAATAAAATCTTTTTTGAAATGCATGACGCTTGAATTGCATCTGTGGTAAACTTATTTGAGAAACATGATTCAGATGACATGACTTGTGTTATGTTTTTTAAGCTTGGTTGCATGGGGATCCCCGGAAAGTGGTCTACCCGACAGACAGCTATGGGCAGTTCTGTGGACAGCAGGGTACTCCTAATGCGTGAGTATGAGCCAGAGACAAATTGAGGTGTTAATGCTGTTATACTTTAATTAATAAATTGTAGGGGTGCAACGGATCGTAGATGATCCGTGATCCGTACGGATCAGGCTGCATGGTTCGGCACGCATGTGATTCGCGGATTAACTGTTCAGTTTAACCATCATAGAGTGAAAGTTTTTCATTTGCACATGTTTTGTCTTGCCAGTTTACACATTCAAGCAATTTTAACTCGCACACTGTTTTCTGTGCGCTCAGCCGCTGCCGCACACACCC
>NW_015649610.1:505694-559045 GCF_001515625.1 Sinocyclocheilus rhinocerous
AATCTGTATTTAACTTGTGCAGTGAGCACTATTGTGTTATTTTACACTTAATTATTACATTTCTGCACCTGAATGCTACTGTTACTGACTTTATTTGTAACTGTGTTTTGTTGTATTCATCTATGCTTGTAATTTGTGTAATTGTTCTTGTTTTATTACTAGCTTTATTAGTTAAGCTAGTAGTTTTTTTTGCTGTGGTATAGAAGTACTTAAAGTAAGCTTTCACAAATTATTATTTATTTATTTTTTTTGCTGATCCAAAAAATGATCCGATCCGTGACTCAAAATCCATAATATGATCCGAACCGTGAGTTTTGTGATCCGTTGCACCACTAATAAATTGCATAAAATATTTAAAAGTAATCTCATACTTCATATATTAAGTATGAGATTTATTTATTTATTCATTTATTTATTTATTAAATTTTTACGTTTCAAAGGTGGATTGAAACACCTTCTATTTCTTCCCCACAGAAATAAAGCCATATTATTTTACTTCAATATTTTACAATGTGCCAATCCTACAGTCCTCATTAACCTCCAGTGCCCTACAACTCAGGTAATACAGACACTATTTGCAAACCACCTGTCATTCTCTCTAAGCTGGAATGTTCTGTATTTAGCACTGGCTTGTTTTGTAACTGATGCCTCTCTTTCTCTCTTATTCACCCCAGCTGTGTGTATCCAAGTGCCCAGACAGATTTGCCACATACATCGACATGCAATACAACTATAGACGCAATAAGAGCTACTGGGATTACTACAAGCTATTCTGCAAGCCGGGCTTCAACAATCCTGATAAGGTACCATGTGGAAACTAGAGAGTATCTGCAAGAACCTAAACTTTGTTTAAATTCAGTGATCATCACATGCACACTGAAGTTTGAAAACTCTTGAAACAGGGTTCCCACAGCCGTGAATTTGTACGATTTTATTTTCTAGGTCTGGAAAGGTCACGGAAATTAATACAATCTTACAAGTAAATGACATTTTTAAAGTGAATGTCTTATTTGTAAGCAAATCTTTCTTTTAAGATGGTTATTTTCAATTTGCTGAGCTGACTCATAAATGAATAAATAGTTTTTTAGCTAACTGATTTAATAATTCATTAAACATGAAATAATATAGTAATAATTCATAGAATAATCCTTATCTAGTAATCACAAACTACTTAAAAATTCATAGAAATTCATTCGTTAAAAGAGTGCAGGAACCCTTTTATGTCTAGAGGAATATTATGCCTGTTATGGTCAGATACATGAGCATTTTTGATGACAATGTTTCATCTTAGCAGGCCGATACTTCACACATGTACACTCCAGCAGGTGCCTACATTTCTTTGCGTGTCGTTCCCCTGAGAGGCTTATCACCTCTCAGAAATTTAAGCCTTGAAGATAAACGAGCAGACAGACACAAAGCATGTCCTCGACATCTTATAAATACTTAAAAATTAAGTGGGATTTTTATTTTTTCGTTATTCTTTGCTGTTCCATCAGTTCTCCAGAGGTGCTTTCCCGATTTCATCACCAGAAACGGGACATTAACTGTTGCCAACAAAACAAGCTTCAAGGATGGACACGGTAAAATCAGAAGTGTCGTCGATCTGAGAGATGCAGCAAAGTAAGTTCACTTATTAGTAGTGCTTAGTGCATAGCACCCATATAAGACTACCACCGTACTAGTCTTCCACCAGCCTGTTAAGTAGATGTTGGACTGGTGTTGCACTGTCTGTATGGCTTCAAAATTGCTCTCATTGAGAGTAACACGAATAGGAGGACTAGCTATTCAAATATTGTTATATAATGCCACTAAACTACAGTATATAATTTACTTGCGTAATTATATTACATATAATTTAAAACCTGTGCTAGTTTCACTTGTATCACTCCGCAGTCTCTGTCTTCTTCCATAATAAAATCATTTCATCTCAAATCAATGTTTCATGTATAATTATATATTTATTTGGTTAAGTAGCTGTGTTTTAAGTGGGATAATATACAGTCAGTCGGTTACCCATGCAAAATAAACCCCTTCAGAGTCTCGATTGTCAGTGCTTATTTTGAGGTAATAACTGGCTGACTATACATTATCCCATATATATGAGTCTAAAAATATCTTCTGGCCTGCATAAAATCGCTCCGCTCTTCCTAATTAGATATAGTGATTATTAATTAATGAATGCTCTTCTGAAGGAGCTCTCAGTTTCCATTTTAGTTGTATGAGTCAGAGTTTAAGTATACGCTACCGTTCAAAAGTTAGGGGTCGGTAAGATTTCTTAATGCTTTTGAAAGAATTTCTTGATGAATAGAAGATTCAAAAGAGCATAATTTATTTGAAACAACTTTTCTTTTAATATTATACATGTTTTACTATTTTGTTTTATATCAATTTCATGTATCCTTGCTGAAGAAAAGCATTAATTTCTTTAAAGAAAAAAACTGACCCTAGACTTTTGAATGGAAATATCTTGCATCTTGATATAAAAAATATGTGCATTTGTACAAATACAGCAGGTAAACAAAGAATACAGTTATTTCCAACATTTCTTCCTAAATATACTGTCTTTCCATCCAGGCAAGAGAGGACCGTTTTATCTGGGTATGACATTTGGGCTTACAAAAGGTCAGAGAGAATCTGGCCTTTTAAGCAAACAAGTCAAGCTGTGCATGTTCGCATGAGTTTGCTGCTGCTATAATAGCACTGATTTAAACACCTGGGGTGAAAGGTCACACGGTGTATTTTCTTATTTTAGCAGGCAGGTTTCTTGTAACTAGTCTGCAAGACAATGTTCACACAGGATGTGTTCTTACGTCTTTGCCATCACATCACATCTTGGTAATATTAGTTTAAAGTAGTTTAGCTTTTTCCATCTAGCTGTTTTTTAATGCAAGAATGTGTCCTGTGTGAACAGGCCCTAACAATTGTACTTTTGGATTGAGTTTCACTCACAAAAACAGGCACTTTTATACTCTAATCTGCGGTTGCTTTTTGCAACTCTTTACCTGATTGCAGAAAGCCAAGGTTTTTGCTTCATGTGTGTCTTTTGTAACATGCTCAATGCTTCTTCTTTTTGTAGCAAAGTTACGGCTATGCAGCAAGGAACAGAAAGGTCTCCATTTCTTGTCATCTTTGAAACTCGACCTTGTCCTTCGCTTATCTACGAACTAACCTCCCTCACCGCATTTCTGCACCTGCTGCCTCTCAAAGAATCTGTAGAACAGAAAAAACACATCTCTGTATGTTTTTTCCCCTTGTCAAAACTGAGGTCACTGACAAAATCCCTCAGATGTCTTTCTGCTGAAAGAGCTTTTTAAGAATATAATGGCAAACGCAAGTGAGGAAGATGTGATTTAATGTCATCGCAAGGTCGTTTTGTACATGAACTACATTGATCGTGTTTTCAGCAAGGGAAAATTGAGCGTAGGAGTTTAAAATGCAGATGTTAAAATTGGGACACAGAGCTCTTCTCCATTCACCTAAAGCTTCTCTGCTATAGGGAAACACACTTTTCATCAGCATTACTTGGAGAACATTTTTCGGTTTGATTAAATTAGTTGAGCTGATTTCAGTATAGTGCAGCTTTCCAGCAGCAGGCTACTTTTTCGAGCAAGTAGTGATGAAACATGACAATGCTGGGTTTTTTGGGTTTTGTTTTTTTGGATTTTTTTGCAGACTCATGCTCCCATATGAATCATTCATGATTCTTTGAGTTCCTGCCAAGGTGTCTGCACTGAATTTTTTTGTAGCAATGTACATCTATTCTACTTTTTCCCCCTTTACAATAATTATACAAAATTATAGCTAAGTATAGATAACTGCATTTATTAAAAAGTAGCTTCAATGTAGTTTAACCCAACTTTAAATTGGGTAGCTTTTAGCTCGACTAATTAGTTTCAAAATAGCTTCTGTAACATTGCTGCTATCCTTTTCAAACCTACCTCACTTCTGTACAAATCGGTGAATATCACAAAACTATATAAAATATACCCAGCTTACAAGTAATAAAATCAAATGTTAAATACACTACCATTCAAAAGCTGCATTTATTTGAACAAAAATACAGTAAAAACAGTAATATTGTGAAATATTATTACAATTTAAAATAACTCTTTTTGTATTTTAATATATCTTACAATGTAATTCATTCCGGTGATGGCTAAGCTGAATTTTCCTCAGCCAGCCCACTACTTCAGTCTTGAAGTCAGTGTCACACAATCCTTCAGAAATCATTCTAATATGCTGGTTTGGTGCTCAATAAACATTTCTTGTTATTATCAGTGTTGAAAACAGTAGTGCTGCTAAATATTTCTGTGGAAACCGCAATACTTTTTTGTAACATTATAAATGTCTTTACTGTCACTTTTAATCAATTTAATGCATCCTTGCTGAATAAAAATGTTGATTTCTTAAAGTGCCCCTATTATGGATTTTTGAAAATTACCTTTCATGCAGTGTGTAATACAGCTCTAAGTGAATGAAAACATCCTGCAAAGTTTTAAATCTGAAAGTGCACCGTGTATAAAGTTATTGTCTCTCAAAAGAAAGAGTCGACTTTGAAACAAGTCGTTTTTAAAACAAATCCCAAGCCGTTTCATATTGATCAACATGAAACTTTTGCATATTGCCCGCCCACTTGTTGCAGGTGCAGACCCGGGAAAACATTCATTCTTTGCCACTAGGTGCCACTTTTGGAGCGGTAAAAAAAAAAATAGCTGTTTCCCCGGTAACGGCTGTAAACAAAGCAGCACTGCGCTCACAAACGCTGATTTATCAGGCATCACAGTCAAGATGTAATGGAAATTAAATTCACCAATCGGACCAATCACCGCAGATTAGCGTCACTCAAAGGAGGGGTTTGGAAAAATGAATCGTTGAGCGAATCGTTTGGGAGTCATTGAGCAAATAAGGTAAAAATAAATGCATATAATAAGACAATTAAAGTGTTCTTTTAACCTTGCATGCATGTCAACCTGTTGATGGGGACTCCCAAAACCAAAATATGAACCTTTCATTACCCATAAAAGGGGCACATTAAAAACATTCCAATGGTAGTTTATGTAAAAGCACTTCTCTCACCATAATACACACTATATTAATTTTAGTTTGGCCTGAGTAAAAACAAGACTGTGTGGGATAGAAATAAAGTCTGTTGTTTTTCCAAAACATTTCAGCTAGACTAAACATTTTTTAAAACATTAAGAAAATTAGATGTGTCCAGTGACCTTTTAAACAGTACAATATATTGCACTGACTGTACTTCTGTCTCTCAAAGCATCATTTTCAGTTGTGTCAGATTCAATAACTTTGACTAAGTTCTTTAACCCTTCACCTCCACTGTAGTGTGCCATTGCTTCTTAGTTTAATGAAGAAAGGACTGTATATAGCATGTTTATGAGATAAACCTCCCCATAAACTGCTCTGTACAGTCAGTAGAGTTGACTGTTTTTGACTGTTTCCTGTGCTCGTTTACAGTGGCATCACCAGCCTGTTGGATGCAAAGGAGGTGGGCGTCAAAATCTTTGAGGATTACGCCAGCTCGTGGTTTTGGATCCTAATGTATGTATAACCTCAGTTTTTCACCTTTAAGAAATGCAACAGATTGATACAGTATGGCTGATATGTGGTTCATGGGTGTTTTCAGTGGTCTGGTGATAAGTATGCTGGTCAGTCTGATCTTCATTCTGCTGCTGAGGTTCACCGCTGGCGTTCTCTTCTGGATGGTGATCTTTGGGGTCATCGCGGCTGTGGGCTATGGTTGGTGATGACTACAGAACACTACAGACTAAAACTCCAAAACTAAACTCGTATATACTAGACTTCAAAATGTAACAAATTATAGGGATAATTTACACAAAAATAAAAATTATATAATATGCTCTTGGATGGATGTCGTTCATCCAACAGAAAATCACAATTTTCAGACTTCAAAAAGTCCTTTTTGTCTTCTTTTCAGACCGATCTAATCAGTGAACCAAATGATCCAGTTCAAAAAACTAAATGCATCATTCATGATTCAGACTAATCTGGTTCTCTTGAATTCTCAGGCAATAAATGTTCACATTAAAAATTAAACCCTGATCTTGTAACTGACATTAACACTAAATTATGTGTTGGCTACGATAGTTTGTGAATGTCTCTGCATTGTGGGTTCAATTGCTGTGTCCTGACTGTTACTTACAGGAATATGGCATTGTTACTGGGAGTACAGTTCACTCAAGGGGAAGCCGGACTCTGACATTACCATCTCAGACATCGGATTCCAGACTGACTTCCGGGTTTACTTGCAGCTGAGTCAGACCTGGCTCATATTCAGTGAGATTTCTTCAGTTATTCTAATATATGAGTGTTTGTAGTGAAGTTGAAATCAGATAATGCATCTCAAACCAAGCAATGCAGCTGCACTGTCAAGTTGATGAAAGTTCAGTTTGATGGAAGTGAATGACAGCTTGATATTTTACCGCAGTGATCTCCTTGGCTGTCATTGAAGCTATCATCATCTTAGTACTGATATTCCTGCGGAACAGAGTTCGTATTGCCATTGCTCTTCTAAAGGAGGGCAGCAAGTAAGTTTCTTTCTGCCTGTCTTTCTCTCTTTTTCTTCTGTTTAATGGTGGTGCTTGGAAAGAATGGAAAAACGCCTGAAACAAAGCTGTCAAATGTTATTTTATACGTTATCTCTCTCTTTCCTACAGGGCGATTGGCTGCATCATGTCAACACTGTTCTATCCCATCATCACCTTCCTGCTTCTGGCTCTTTGTATTGCATACTGGGCTGTTACAGCTGTGTATCCAAATTTTAAATTAATTTGAATGCTGAATGAAGTTTAGTACTTTTTAATTTTAAGTGTAAATATTTTAATATTTGTTATTAATAATATAATAGATTAAAAAAAAATATATATATATATATGTGTGTGTGTGTGTATGTATATATATATTATAATTATTATATTTTTTGTAAAAATGTTAATTTATTAAAATGATTAATTAATTATAAAAAAAATATTTTTATAAAAACTTTAATAGTTTATTTTTTAAATATCAAATATAAAAAATTGTAAACAGTTAAATTTTTTTAGGTTTAATAGGTTTTGTTTTAATGCATGGCATTGGGACAAGACTATGTTTCTGCCATGGGATAAAAAAAATCTTAAAGGTAATTGTGACTATCTCGCAATTCAGACTTTTTTTCTTGCAATTCTGAGAATTGTGAGATTTATAAACAGACTTTTGAGCAATTCTGAGAAGACAAATCAGAATTGGGATATATAAACTCACATTTTCTAGACAAAAATGTCAGAATTGTGAGATAAAAAGTCACAATTTTTATTATGTGGCAAAAACAAAAGAAAAACTGAATTGTGAGATGTAAACTCCTCTAACTGTGAAAATGTAAACTCAGAATTGCAAAAAAGAAGTCTTAGAATAATTACCCTATTTTTTTCATTCTGTGGCAGAAACAACATTTGGTGGCACAGATATTACACATTTTAGCTTTAGCTAGTTTGTATTGTATTTTCGTTAACCACAACTTCTTTCAGTTTCCTGGCATCATCTGGTGACGCAGTATATAAAGTAATGTCAACGCTACCCGACTGCAAGTATACCAACCTCACCTGTGACCCAGAGGTAAGAACTAACCCTACTGTAATCTGTGATCATCTGAGATACACAGTGTACAGGTTTCATTGTACTACATTTTAAATATTAAATCCAGTAATTGGTTCACATTGGTGACTCCTTCCGTCTCTTTGATGTGTTTCAGACCTTCAGTCAATCCAACGTGACTAAACTGTGTCCAGGCTCCCAGTGCACATTTGCTTTTTACGGTGGGGAGAGTTTGTACCACCGTTACATCTTTGTTCTTCAGCTCTGCAATTTGCTGGTCTTCCTCTGGCTGGTGAATTTCACCATCGCTCTGGGTCAGTGCACCCTCGCCGGGGCGTTCGCCTCGTATTACTGGGCCTTGAGGAAGCCAGCAGACATCCCACCTTGCCCCTTGGCTTCATCATTTGGCAGGGCTTTAAGGTATGTTGCCATCTGTGGTCTTAGAAGCTTGTAGATGATTGATTGTGTCTGAGTGGAGAGCTGCTGGACTGAAATGAAATGTTCACTGTAATCACATTACAATGTTGTTCCAGGTATCACACAGGCTCTCTTGCGTTTGGAGCTTTGATTCTGTCCATTGTACAGTTCATCCGGATTATTCTGGAGTACCTCGACCACAAACTGAAAGGTATGAATCACATTTTAATTTTTAAAAGTTTTACTCATTTTCGTCATCAGTGATGGTCTCAGATGTCTCCATTTGTTACAGTTTCCACAAAAATATCAAGAAGACTGTTTCAACAATGATATATTCTATAGTGTAGAATACATTGTGAATAATGGTGCTTCTCTTTCTTCTGTTTTTGTCGCAGGTGCTCACAATGCATTTACACGCTTCCTGCTGTGCTGCCTAAAATGCTGTTTCTGGTGCCTAGAGCACTTCATCAAGTTCATGAACAGGAATGCTTACATTATGGTGAGTCGCTCCACTTTTTCAAGGTACAGGTATTTCATAACTTCATGCTGTGTATATATATATAACTACCATATAACAGCATATATTTTCAATGTGGATAACTAAATAGTTTCATTTGTTTAAATATGCCAATATCGAACCTGTGTTGTCAAGAAACAGACTGACAGAAAGAAGGAATGCATTGACATTTATTGTTCGATTTGATTCATGTCCTCAGATTTCAATATATGGGAAGAATTTCTGTGCCTCAGCGCGAGACGCTTTCTTTCTGTTAATGAGGAACGTTATGAGGTAAAACTGCACAGCTGCTACATTTATAATGTCATTGTCAAGGTGTGAAGCTGCAAGGACTCTGTCTCACACACGCACCTGTTTGAGAATTTGTTCCAGTTATTGTGACATTTCCAGGATGTTTTTAGGATGTTATTGTTTTATTAAGTTTATCACTGTCAAAATTAGCTAAATGTTGCCTCCATGTCATTAAAGAAATATGTTTTGTTGTCTGATGTTTTTCTTTTGTGTTCGACTTGTGAAACATCATTTTAACAAAAGCCATGCATGGAGAAAAACACATTGTTGTCTGCCACAACTCGTATTTGGACAAATATTGTTTTCTAATAAATTGCAAATTCTTTAGATATTTCATATAATAAAATATCTGGTTTACTTAAGAGCTCCAAGACTAAATATATAGCATCTGTTTATTATTCTGTGTGTTTTTCTCTAGAGTTGCTGTTCTGGACAAGGTGACTGACTTCCTGCTGTTCTTGGGCAAACTGCTGATCTCAGGGAGTGTGGGTGAGTCAACCTTTTCATCTGTGGCATACAGCCAGGCCAACATTAAAGGGGTCATATGATGCTTTTTTAAAGATCATTATTTTGTGTATTTGGTGTAACAGAATATGTGTAATCCAGGAAGAGGTGCCATCATTAAATTATTATTGGGTCCCTCTGCTGGTGAGTGCAAGCAATACAACTTCATGTTCTAGAAATTTTATATATTTTTATTTATTTATTTATTTGCATTTTATACATTTGTTAATTTATTAAGAAAATTCTTATGCAGTATTTAGTGATTTATATATATATAAATCAATATATTATAAATTAATGTTATAGTTAATTTATTTAAAAAACATATATATATATATATATATATATATATATAATACATAAGATAGCATTTATTTAATAAAACATTATTCAAATGCATTTATCAAGAGATATGTTGGGAACCCGGATTTATTCTAATGTAATTTCTCTTTTAATCTTTTTTCCCCATTCACAGACTGTGATATTTGGATCATATATGATTGCACACGGGTTCTTTAACGTCTATGCCATGTGTGTAGATACATTGTTCCTCTGCTTCTGTAAGTACACCTTATTAAATCTGCAGAATTCACTTATGTGTGTTTGGTAATAAATGCTGAACTTTATGATGTTTTCAACTTTTTTCAAAAGCTAGTTTAGTCCTTGATAAATACTGTACATACCCACCCACTGGTCTTCCTGTACCTTTCCTCTTCTTCTCTGTGCATGACTTCGATCACTTCTGTTCTCTAATTATAATACTGATGTAATCTTTGTGTATTTATCCTTTTCACTTCTTCTTTTCAAACTGCATGACTGCTGACTAACTCTGCTTTCTTATTTCTTTTTCCCTTTTCCTTGAAACCCTCTGTCTTTCCTCCTTAACTCTTCCCTTCTTCCGTCGTCTGATTTGACGGGACACCCTTCAGGTGAAGATCTTGAAAGGAACGATGGCAGTCCTTCCAAACCGTATTACATGCCTCCAGGCCTGCACAGGATACTTAACAAAACTGATCAAGGAGGCAAAAAGTATGCAGTGTCCTGAAACCGTCTCCTCAGTGGGACATGAAGAACCGTGCTAGTACTGTAGCACGCTGCATCTCTCCCGCAGCACAGCAAAGCCTTCTGGGATATGGAATCAGATAGCATTTACAGAAGCGATCTTCTCTCTGCACTGTCTGCTGATACTGACTGACTCCTGCTGTACTTTTTTCCTTCTTTTTCTTTTTGCTGATAATTCTGTCCATCATTGCCTTACCCATGTTTGTCTTCTGGAGCAAAGGTCTGATAATACTCTGGTAATCGATGATGAAAGCAAGTTATTCTCTATATTTACTTTCTTTATATTGCAAGTATCCTCTTTCTCTTTCTATACAGTCCTTTGTTTTCATGTCATTTTTGGTTTAGAAGTTCATACAGTACATTGATGTGCATGTGGATGGATTGACCGAATTCTTAGTCCACATGATTTTAATATTAACTTTGTCATAATCTATTGGAAAATGCTATTGTATTGGAGGAATCTTAATCGATACAGTGTATTATTCTCTTATAACCATGTTTTGATAGAATCTATTAATTTTCAGGTGTTCTGATGGCAGTATTTAGTAACTGTGCCTGGTTTAAAAGGAAGCGTGCCAATCTTTTTTGCAATCAATCTGAAAGTTTTTCAAGTTCAATTTATAAAAGGAACATAACAGCCATTTTTTTGTAATTTTGTAGACCGGTTTGATGCTGCGTCTACTCTGTGAAGTTCAGTATACAAGTTGTCTTTTAATGGGGGAAAGTTTTGTAAAAAGGTTGTTTTTTTCCCCCATTAGAATAAAGCTGAACCTAAATATCATGAATGGTTTGATTCTTTCATTTTTCTTTCATTTTTCAGAATGCTAACAAATTTTATTATCAATATTATTCATTCCATTCTCAGCTTAAAATATATGCTGTTAAAAACTTTGGGATAGTTAAGATTTTTTTGTTTTTGAAAGACGTCTCTTATGCTCACCAAAGTTGCATTTATTTACAGTAAAAGAGTAATATTATGAAATATTGAAATTTAAAAGAACTATTTTAATATATTTTAAAATGCAATTTATTCCTGTGGTGGCAAAGCTGAATTTTCACATGATCCTTCAGAAATCATTCTAATATGCTGATTTGGTGCTCAAGAAACATTTCTTATTATTATCAATGTTAAAAACTGTTTTTGCTGCTTAATGTTTTTGCATAAACCGTGATTCACTACCATTCAAAAGTTTGTGGTAAGAATAAAAAAAAAAAAAAAATTATATTTTTATTGCATTATTTTTTTATAGCATGCACACATTGAATTGCTAAATATATAACGTTACAAAAGATTTCTATTTCAAACTTTGTGTTCATCTAAGAATCCTGGAAAAAAATGTATCACGATTTCCACAAAAAATATTAAAGGGTTAGTTTACCCAAAAATGAAAATGAGGCTGTGTTTTACTCACCCCAGAGCCATCCTAGGTGTATATGACTTTCTTCTTTCAGACAAATCCAGTCAGAGTTATATTAAAAATTGTCTTTGATCTTTCAAGCTGTTTAATGCCACTCTTCTAATTAGTGACCGTTGTTTTGTTTTGATCTCTCCGCTGCGTTTCCGCGTGCGTCACTTCTGAGCAGCGCATGCGCAAAGCCGACCTGATACGTCATCCTCCCGGAACTGCTTCCGTTTACAACAGTGAGCGCAAGCTAGATTAAAGTGATTATTACTAGTGATGGCGAGATGAAGCCTTATGAAGCATTGAAGCTTTTCAACCAAGTGGTTCACAAAAGGGTTCATTTCTCGAGGATTCATTTGCTCACAATACCACCTGGTGGACAAAGAGTGTAAAACATGCAGATACATTACAGATGACCTGATGTGAATCTATGATACACTGTTTTGCGCCAGTTAAGGCTTAGAAATAACGGTATTAGTCTAAAACTGGAAAGTGGCTGAGTTTAACAGGGCAGAGGACTGCGAATTTACAAGATTCGAACCGCTTCCTGAACTAGTCGGGCCAAGCGAGGCTTCGGACGTCATCAATGACGTCATTGCTCTAAAGCGATACAAGCCTCGATACGTGCTTCACTGAAAGCTGCCGGGATTTCTCGACACGCTCCGAAGCCTCGGCACAGAACGTAACATCACTAATTATTACGTTTTGAATATGGATATTTTTCTTACAAAAACGCATCGATTCGCTACAGGAGGCCTTTGTTCACCCCCCGGAGCCGTGTGAGACACTTTTTTTTAAATGGATGGGCGCTTTTTATTTCACTTCTTTTGGACTGAAGCACTGCAACACCCGCTGACTGCAATGATAGAGCTTGGAATAGCCAGGACAATTTTTAATATAACCCCAACTGGATTCGTCTGAAAGAAGAAAGTCATATACACCGAGGATGGCTCTGGGGTGAGTAAAACACAGCCTCATTTTCTTTTTTGGTTGAACTAACCCTTTGAGTAGCAATTGATGCAAAAATCACATGAGCGATTGGTTGGCATTGACATTGCTTGTGCTCCTGTTCTCAGTGCTTGATCTGGAGAAGAACGACGGCTCGGCGACCCGGCCGTATTACATGGGCAGCAGCCTGCGTGCCATCCTCAACAAGAAGAACAAGAGACCAGAGGAGAAAAAGAAACGTAGAAAACATAAGAAGGAGCAACCAAACAAAAGGCACTGACATGTAAAACACAGATTCTGGTTATTATGGTAAATGGACTGATTTAAACAATATTCAGTCATGTATGTAGATAGTTTTGTATTATAAATCTCATTAGAAGCCCAAAAATTTAAATACAAGAATCTTTGTACTGATCTGCATCTTTCTGGTTATTATGCAAGTAAATATAATTGACAGTAAGCAACTAAATGAATTGAGATGATTTCCTGTTTATGGATGTATGGAAATGTCTTTGTGTGGATTTTTGTAGATTTTTGTCATTTTTTTAACCAATTCTTGTCTTTTATATGACCATTGCATTTTGTTAGCACCCATTTGGGGTGAAACTGACACTTCTCTCATATTGAGAAAATAACCGGTAACATTTATTCGCTGTTCACTAAATGAATTTTTCTCAACTTTTGTAAGTTGCTGTTTGTAATTTCAGTTCAGCTGAAGTGCCTTATTCGAACACGCAGTTAACAGCTCTTTTAACCTCAACCACATGTTGATATGAGCCATTTTCTGCTGTGCAGAGCTTCTAACTCTATTTATTCTTTCATTACTGCTCTTATTCATCCATCCAACTGCATTTCTCATCAGGCCCAATGCTCTCTAGCAGTAGGAGGTTACACTCCTTCAGTGTGATTTTATTGTGTCCGTTCACACTTCATTTTAGCCAAGGAAGGACTTGAATTTATCTTAACACCTTCATATGAATATGTGTACAGAGTAGTGGTAGTTATTTTATGTGAACTAATTTCTGCTCATATTTTGAAGCATTCGTTTATTTTAATAATTTTTATTAAAAAAAAATTTTTGCTGTAGTTTTTCTTTTGAGTATTAAGAGTGTATTCTTTACCAGTTTTATGTTGTTTAAAAACACTTGAATGTGAACAGTCATACAGTGAGTGCATGTTCTGGATTGTTATTCAGCTTTCATTATTCATCTAAATTGTATTTTGAGTTTAACACTTGTCTAATCATGTCATTAATATGTAACTATTTAATTATCTTCATAATTTACAGTGTGGTACACATTTTTACTATTTTTGTAAGCATATATTTTGCAAAGCTTAATAACACTGTATGATGTAATCCAAGTGCAAGGATAATTTCGGAAATAAAGTATTTCATATAGACATGTGACAAGTTATTTATTTTTAGTTAAACCACATGGGATATGAACAAAACACAATAATAAATAAAAACTAGTGCTGTCAAATGATTAATCGTGATGAATCGCATCCAAAATAAGTTTTTGTTTACATAATATATGTGTGTGTGCTGTGTATATTTATGTATATAAAAAAGCACACACATACAGTATATATTTTGAAAATATTTACATGTATATATTTATATTCATATAATTTATATTATATATAAATATATATTATATAAAAAAAATTCTTAAATATATACATGCATGTGTTTGTATTTATATATATATATATACATAATAAATATACACGGTACACACGTGAAAAAAAAAACACGTTTATTTTGGATGCGATTTAATCGTTTGACAGCACTAATAAAAACATAAATTAATCCATTAAATACAAAGGTATTAGCGGCGGCATAAATGTAGTTACAACAACTGGCACAACATTTACAACTGAATTGTAAACCGTTTAGCTGCTGCTGATTGGTAGATGTGTTGATTTTTGGGACAGTAACGGTTGATAGAGTAGAGATGATGGCGTGTGCACAAAAAAAAAAAAGAGAAACAAAGCCATTAACAAAAGCACAAACACACAGGGACAAATTTATGTCATCCTAACACTGGATACCTTTTCCATTAGCAGTTTTAGTAATATTCATCAAAAACTGATAATAAATGTACTAATGTCCTATTTAAGGAATGTATCTGATTGTACTACATTTCCTCAGATCTCACCATCAATGCAGGTGCTGTGCAGTGCCGTAAGCAGGGATGTGTGTGAATAGTGCTGCTCATTCAGGGTGGACACGGACTGGAGTGAAGACATATCTCCTGTGGGTACTGCTGAACGAGGGGGAGAAATGTGCTTCTTATGACGGGCGCGACAGTTTTGAAACCAAACCTGGCCAGAAAGAAATTCAAAGAAATTACTTTTAGACAGCATATGAGCTTTCTTCTGTTGCCACATACCGTAAACCATGCTAACATTTTTATACGGCTTAATTTAGGCACTTCAGAAATTGCTAAAGAAATGTAACCTGAATGACGCGTCGGCTAAGGCCAGTCTGTTCAGCAAGCCTCTGAAGTGTCTGTGCGTCTGGGTTATTGTCCTGAGCAAACTGGGCCTGCATAACCTGCAAGCCACAAACATCAAAATAGTGTCAACAGGGCCAGAGACATTACGCCAGAGGGAACTCTCTAATATGGTTTGATTACAAGTAGCAACAACATAGCAGGGATCCATTATTGCTTATATACTGAACTTCATTTTAATAAGACTTCAAACCCCAGAACTCAGTGTGTGGCGCATATTGAACCACGAGAGCGATGCTTTTGTTTACCTGTAGCTGGTCTGAAGTGAAACTGGTACGTGCTCTTTTAGATGGTTTTTGGTTTATTTCACAGCCTGTATGCAACACACCTTCAGGAGAGACGTTTTTTCCTGGAATAATAAAAGGTAAGGCAAAGGTGTAGTTATTTATAAGACATACTGAGCATGCTACAAACCAGAAGACATCAAAACCAAACAACTGCTTTATTCTTCCTAAGATGTTACTGGATTAGTTTTACATACTCTAGTTTCTAAAAAAAATGTAATGGCTTTCATTTCTTCATAAAATGCGTGTGATTTTTGTTGGAATATATTCTTCTATATCTGAAGCCATGATCATTGTCTGGCAGAGTAACTTGTTGGTAAGTGCTTACTAAGTCATAATTTTGAGAAAGTTTCTCATTATTATGACTTACAGAATTATATTTTTTCTCAACTGTGGCGGAAACGGGCTTCCATAGGATATGTATATGGCCAAAAATTAACATGAAATTCTGAAACCTTTAAATCGGAGACATCTTTCTAGCAGACTTCTTACATGAAATGCTTATAAATATCAGTCAATATCTCACAATAAGGTGTCTTAGCAAGATTATATTTAATCAGTTTATGATCAAATCTCTAGTTTTAATTATTGGGGCAAAACAAAATGCAATGCAATACAATGATGATTGAGAAATAAACATTCCTCAAAAGCCTGATGTATTGTATTTTATACATTTTAAAATGATGTAAAATGAAGACATGTACCACAACCCAAAGGTGGACATTTTTGGAATTACACCAAAAAGCTTCTACTTGTGTGTAGTATTTATTTTTCTACTTTTTTTTTCAGCAAAGTTTATGCAAGATCATTTAGAGGCCTTAGAAATGTGATTATCAGTTATGATACAGCAGGCTTTATAGGGTTAAAGCGCACACCCTGTGCGCATGCAGGACTCTCAACTTACCTTTTTCAGCAGCACCTTTGAGTTTGTCCAGCATGCTGTCGTAATGAACTCGACACAACAATTTTTGTCTGCAATACAATGATGATTGAGAAATAAACATTCCTCAAAAGCCTGATGTATTGTATTTTATACATTTTAAAATGATTTTTCTAATACATGGATAATCAAATAAACGAATAAAATCAAATAGTTGCTTTAGTCCAGTAAGTGTTCATCTTGAAATATTACTATCAATATATATATTTTTTACATTTACTTTACTTTTCACTTCAATCAGTAAAGATTTCACACCAAAAAGACATGTACCACAACCCAAAGGTGGACATTTTTGGAATTACACCAAAAAGCTTCTACTTGTGTGTAGTATTTATTTTTCTACTTTTTTTTTCAGCAAAGTTTATGCAAGATCATTTAGAGGCCTTAGAAATGTGATTATCAGTTATGATACAGCAGGCTTTATAGGGTTAAAGCGCACACCCTGTGCGCATGCAGGACTCTCAACTTACCTTTTTCAGCAGCACCTTTGAGTTTGTCCAGCATGCTGTCGTAATGAACTCGACACAACAATTTTTGTCCAACCAAAGCAAACTCCTCGCCTGTGGACAGCTGCCTCTTACAAGAGAAGCACAAGAAACATGCCAGGTGGTAAACATTTCCCTTCGCCCTGCGCACCCAGTCTGTGGAGTGAACCGTTTCACCGCAGCATGAGCACCATGTTCGATACCTCCTGTCAAGCCATAATGGATTTGGTTAAATACACACTGAAACATCTTGTCTGCATATGCATAATGTACATCTTTCAGAAGTAGCTACCTGAAGTAATCTAGTTTGCAGAAGACCTCTCGCTCTCTAACGTAGCAGGTTGTGTGTCCGCTCAGAGTGGTTTGGCACACACTGCATGAAAGGCAATGCACATGCCAGCACAAGTCATTGACCTGCATTCAACAAGAAATTTTATTACAAACGGAGAATCAACTGATGGAATTGATCATACAGCATTTCAAATAGTCAATGAAATGAATAAATATTAACCAACGTTAAATGATCCTTCTCACCTTAAGCAGATACTGGTCTAGGATGTCCTCTCTACACCTTGTGCAAACTGCTTTGCCTTGGAAAGAATCAGATGCCATTGCTTGAGGTAGAGCAGATGGAGAAGACCGGCCATTCAGAAGTTCTGATGAACTCTGTAGAAACAGAAATTCTATTTGATCGAACATTTCAAACATACAGAAAATTTTATTTGTTCCACACAACTGTAAACTATAGTCAAACTGCGCACTTCTGTAAAGCACAGATAAACGCATTGGGTTAGGGAAATGCGTCTTATAAATGATATTAAATAGGCTAATTCTACATTTAATTCAATTCCACGATCAACATTTTATGTACATATTAAATGTACATTTTTAATCAAATGTACATTTTTAATCAAAAATGTAGTAACGAAAAAAAATCGTATCTTTGGTACGTTTTACGAAAAAATATCGCGTTCGCGTGCGGTAACCACAGCAACCGTGGCTCGTGCACTTGTAGGCTATCCGTACACCAGCAACTCATCATAGGTAGGCTATTGTCATTATTTAACGCTTTATTCTATCACATGTGTATCACAAAAACTGTAAAACTATTTAAAATTTAAAAAGTAGGCTATTTAAATAAAACCCGAAGAATTAGCCAACCTATTAGCAAAACGTTGACCTATACATCGTAGATTCGTAGTATATAAATATGTATATTTACCATACAAATGTCGCTTGTAACTCCTCTGCACTTGCTGATAAAATCCTCACTGCGATCCATAGACATGACTGTAGTGAATGCGCTTCGGATTTCCCGCACCGAAACACATGCAACCTTTAAATGTGCGCGCTTCATCCCCATAAACATCATCCACTCTCCTCTTCACCATGACAACCGCAACAATTACCAAAACTACATTTACGACTTCCAGAATTCCAGTCATTGTTAAAACACGTCCGACTCTTAGAGTAATGGTTATCTGTGCAGTATATTATGTACTTGAAATCCGCATTAGGGATTCGGAAACGGTTCACACATAATGCCTTCACCCCAAACGTATCAATTACGCATGCCAATCAAAACCTCTGAAGAATCAGTGGAAGAAGAGAATTGATTTATTTAATAACACCAATTAAAACCCCGCGTTTGGCAAAAACGCGCAACCAGAGCAACCCAAAGGTGAAGAGGTCTCATTAAACTCTTGACACTTAATTGCCACCATTTCAAGGCGGGTCTTTTTCTTCTTCTGGTATAATTTAGGGGAAATGGTGGAAATATTTCGCCCGAACTGTGGATGGAATACATCACCTCGGGACCAAAAAATAAATAAAAATGTATCATTATGACGAGAAAGGAGCTTTCTAGTTATTTATTTGTTCATTGTTGGTATTTCAAAATTAAACAGTAGGTGTTGGCCTTAAGCTATTTCCGTGTTAATGAGCGTTTTCATTTTAATTGTGTCGTTTTAAAATTCTTTATGCACCAGCTGACAGACATGTGCCATAAAACCTGCACAGTTGCACGCTTTAAATAAACATTTGTTTGAATGTTCTTACATTATTTTAATGTTTCAAGAACAACAATAATAATAATAATCTATTATTATAGGCTATTAACATTTTATTAGTCTATCAATATTGATTTATTTAATTTATAGGACTATTAGTCAATACATATAGTTATAGGCCCTAAGTTTATTGGGTCGCTTTTTATTATTTTTAATTAACCCAATTTCAGCAATTGTGCCTAATGGCTGATATCCTAACTAGGCCTACTTATAGATTATAGGCTAACAATTATAGTAATAAAAACACTTAACACAAATGTTTTTAAAAATATTTTTCAAATATGCGGCATCTGTTTTTATTTTGTTTTCCATGAGATTTCCATGAAAGTTTTGGGTGTATGACATATATTACCGTAATAATAATAATAATATAATTTATTCCTGTGAAGCAAAGCTGAATTTTCAGCATCATTACTCCAGTCTTCAGTGTCTTCAGTGTCTTCAGAAATCATTCTAATATGCTGATTTAAACCGTTGGGCTGCTTCATGTTTTTTTAAACCTGTGATACTTTTTTCAGGATTCTTTTAGACACAAACAGGGCCGTACCCACCATTGAGGTAGCCTACCGGAGGTCCGGACCTCGGTATTTTTCCAATAACAGAAGTTGTAAAATAATTACATATTCTGCTTTGGTGCTGCAAGGATAAAAAGCCAAGATAACAGATCTTATCATCTGAGATGCCTCAGCAGGGTTGCGTGTGATATATTGTCTGCGATAATATCGTAATTGTTGTTTTAACGATGTGCGATTTGACATTATTGTCAGTCCTTTGTCTTGTGTTTTGTGTTTTCCTCCCCCACGTGCTTTCTATGACTAACGCGATCAAATAGAGGCACGCACTAATGCAGCAAACATGTCGGCAGTGTGAAAGTATTTAAAACGATCAGAGAAAAGCCCTATTCGGACGGTAATTGTTTCTCACGGTGGACGTTAGTGATTTTCACCATTTACAGGGGGTAGTTGGTGATTTTAATGCCGTCCAAATCCAGGATGTCGGTGTTTTTCTCACAAAAATCCCCGGCTGAATTACCTACTGTTTTTGGACAAACACCAAGGTCGTGTGGTAATTGAATTGCCGTCCGAATCCACATCTCTGAGATTACGAGAAGAAATCGATAAAAAATTCAGTGTTTTAAACCCTTTTTGAGCACTCCCGAACACCGTAAGGTAACGTTGCACTTCGGTGTAATTTGCATAGCCTACATATTTATTTCTGAAATGCTGGAAAGTATTTAAAAGAACAATACTTCATAACTGCTCCACCACAGCGACTGGGAGCACAAAGAGAAGAAAAGCACTTAAACATTCAAAATGGGTCTTCCCCAGCTAACAATTTTTGGTTCCCGGAACGTTAGTTTTTGGTTCCCAGAATGTTATTTTTTATGGTTTGTTTTTGGTTAGCCAGGAAAGTTTTCTTAACGTTCCCAGAACGTTATTCTAACGTTCCCATAACGTTATTATAACGTTCTTCTAACGTTAGTTTTTGGTTCCCAGAACATTATTATAACGTTCCCCTAACCTCTTTACTCTGATATGATCACCCCGCTGTACTTTAGTAATCATCCAGCACACTCGTGACCCAGTATAGTAGCATGGAAATGATCTGTATGGACGCCTGTGTCTTGTGTTTTCCTCCCCCACGTGCTTTCCATGACCCCAGTTTTCCCTCATGTGCAATTGTTTATTGCTCCCAGGTGTTTCTCATCATCCCCTCATGTCTTGTGTATTTAAAGTGTTTCCTGTTCTTAGTTTTTCGTCCTGTATTGAATGTCATCTTTCCACTCTACGTGTGATTTCCTGGTTCCGCGAATATTATTAAAGTCTCTGTGTTTGAAGTCAACTCCTCGTCTCCTCGTTCCTCACGGTAGTGACAATTATCAAGTATTTTGCAAAAAGCATTCAAAACACCAGTATAGAGTGCCCATGTACATTACGTGAAGTCTGAGCTAGTGCGTGTGTGTATCAGTGTGCATTCTTTCACTGCATGATTCAGTCTATTAAAATTCATTTAGAATGATCACAAATTAAGACATGGGGGCAGAAAATGTATTTATTTTATACCACTTCATATAGTTAATCAATTTACTATATGAAGTGCCGTTTTTCTCCAAAAATTACCATGATTACAAATGTTATATTGATTTTTTTTTTTACAATAGCTCAATAAACAAGAAGTTAATTAAGAGACTTATGTTTTAGACAGCATATTGCCTGTTTTTGCTCTATTTCGCCAACAAAAATAATTCCAAACCCAGCCACAGCACAGTTTTGCGTTTCTGAGCAACATGATGGTGTTTCGTTCCTGAATGATTCAACCGTTTAAATGATTCGGTTCAATCGCAATGACTCACTTCTTAACAGTGATTTGCTGCCACCTATTGGCGGTTTTAATTTCACATTTCGACTATTTTTTCGATTTTTTATTTCATGTTTTAAATCACTTCAAATATCAGTATTCAACGTTTTATGTTTAATATATCAAAACATTATTTATGCATTTGTAATTGCAGGTTAAATGCATTAATGTCTTGCATTAAACAGTGTGTAAATACATCTAAATGCCACTTCAGATGCAGATTCTGTGTTGATTTAATTTGTTTGGTAAAAGCCCAAATGTCTTATTATTCTAATCCACTGATTAAATGTAAGAATTTGACTCGACAGATAATGGACACTTTTAGGAAAAAAATGGTTTTATAAAGGTAAAAATGCCCATAAAATGTAAAAATCAGTTTAAACTTTAAAGATTAATTTCTATTAGTGCGATAAAAAAAATAAAATAAAAAAATATTCATGTTTAATCATTTTAGACACATGATTTTACTGAAGGCTACCAGGATAATTATAACTGAGTTTATTAAATTCATAAACATAAACAAACTATATCTCCTCTATTTCCAGTTTGTAGTGTGGATCATTCATTGCAACATTTAATCTGATGATTCTCATGTTTAAGAATCTGTTATGATGAAAAATAATTTATGCTACTGCCCACTGACTTGGTTTTAAACCTTTACTATTATCCAATTTATGAGCCTTAAAACATCTTAAAATGCACACATATAGGTCAGGAAAATCAAAATTTTCTCGGGGGAGCATGCCCCCGAACCCCCCTACCAATCTCTATTTTGGGACCTGGTATTTATAAAAACCTGCGTACGGCCCTGGACACAAAGACCATATATAAGATGAAAATAAAAATTGTCCAATAAGAACGCGTAATTTTAAGCATATAAACCATGTTGCAGTTGTAATGACAGAAATTGTTTTTTTTTATAACGGTCAAATTAGGTGAAATTAAATAAGTAGTAGGCCTACAATTGAACAAGTAGTACAATTTTAGTCACGCGACCAGATTGAAAAATTCATAGATGCAAACTCCTCACCTTTCAGTGACAACTCACTTTTTTTTTAGATGAAAATATGTCACCTATGACTGAGACTTGCTCCTGTGAGAGTAGTAGTAGTAGTAAAACTAGGAAAGAAACCCAACATAGTAGTAAAATGTTACTACTAAAAAACTAACATAGTAGTAAAACGAACATAGGAAAGAACATGGAAATAGAACGAACGTAGGAATAAAAAGAACACCGGAAAAAAAAAGCTTAATGCTTATTTTACTCACTGAAAATCCCCAGTGAAAACACTAGAGGGCGTTAATGTACAGCTTTTGATTGTAACCTGACCTACAATAATCTCCACGAAATAAACCAAATTCAGTTTGGGCCTAAAAAAATCTTCAAAACCATAACATTTTACACAAGCGATATGTTAGACAATACATGACATGATGATTTTTCCCCCCGTTATTCAACTTTTATATTTCAATCTAATAAGCCCTGTATTTTTATTTACATCAAGGATATGTAAAAAATTCGACTTATAAGATTTATTAATATTATTACGATATAGCACAAAGAATGCCGAGTCTTATGGGCATGGTCACGTGATTCACCATGGCAACGCTGGCTGTCATCAGTTCCGCGCGAGGAAAGGTGTTGAGTATTCAGAGCTGAGCAGACAGATGCACACATAGTTTTATTGTCCTCTGGATTAAAGAAAGCTCTCGTATTATCGCTTGATTGCTTGGTTCATATCAAAGACCACTGCGCACCGACAAAATGAGTCATCTAAACCCAGGGTGAGTAACTAAGCTAGACCAAGTTGCAGTGTTGACTGTAATGTAGGTATAAAATGCTCTCTAACTACTGTCCTGTCTTAGACTGCTAGCTGTATTACCAAGCAATATGCATAATAATTATGAGTTTTCAGCTTTATTTTTTTATGGCATGACACTATGACCAAAAAGCTATTGTTACTGTGGAGATGAAACAACAGAAAGAGATCAACCACTCCTTAATGGACAGGCTATATTGTTCAGGCATGACTTGTTTATTGTATATCAAGGGAATGTTGTTTATTTGTTGAACATGCCTCGAATCTCTAGCTCTCATATTAATTCTATGTCTTAATTGATAATTGACACAAAAATGAATTATATTTAGCCTAAGTGTAATTAGAATGAATCCATATGTTTAGACTGTTTTTCACAGGCATTATGTTTTATTTCTGAACAATTTTAGAGAGAGACATGAATTCAGAGGGGGCCATGGGTTAAGTGTGCTATCCATCCACACTCAATTCCAATAGAAACCAGACACTGGTAATGGTATCTACTTGGCCTGTGGATTGGTGTACAGGTTGTGTTGTCTTCTTTACAAACGCTGAGGGAAATCAAATCTGTATCGGAAAAAGCCAGGCAGACAAACAGTCGAGCATTTCCAAGACTACACTTGACACAGATATAGAGTGTTCACCTCAAGCTGAAATCCTTGGCACTGGTGGCCTTGAGGATCACTGAATCATTCCATCAGTCTGGTCAGGCCTGTCTTTACATTACAAGTCCATCATGCCTGGGATGAGATGTATGAATGTTACAATGTGCCTGGCAGCAGGCCGGTTTCCACTGGGATTGCAGATACTGACAAAATTTTTTTTTTAATTCAAATAGTGTAACATCTTAACATTATCAAAGTTCAGGAATACAGTGTTGATAATATTTTTGTCCATGTAGTCTTATTTCAGCTTACAATAGCTTAACTGACAAACATCTGACTGGATACTTCAACAGTGCAAGAATACGAAGACATCTTCAGAAAGTCGGCCTGGTATGTGCACATTTAAGATAGTCAAGCTAGAAAATTATGTTATGATTGATTATTCATTGAGATTAACCGAGAGGTTAGATCATTCGAAAAAGTTTAAATATTTACAAACTAACATACGTTGAGCTTGAGTTATAGAATGTGATTCTCATAATGATCACTTTAGATAACCTGTTAAAAGATGAAAGGAAAAGCACTTTATTTTATACAAGATCAGATGCATCAGTCATTAAATGCAGGTGCATGTGCTTTAGATCACTCGGAGCGGCCGGATTGTTCCTGATAAGGAGTACAAACACAAGCTGATCCAGCGAGCGCATCAGAGACATGTGAGGGAGTGTCTAGCTCAGGCCATCTTTCACAAGGTGCTAGACATTGAGGTGAGAGCATTATACAGTCCACAGGTGCTTTATCAGACGCTCTATTATCCTTGGCCATTGTGCAGTGTCAAAAAGTAAGGGTACTGATGTCAGACATTCTGCTCACATAATCTGATTTTTACAGTATAAAGGCAGTATTTATGAAACCTTTAAACAAATACAGTTGGTTTAAATGAAGCACAATTAGTCATTTTAATCTAGACGTCTCATAAAATCAGAGAAAATTTATGAAATCCTGTACTAAAGCAAAAAAAAAAAAAAGTTTTTCCATATATTCTCTATAAGATATTTCACTTTTCCGCTGTTTATTCAGCGCCTTCATCAAACTGAGATCAAGAGAAAACTTGGGGAATTTGCACGGAGGGAACGAATCCACAAAATGAAGGTTTGTCTTTTTACAGAACTCCTTTCAGACTCAAAGTGGCCTTGGTGACATGATAATAATGTTCATTTTGTGATTCAACTTTTTGCATTTTATGTTAGGCTGAGCGCACCAAGAGATATGAGGATGAACCAATGCTAATGCTGTCACCTCGGCCACCCACAAGGCCAAAGATCTCACACGCACGGCATTCTGGGCCGGAGGGAGAGCATTCTGAGTCAACAGAATCTGTGAGTGGCCTATTTGAGTGTATAATGGGTAAAATAGCTTTATCAACTAACCATTTCCTTTTAGTTTACATACTGTAAATTACAATTAGTAGGTACCCCCTCCATAATAAAATGTGCTTTAATGCTGTATTATAAATAACTGTTTTCCTAGTCATGTGCTGTCAATACATTTTCTGCCACTTCTGCAAAAAAAAAAAAAAAAGATAAGAATTTAAATCTGCTTGCGTTTATTCTAGATAGTTACCCAGCTAGTCCTAATGGTTGCTAAATTTGCGGATTCAGATCACTGATTGCTCATCAGGCTCTGACATGTTTAACAGAAGGTGGTATGAAGTGTTGTGGTTGTTCCCATCATGGATGTTTGCCTGTTGACGTTTTAGGTGCCAGGAGAGTTACTGCTCCAGCAAACTGATGACACATGAGCTTTATTGTTTGCTCTGATTTCTCTAGATATGTTTTTGCAAACCCATATGCTAAGATCTCATGTTGTTAGTTTCATTAGTTTAAATTCTACTTAAAAGTAGGTTTTACTGGTTACTTAAATTAATATTTTGTAATTAATGCGATTAGAATTTTTGTGACAGAATTTTTGTATTTATTTATCTATTTCAACAATACATTTATTTACTGGAGGTTTGTATTTACTGCATAATAAATAACAATACACTAATGTTAGTGTACTGTATATATAACTCCTTTTCTATAATGCACAAGTGTTACATTAGTAGGACATGTCACAAACATGTATATTCAGGTATTATATTTCAAATTTGGTAAGTGAGTTATTGTCATACTCCTGTAGCCGAGTTCCTCCAGGCCAAACACAGCTCCAGGGAAGATGCAGAGGCCTGTTCGACTTAAGCCCCTAAACAGCAACAGTGCCACGGCCTCTCTGAAAAGAACCTCCCCTCGACACAGACCCCGGGACCGGGACCGGGACTCCTCCAATGACACCGATCAGCCCCTCAGTTATACAGTGAGACCATCTTGAGATCCTAATACATGTTCACTTACAAAGCCCCTTATCACGGGTCACTTACAAAGCACAAATCACACTCAAACGTCTAATATTACTAATTTGCATACTGCTGTGCTGAAGTATTAAAAGAATCAAAAGATTTTGATATTAATATTATAAATAATATTATAAATATTGCTCATAAAATTCGTATAAAACCAAGTTATCAAAGATATGATTCACATGATTTTTATAATTGTATTTTTTTATTAATCAAAAGTCTTTTTAATTAATTTTACTGCAAGTCAACAATTGTTTCTCAATTTGTTTGTTTTATTTCTTATACGGATTTTTAGGAAAAACAAAGTTTTATAAGCACTGGTCTCCAGAGCAATAAACTAGCAACTTTAGAGCATTGTTATTTTAGTATCAAGATACTATTATAGTTTTTATTAATATTTTGAATCAGTTTTTATTTTTATATTTACTTTTTTATTTTAATATAGAAGTTTTTGTAATTTTTCATTTGAATATATATACTGTATGTGTGTGTGTCTATATTTTTATTAATTTTTAATTGTAGTTATTTTAGTACATCACGATAAACTATATTAAAATAAGAAACTAAAATGGCACTAGCTGAAAAAAAGGTTATATATATATATTCTTATATTTTAGTTAATGTTTATTTCAAGTAACAAACATTTATTTGTTTTATGATTTTAAGTGTAGTTACGTTTTAGTGAGCAGTAATAACTCTATAATGGCTAACATTTCTGTCTCTCTGGGTTGTTTTATAGCTGGACAGAGATGCCGTGAAACAGTTGACCACAACAGACTTCTCTAGCACTGTTTCGCCCTACCGTCTTCCTGTCATTAACAATTATGTGACCCCTGTGCCGCCCCTCACAAAGAAAAAAGAAAGAGGGCTGAGAACGAACGGCACACTCAGGGGTCGAAAGTTAAGACCCACTACGGCACCAACAGCTGCTACAGAGGTCAGTATATTGACGTTATTTACATTGAAATAAACCTTCACTTACAAATATTCTGTTATACGCTATGCTATTCCTCCCTCTGCAGCCGTCTTCTCTCCAGAGGACATCAGCCCAGAGTAAAGTATTAGTAAGCATGGTGTACTTTGGGAAGAGTGTTCACCTGTCCCATGATCTGATGGACCTCAGAGATGAAGTGAAGCTCTTCCAGCAGCACTGTGGAGGAGAGAACCTGTGTGTCTACAAAGGGAAGCTGAGAGAAGGAGGTCAGTGTAGATCTCTGTACATCTGGGCTTTGTAATTCATATTTTAAGGACACCATGAATTGAGTTACACTATTGATCTGGGGGCTTTTTGATAATAAGTGGCTCTTACCTGGTAGTGTTGCATATATTAGAATATATTATGCATATATTATGTGATTCTCCTCTTTGATTATAAGACACAATCATCAAAGGCAAATTAAAATTCACTTTCTTTGCTTACCCTTACTTGTAGAAGTGTTCCAGTTTGTGTCAAGACGCCACCAGGGATTTCCCTTCAGTCTTACCTTCTTCCTGAATGGCCTGCAAGTGGATCGGCTCAGCTCCTGCTGTGAGTTCAAACACAGGAAAGGTGCTCGGCTTGGGGGCAGACATGGACACTTTGGATTTTGCGGTGTGGAAGGAGCCTCTCCATGCTACAAGTAATGAAAATGTATTTCAGTATATATAAATTTAAATTATATATGTACATACTACCTTTCAAAGGTTTGGGGCCACTAAGTCTTTTTTTAAATAATACTTTTATTCAGCAAAGATGCACTATATTGATCAAAAGTGAAAGTAAATACATTTATAACAATAATAAGTTATAAAAAAAGTGTATTCCCCAAAATATTAAGAAGCACAAAAAGCATATCAGAATGATTTCTGAAGGATCATGAGACACTGGAATAATTGCTGCTGAAAATTCAGCTTTATCACAGGAATAAAATGTATTTTAAAATATATTATAACATAAAACAGTGTAATATAAATAAATTGTAATAATATTTCACAATATTACTATTTTTACTGTGTTTTTGACCAACTTTAACAAAATCTTACCGACCACCACACTCCCTATTTATCATTATTAGCTTTGGCTATTGAAAAAACCCACATTGGTCAACCACTAATCAAGATGCATTATGGTTTTGTACGATGCCATTCTTCAGGTGTATTATTGCTATGGGCTTGGACAAAAAACCCACCCCTCCTCAAAAAAGAGTGAAAGAGGAGCTGCCAACCTCTAAATCCTCTGATGCTAAGGAGGCCACAGATGTAGATATAGAAACACATTCCAATGCAGAGCCTGACACGCCTCAGGAAATGGAGACAGAACCTAATGGAGAAACAACACGACAGAAAAAGACCAAAGACGGTACAAACTCTATGAGTTTGCTGATTTCAAAAACACAATCTTTAATTGATGCCTCTGCAGGTCTATTGTACTATGCCGGTTAAAAAACATGGTCTCATCTACTTTAGTTAGTAGTAGAAGAGCAGTAGAGCATGACTCTAGCAAACCAAGGCCATGGGTTTGAATCCCATAGAACACATATACTGATAAAATGTTAAATACACAAAAGTTATTTTAATGCATCTTTAAATGAACATTTATGTTGTGCTCTCATATAGACTATGAGGAGGACTTTGAGGCAGATGATGAAGGGCCAGTTGAAGATGGTGATGAAGTAGAGGAAAATCCATCACCTGCTGCTAATAGAGGAGAAAAAGAAACTGAGACCAGGAATGAAAATGATATAAATGAAGAGAAAAGCAACTCTGACAGTGATGTTGCCAGTATGTCTAGTACGTATTACTTTAAGGTCACACTTTTCAGCAACATTTGTCAACATGTAATATGAACTATCTGTGTTCTTAAACACCTAATACTCACAGATTATTTGTCTTCTTCCTTCAGAGGTCAAAAGGTCATCATCTGTCTCATCTGGTCGAACGTCCAGCTTGTCCAGCAGTGACAATGACAATAGTGAAAGAGAAATTGTGGAGGACACAAAAGAAGTCACCACTGCTGATGTTCCAGAGGAGAGCATACATGCAGAGGAAGTTCTCACCACAGCTGAGACCAAACCAGAGGAGACAGAGGCCACAGAGTCCAGCGATGTTACATTGCCTCAAGCTGCAGCGGAAGACTCTGGGACACAGGATAGTCCAGGGGATGGCATGGAAAAGAGCGACCTGGAAATGTCAGAAGACACAGACAAGAAAGAGGGAACTGAAGGTGAGCAATCTGGGGAGGATGCCAAACCTGAAGATAAGCCACAAGAAAATGAGCCGGAGAGAGGTGAGTGTCTGCATGAAAATAGTGCTGTGTGCCTGTCATGATCTTTTGTGTTTATTCATGATAGCTTTTACAACATCAGAACTGGAGGGTCTGTTTTATGCTATTTACAAATAAACTAGCTGGGATTGCTGCAAGATAAACAAAGTGTTCAGTTACTTCACACTGCATTTTTAATTAAAACTGAAGTGTCATTTGTTGGATGTTAAAATACTTTCTCCTATCACACAGCTTAATATGCAGAGACATCTGTTTTTACATTTTTGTTTATTGGCACTACAGGCAAACACTGAGCATCTTTTATTACTCTAATATTACCTGAAAAGCTTTACTTGCCTTCACCTGAGGAGAGGAAATTACGTTTTTTGCAAGTACATGACCTCACTAATTACTCGAGTTCTGATTGTGTTAAAAGCAGAACATATGTAACATAATTCTCTGTGTAATTGTCAAGACCACTGAGAGCCCAGTTTGTTTAACTCTATGTGGTCTTGCAAACAACATTGTATTGATTGGTTTGTGTGTCATCAAATGTTTTTTTGATAGCATGTTATGTGTGTTTCCATAAGCATACTGCTCTGTATAAACTGATCTGTCTTGACTTTCACAATTCATCAAGAATGTTTAGACTTATTTTTGAGCTACTTATATTTCATAATATGACAAGTGCACTGCAAAGCAATCTATAAACAATCTATGTAGTATGCATTACGTGTTGGCTCTTGTGGATTTGTTTAAATGCTGGGAATACAGAGCAGTGTTTTCTATTTGTGATTTTGTGTTAAGTTTCTGATTTCAGTGTGTGTGAATCAATGTGCATCTAACCATTTTTTATTTGTTTTCTGTCACACATGATTAAAAACACTGTTTTGCTTAATTGGTACACTTCAAGTGTTGTGTAAAATCCATGTGTATTCTCATCAGAGACGATTATGGATCCTTTTTGGACACCCATCCTGTGTGAAAGCATTTAAGTGATTGTTTGCTGCATGTTGTGTTCCCAATCAAAGGGTTTGCTGTGTTTCCAATCAAAGGGTTTGCTGTGTTTGTGGTAATAAACGTTTCATTTACACTATTATTTTGGTTTCATTGCTTTCTATGTTTCATTTCTAAATATGTTTAACATGAAATTCATCCCACTAATTGTGACTGTTATTCATTTAGTTAATTCACAAGGTAACATTAACATTTTGTTATGGATGTCATATGTCTGTCTCATTCCCCGTGACTGTAAACAGCCAAGTCAATGCAGGAGAAGCTGGCTGAGGCCATTTTGAAGGAATCTCAATGTAGTTCAGAGCCAGAGTTTAGTGATACAAGCACAGAGGAAGATGAAGGGGCCTCAGTGAAGACCCAACAGGATGGCCAAGGTAAAAAAAAAAATCGTCTTTTAATTAACACAGTCCACAGAACATATAAAGCTCGATGACAAATGACTTTTCTGTTATTTATTTCCAAAATGGCACTAGTAAAGATAAATTTTTTACACAACAAATGAGTATAAATTTATATTAAAATATTGACAGTTTTGTGTTTGTAAATATGTATAAATCTGAAATGGTTTAATTATAAATGCTCACTTTTACAGAAACCGAAATGGCTGAAATCACTTCGCCACAACCATCAAATACACCGGATGACATTCTGGATGAAAGTGAAGCCAACACACAGGAAGTTGTGTGTGAGGAAAGGGCGCATGATAATGTTGTGAAGTGTCAGCCTGCAGAAGAGACAAATGCACAGGAACCGAATTTCCACACAGAAGAAGAAGTACAAGAAATAGATGAGACTCAGGAGGGAGCAGAAAGTTTAGACAGGGCGAAAGAACAAAGTGAGAGTACAAATGAGGCTGAACAACAAGATAAAAGAGAAGAAGTAAAAACTGAAACTGAGGAGGCAGAGGAGAAAGTTATGGATGGAGATGATACAAATGCAGAGGTTAATACAGAGTCTAAAAAAGACAAAGAATCATTAGTACAAGAACCAGAGACACATGCTGAAACGTTGGACACTGGAAATACAGACACTGAGGTTTCAGAGATGGAGGGAGAGGGTCAGGCATCTCAGACAGAGAATGGTACAGAAACAGGTGCAGGTGACACTGAGAGGCAGCGAGATGCTGATGACGTAGATCAGAACATAGAGAGGAGGAGCGATGGACGGACAGACAGAGATGAAAGAGAAGACCTAGCAGATGAGGCTGGGGTTGATAGGTCAACTGGGGAAATGGTACAGGAGACAGATGACAAGGTTGATGATGGTAAGGTGGAAGATGGAGAAAAATCTAGTGAAGATAAGGCAGAGGAAGAAGCTGCAGAAAAGCTAGAGGTTCAGAATAGAAGTGAAAGTCTGGGAAAAAAGGAGACAGAGAAACCTGGGGATGAAGAGACCCAAGATGGTGAGAAAGAAAATGAGTTAGAGGGTGGCGACAATTTAAATGCAGAAGAGAAAGAAAATGAGGACAGTACAGAAAAATTTGAAGATGGTGTGAATGATGAACATAAAGAAGGTGAAGCTGAAGAACTGTCTAGTGAGGCTGGGAATAGACAAAATGAGTCAGAGGATGTTCAAGATGTAAGGACACAGGGTAATGATAAAGAGGATGATGAACAGAACGAAACAGAAGATGAACAGGTTAGAAACAAACTTAGTGTTGAGGCAGAGGAAGAAGGGCAAGAGAAGCCAAACGGTGAGGATGATAATGGAGGAGAAACCGAAAAAGTGAAAGACAAAACAATGGAAGATGGGGCTCAGAAAGCGGAAGAAGAAGCAGAGATGGAGGACCAGAAGATAGATGAGGTGGCAGAGGGAGCAGATGGAAATTGTGTAGAGAATGAGCTAGAAACGGGTGAAAAGTTGGTAGAAGAACCAAAGAAAGAGGTGACAGATATGAACAAAATTAGTGAGAATACTTTAGAGGCAGGGGATGGAAAAGAAGAGGCCGTTTCTGATGAAAATACAGCCCAAAAACTAGAGGTCAACTTTGAGAACGAAGATAGATGAGGTGGCAGAGGGAGCAGATGGAAATTGTGTAGAGAATGAGCTAGAAACGGGTGAAAAGTTGGTAGAAGAGCCAAAGAAAGAGGTGACAGATATGAACAAAATTAGTGAGAATACTTTAGAGGCAGGGGATGGAAAAGAAGAGGCCGTTTCTGATGAAAATACAGCCCAAAAACTAGAGGTCAACTTTGAGAACCAAAATGAAGAATCCGTTTCACAGGAAGAACAAAATGAAGTAGGTTCGAGGGGGGCACCCGATGATGACACAGAGGCCAGTACCAAGGAAGAAGTGGATGAACCTGCTGGGGTGAATAATGACCTGCTAGATGCTGAAAATGGAGAGAGACAAGACGTCAGTCTTGAGGAGGCTGAGAAGGTAGAAGAATATCTCCAAGAGGAAACGCAAGGTAAATCAGAGGGTGAGACAACTGGTGATAGGGCTCAAGAAGTTATAGATGATAATGAAAAGCCAGAAACTGATAAAGATGTGAAAGAAGAAGAAAAACATGATGACAACGAGCAAGAGATTGAAAACAAGTCAGATGCTGAACTTGTTCCCTCAGAAAAAGAGTCTCAATTGGGTGATGAACATGAGGACCAGGCCAGTGACAATCAAAAAGCAGACAAAGAAGAGGCTGATAAAGAATCAGAAACATCTGCAACAACGTTCATAGAAAACGTAACCGCTCAGAGAACACAGGAGACAATCAATAAGGATACAGAAAATGACATTGTCTCGGCAGATGCCGAAGCACAAGAACCAAATGAGTCAGAACTGAAAGGTACTGACAATGAACTGAGAAGTAGAGATGCTCCTGAAGTAATGGATGGTGATCCAGTGGAACCTTTGGAGAGGAAAGTGAATTCTGTAAATAATGATGGTGGCTCATCTGTTTCCCATTCACTGAAATCACAGCCTGTGGAGAAAGTCAAAGATCCAGTTCTGAGCATCGATTCAGAAGATCTGGCCATTCATTCAGAAGCTTTAACTAAAGCAGCTGGGGTGGATCTAGTAAGTAACTGGATTAACATACACCAAGAATCAAGGTATTTTCAGACATTTATCGAGCCTCTTGATGAAGAGGGTCTTATCTCGGAAGAAACCGAGGAGAGGCTAAATGGTGAAGTAAATGCTACAGACGCACCAACAAGTACTGATATTGAGGGCCTTGATGAAACACTCAAGAGTGGAGATGAAATTGCAACTCCTGCAAGGAAAAATCTCAATGAGAACACAGAGTCTGTAGTTGAAAGCTTGAAAACAGAGACCAAAGCTGAGGCCATAGAAGCAGATGCTCACAGTAATCACTCCAAAGACAGCATACATACCTCAACCAAAGATGAAAGAGTCCAGGAGGCTGGAGATGCTAAAGGTTCTTTGGTCACTACTTGGTCAAGACAGAGTAATGAAGAACAGATCAATCAAAAAGACATTGCTGGACAGGAAACTTCAATATCAGATGATGTCATAAACCTAGGGACAACAGCAACATCTGAAGACATTCAAGAGCGAGCACCATCTGAAACAGAACATCAGGATGTACCGACGAATGTTGACCTGAATGGAAAAGAGTCAGAAAGAAGTAATCAACAAAATATGACTGATGAAACCACGCATTTATCCCAAACAGAGGAAGCAAGTAACAAAGAGACCCTGGAGAGTTCAGAACACAATTTGCAACCTGAACATGTATCTCAGACAGAGTGTATCGAGCCTCAGAGTCCGACAATCACAGTAATTACAGACCTCAAAATCATCAATAAATCGGAAAACGGAAGCCAAGATGACACTGCAAGTGTAGACTTCCATTCCAGACAGTCGGATGGAAACAGGAGAACGAAAGTAATCGATGGTCATTTAAAACAGACTCTCAGCAGCATAGACACTTTAAGCACTTTCTCATTGGACGACGCAAGGTTTTTTGGGCCCGCAGGATATCCAAGATTAACGACTGCTCACACGGAGAACAGTTATTAGAACAATAGTAAATCCTTCAGCTAACCCAGGGGTGTCCAATCCTTCTCCTGTTCTGCCGAGTTTAGGTCCAACCCCAATTACACATATCTGAACCAGTTAATCAGGGTCTTCAGGATTACTAGAACTTCCAGACAGGTGTGTCGGGGCAAGTTTGAACTGAACTCTGCAAGACATTGGCCTTCCAGGAGCAGGATTGGACCCATATTAATGGGTTTACAATAGTGGCACTGCCTTTTCCTTATCAGAGACCCATAGTGAGTCCTGTGTGCTTGGTAGAGAAGCTATCAACAGCCCACTGAAAATAGACACCGTAGGACTGCACAGCACAAATAATTTAATTATTCATGATGCAGAGCCCTCCAGTTGGTGAGGCTGCACTAGCAGTATACTGACATACTTCAGAACTTAACTAAGAGAATTGAACTAAAACCTCAATGCTTGCACTTTCCTCTGTGTTCCTGATTAGTATCCGGAACACTTTAATATGCAGATGCATAGTGTGATTGCTATGATACCGTCTTTGTTTCTTATCATATTCATACAGATCATTGGAGTTAAAATCAAAACTTGAGATGTTTCGATCCCACAAGCAAGGCGAGGTGTTGTTAGGTGACATCAGTCATGATCTTGTCAAGTTCCTGTTTCACATGCTGGCTTATTTGTCTAAAAAAGCTGTTTGCTTTTGAAATTAGAATAAAATACTGAAATACACTTATTTGTCCTGCTCTACCAGATACTTACTCGACACTGAAACACCAAACACAATATAAAAAACGATAAAACGATAAAAATAAAAGTTTTGACTTTGAAATCAAAACTTTGAGATAATAGTATGCATAATGAAAATGTATAACTGTATAATAAGTATGTTTAAATCATCATTCTTATACAAAAGTACACACAATGCCTGAAAAATAACAAAAAAGAAAAGAAAACAAATCATCCAAATTGAGTGTTATGTGTCCTTAGACTAAATATGGTGCGTTCACCATAATAATTACAAGTTGACAATTCTGATATTCTACTCTGAGCTGTTCTCGCTCTCTGACCTCTGAACTATTTGTTTCTTTAATAACACTCTTATTTGCCAAATGACTCATTGTGAGGTTTTGATTCATGTTTGTCGTGCCATTTTGGTTGAAAGAAGTCGGAGCTCTTTGAACATTACGACTTTGACAACAATGTGAACAGTGGTTTTTAAAAGTCGAAAACTCACAATTATGGTAATCAGACATGTCATGTATGCAAGTGTGTTTGCGTGTGATGTTCTTCAGAGAGTTGCTGCTTCTAGTTGCTGTCCTCAAAACTTCCATTGCTGCTGCATGAATGGAAACGCATGGTGCTCATGGGATCTGACACATATCCTGCGGGAACAGCACGGAACACAGTGACTGACACGCACTCTAATACAACCACCCACTTGTTGCACCATATGCTGACACGCACACAGTGCTCTCGTCTTTGTGAAAATGTCATGTTAACTTCAAAACAAATTTGCATGGATTATATCAACATGATTGTTGCCATATTCTATGTGAATTAAAATGAAAAACAATGTTGCTCCCCCATTAAGCTGTTACATAAACAGATGAGTCACACGTTTGATAGTCATTTCCAGTTGGACACGAACCGTTTCGGTCAATGGGTGGGAACTGCATGTTCCTCCTCAGCTCATCCAGGGACAAGCCCTGTGAAGACCTCCGACCAGAGCTGTCAAAATAAAAGAAAGGATTGAATCAACAATGCGATCAGTATTGGTTTACACTAAAGACCACAGAACAAGCACGATTCTTCTGCGATATGAAATTTTAATGATGCTAGATAGGATAAACTTCTGTTGCTTTGTTGTTGTCATATCAGCTCAATGAGGCCTTGCAGGGTTTGTCCTGCTCAGATGATCCTCTATTGAATTTGTTTTCTATTTAGTCATTCACAGTGTCACTTTAGCCTGATTTATTGCTCATACCACCAAACTGCATACATTGCTAGATCTGGTTACATAAAACATCATATTGCAAAGATTATGACTAAATTAGGCTCCAAAGCAGGAGTCCCTTCTAGTAATTTCTCAGCTGGCGGTTTTGTTGACAGTTGCCAGGTTCCTCCAAAACACACACGCATTCATCACCACCCATAAAGAATTAAGAGGCGACCACCAGCAAAGGTTCTCAGTGTGAATGTCATGCAAGCTTCATTGCAGTTGCTTTCTTTTGTTTTCATGCCTTGGTTTCCAAGCAACAGCACTTCAGACTGTACAGAAGTGTTGTGGTTGGACTGCATGGCACTGAGTGACCAAACAAAAGAGCAAGGTGACCTGACTCCTCCATTAATGTATGGGTATGACACAATGGCCTCTATTTAAATTCATATTTGTTTTCTCACTAATGTAGTTTGGCGATAAGTTGGTGGGAGGCTTTTCCTAGCAAATACAACTCAGTTTGCAAAATCACAGTCTCATTCTTGGATAGTATGTAGGTTTGTCATAGATTTGTGTACTTTTGGGTCCAAAATGCATAGGCATGGGCGTTGAGGGCATATTCCAACTCGAAACGCGAGCGAAGGGCAGCTACGTGACTTCGTCCAGGACTACCACGTGCTACCAGGCAGTCAGTGGAGGATGAGGGTGAAAGAGAACCACTGCTGTTACTGGAGGCTGGAGACATTAGCTGGACACACATAGAAATATGAATAAGTACTGGACTAATAGAATAACAATGTATAGTAGATATGTGCATGTATGCTACCTCCACGTTACACAGGCATTCCTCTAGTTTAGCGACCACTTCCGAAAACTCGGGTCTTTCCTGTCAGAGAGAGTCAAAAATAGGGGATTTTCATCAGAGAGGTTTAGTTGAATTACAGGAAATAATCTCTGGCTATCCAATCAGCTGCTCCTCTGAAGAGGACTCGCTGATCGCTGCCCAAGCATCATTCAGAGTGAAGGACTTCAAAAGACCAGACACAGTACTTCATCAGAGAAACGAGACTTTAACGAGAATTACAAAGACCATGAAGACCATATATACACCACCGTTGAAATGATTAGGAAACAGGGTTGAAAAGATTATGCAAATCTGCATATCAGAATGATTTCTGAAGGATCATGTGACACTGAAGACTGAAGTAATGGCTGCTGACAATTACAGGAATAAATGACATTATTTAAATATAAAAGTCGTGTATTAAAATATAAAGCAGTTATTTAAAACTGAATCTTGTTCATCTCTTTAAGCGACACTAAATGAAAGCACCGTACAAGCTGTTGGCATCCTGGCTCTTTTAAAGTGTTGCTCAGCAAAAGCTCTGTGCTCCAGAGAATAGTGGAAAGCCGCACTTGGTACCAGGGCACATTCCTAACAAGCACGCTTGACACAGTTTCAGCCCCGCACCTGAGGGACCAGCGCTGAGAACATTGCAAAGACGCTGTATATAAGAAATAACACCTGGCACAGGTTTGTTGTAGAGAGACACGGTAGGCTAGCAACTAGATGCTCAGAAACAGAAATACAACTTGTCCTGAGCTACAGAGATAAGGCATTCTGGGTAATCTAACTGATTATAAACAGACTCAGTGGCACAGAGTAGTAGTTCATGAATGGATTTAATAGGGCCATATGAATTTGGATATTTCTAAATTAGTTTAAGCTCTTTATTTCAACTTTGGTTCAACTTTTTTTTTTAAATGATGCTTTATGTACTTGCAAAAATTTGAGTGGTTTATCTCACCTCTTTACCTAGAAAGCAAGCAACTAAATGTTAGAATTTAAACTGGAAAAGCAACTAATCTAATTTCATAGTGATTTTTTATAATTTTTTTTACATGCATTTAAAATAAGTGTGCATATCTCTTGATAAACCTACTTCTTTTCTGAGCATGTTTTGGGCTGGATGTGGGTCACTCACCACTGGACAGACATTCCAGCCTCTCATCAGCAGTGCTGAGATGGGTTTGGGAATCGAGTATCCGATAGGAAGGCGGACATGATGATACGCCATATCTGCAGCAGCTGCAGCTGTAAAGAGTTCACAGAGATGAGAGTGAGACCTTTTTAATTCAAATTTCTATATTATTATAATATTAATACACTTTTTTGATGATTTAATTGAAATATATATTTTCATCTGTTTTAATATTTCATCATATTTTTAATGGAATAGTTCACCCAGAAAATGAAAATGTACTAAGGCTATCCAAGATGTACATGACTTGTTTGTTCATCAGAACAGGTTTGGAGAAATGTAGCATTATATCACTTGCTCACCAGTAGATCCTCTTCAGTGAATGGGTGCCGTCAGAATGAGAGTCCAAACAGCTGATAAAAACATCACAATAATCCACATCACTCAAGTCCATCAATTAACGTCTTATGAAGTGAAAAGCTGCATGTGTGTAATAAACAAATCCATTATTAAAGCAATTTAAAGGGATAGTTCAGCCAAAAATGAAAATTACCCCATGATTTTACGTACCTGCGCGTACGACAGTTAGTTTGAAAGTTAGAGATTAAGGTTTATAAAGTTGTAAATATGGATATTTTTCTTACACAAAAGCTTCGTTTCGCTTCGGGAGGCCTTTATTAACCCCCCGGAGCCGTGTGGACTTCATTTATAATGAATTGGTTCCATTTTTTGAACTTCAAATTTTGGGCTACCATCCACTCCCATTATAAAGCTTGGAAGAGCCAGGATGTTTTTTAATATAACTCCGACTGTATTCGCCTGAAAGAAGAAAGTCATATACATCTAGGATGGCTTGAGGGTAAGTAAATCATGGGGTAAATTTCATTTTTGGGTGAACTAACCCTTTAAATTTAAACAGTCGCTTCTGGCAAAAATACAACTCCATATTCTATAGAAACGCTTCCTCCACTGAAAGAAATGGTTTCAAGTTAAAAAAACATCTTAATGCTAAATTTGTTTATTATGAACAGTTTTTAGATTCACAAGAAGTTAATTGGACTGGATTCATGTGGATTATTGCAATGTTTTTATCAGCTTTTTGGACTGCTTGTTTCTGACGGCACTCATTCACTGCAGAGGATCCACTGGTGAGCAAGTAATGCAAAATTTCTCCAAATCTGTTTGAATCACAAAACAAACCCATCTATATCTGGGATGGCCTGAGGATGAGTACATTTTCATTTTTAGTATTTTATAATTCATATTTTGTTAATCAACTTGAAAATAAAGACGAAAAACTCATAAAAAGTTCAAAATACAGAGAAAATTAAATGATATAACCCAGTCTAAAGGGCATTGAGGGTCAGTTTTAGGTATCACAGTGCACTGCCTGGTTTGAGATGTGCGAATGGAATCTCCCCTGTGAGCAGCTCCCACAGGCAGAGAGCATAGCTGAACATGTCCGCTTTCACCGTGTAGCGTGTACATTGGGTAAACACCTCTGGGGCCATCCAACGCAGGTTCTGCAGAGCATAATGAGAGCAAAATGACGAACACAAAACAATGTGCAACTTACAAAACGCCTGCTAACCCCAAAGGACAGGCACACATGCTCCCCAAAGACACACTGACGTACTTATGATGTACAAGAGAGCCAAAACCGCAATGTAGGCAGTATTAAAACAGCTTGCATGTGCTGAAAGAGATTATTAATGCATTACCTTTTTAAGGTGATTATTAATAGACAGAATTCATCAAGAACACAGGATGCATGTACCCCAGGTTGTTTAGTCAGGTTATCCTCATCCACAGACAACAGGAAGCGAGACTCTGCAGAACAACAAAGAAGTATTTTTATTACATAAATTGTGGAGATCAAAAGTGCCTTTTCCTAATTTAATACAGTTTTTTTTTTCCATTTTAAATTATATCATCAGTATCTGAAACATGAATTTCATGTCTTAGCATTTGGTTTGTCCCACTTTTGCTTTTATGATCACAGCACTGAAGCTGTTGATTGACATCAGCAAGATTTTCAATTATCCAAAGAGCATCTTGAAGCCGGAAAATCTGACCATTTGCACAAAGAAATTCACATGGTCAAAAAAAACCTAAAAGCATTTGGATTTTGATTTGGATCCGTGACGATTTCTTCTTCATTTTTTTTTTTTCAAAATCCAAAAGCTTTCAGGATTTTTTTTCCAGGCATAAATGTGATTTTGGATCCAAGATTTTTAACTTGACTCAACTGTTTTTGCTCTAACATAATAAAGCAGACTGAGGTAAGACTTAGTTCTAGTGCAATGCTAAAAGTGTGTGCCATTTTTTTTACCTCCAAAATCAGCCACCACAGCGTGTCCATCTTCATACAGTAGAATATTATGACTGAAAAGATATCATTGGATGAAGGGAGGTTTAAAACAAAGAGCTTAGAATGCTACATTTCACCCTGCTGCCTAGTACAATGTAATAGGAGGGTTTACACGAATGGAGAGAGAAACACCATGACTACTGAACGAAGCATGTGGTGATGATGATGGTGACTGACCTGTTGAGGTCTCTGTGAATGATTGGTTGGGTCAGATTGTGCAGATACTCCATGCCCTTCGCTACATCAATGGCAATGATGAGCTTGGACTGCAGATCGATGATTCTGGATGTAAAGACATCATTAAGTGAACACCTCCTCCTCACCACTGATCAATACACAAACCCATCATTCCAACTCAAACAGATCAATGAGATGATGATCACCTTAAACTGCATATGGAGCACTAAGTAGAAATCAGACGCTTAGTGGAATTGATGCAGGTCCTAAAAACAGATCCTAGATTGCTTCAGATTTCTTTCTCTTATAGTTACGTTCTAGTCAGGACTTCTCCAACGTTTTTGAAAATGGTCCTATTCACGACCTTAACATCGAGTTCCACCAATTAGAAAAGTTGCTGTTACTGTGGAAATGGGAATTGCAACACTAACCACCCACTTTCATAAAACATTGCAAGTTATGTAATCAAATCTCCCCCCCACACTCTCAATCAACACTGTAGAACTGCATTATATATACATAATGTTTGTTATAAATTATACAATATACATTATACTTAAAAGTGTGGGGTCGGTAAATGGTTTTTAAATGTTTTTGAAAGAAGTCTCTTATGCTCACTGAGGCTGCATTTATGTGATCAAAAATACAGTAAAAACGCTCCGGTTACTCACGTAACCTCGGTTCCCTGAGATAAGGGAATGAGCGTTGCATCGTCTTTTGACGACTTGTTTGACCAAACAAGTCGTCAAAAGATGACGCAACGGGAGTTACCTTTCGATAGGGAACAATAATGTTGTGAAATATTACCATTTTTAAAAAACTGTTTTCTATTTGATTTTTTTTTAAAGGCAATTTATTCACGGGAGTTACCTTTCGATAGGGAACAATAATGTTGTGAAATATTACCATTTTAAAAAAACTGTTTTCTATTTGATTTTTTTTTAAAGGCAATTTATTCCTGAGATCGTAAATCCAATTTTCAGCAATCGTTACTCATTCTTCAGAGTCAAATGATCCTTCAGAAATCATTCTAATATGCTAATTTGTTGCTCAAGAAACATTTCTTATTATTATCAATGTTGAAAACAGTGCTGCTTAATATTTTTGTGGAAACTGACATTTTGTAAGACTTTTTGATGAATCAGTAGCATTTATTTGAAATAGAAATCTTTTGTAATATTATAAATGAAAAATGATATACATTTCTCTTGAACAGTAGTGTAAACACATACACACATACATACACATAGTATTCTTAAAATCACCTCTTCTGCTCGTGTAACAATGAGAACAGTGATCCTCCGGACACATATTGGGTTACAATGGCAAACTGACTGGGGTCATCCAAACATGCCCCCACAAACTGGATCACACAGGGGTGGTTGAGACGACACAGGATGGACACCTCCCGACAGAACATATCTGTATCTGACTTTGAGCAGTATGTGTTTGCGCGGTACCTGTGGAAAGGTTATAGCTGTTCACTTTGTATACATGATGTGGACAATAAGGAAAAGCAAGTAAAAAGCTCTTACCGTTTAATTGCAACTATCTTATTGCGGCACCTTCCTTTGTAGACCTTTCCAAAGGAGCCTATAGTTGCAGTGTTTAGTGGATTAGGTTTTAATGGGGGACTCAGGGAGAGCTCATATTTATCATTAAACTGACATACCTGATCCAATAATCTCGTTAAACTCCAGTTCAGAAAGTTGAAGGTGGAAGTTTGACGGAAGACTTGCTCTCAGGAGAAGCACATCTGCCTTCTCTGAGGAGAAAAGAGGGTAAACAGGAGTTTGTTTGTTTGATACCCTCACATCAATCATTGTATGAAACTTTAATCAGCTTATGTTGTTGACATATGCCCATGAGTCACGAAAGATGGTTCACGTTATTTGTAATGTCTGTGACAGATACAAACTTAAAGGCTTAAACTGTAGCAGTTACACAGTGGAAGGATGTTTGGAGACAGTTTCTGACTCACTGACTCTTTTGGTGACTGTGGGTAGCAGTATTTCAGCACATAAAAAGAGTATCATAGCAACAGTGATTCATGGAGTCAGTTAACTGTGTGTATGTGTGTGTGCTTTACCTTTAGTCATACTTTTGATCTTTCCCAGGGGAGAAGGAACAGAAACATAAGATCCATCTGCAACCGAAAACAACAATAAAATACTTTCCCTAAAATTCACAGCAGCAACAGATTTGTCCAACCAGCTAATTCACAGTACAAATCTGTCAGGCTACATGTGGAGAGTGTCTCATACCCCCTCCTGGTTGAGAATATTCATTGCAGGGTGAATCATCCTGAGGTCGTTTGTAGTGTTTTAGCAGAGTAACAATGGCATCATGGCCTAAAATGAACATGCACACATAGATCATAACATATATATATAGTAAAATGTATATTTTTCAATCACACATATGAAAATCAAGGCTTTTACCCGCCATGCAGAGTTAGAAAATGTAATAGATCAAGAACAGCGGTCCTATTTTCTGTCATTTTAGACATTCTCGGACTGGATATATGTCTCTCTTTGTGTGTGTGTGTGTGTGTGTGAGTGTGAGTGTGCGTGTGTGTGTGTGTGTTAAATGTGAGATAGAATAGATAGATATGATACGATGTAATAGACAGACAGACAGACAGATAGACAGATAGACAGATAGATAGATAGATAGATAGATAGATAGATAGAGATAGTAACCTTTATAGATTTATAGATTTAAAAAAAAAAAACCTTTCTCATAGGCCCACATTAAGCATGTCTGTTCATCCTTTTCCCCACTGGAGCGGCTGGGGTCGCAAGCTACCAGATTCATATCTGCCCCGTTGTCCAAAAGAAACTGGACCAGTCGGATGTGTCCATGGAAACAGGCACTATGTAGACCTATTGTTTCAAATATCAACCAGACTATCAACATAACACAAAACATATAACGTCTGTCTTATAACACTGAGATGTCAAGTCATAGAGGATGAGAGCAGAAATATTTCTGAATTTTTGTCATAATTTTTTTATGTAAACCAGATTTCCGCTGTCATCATACCTGTGTGTCCATCTCGCCCCTGATGGTTGACGCTCACGGCATTCTGACTGAGCAGATACTTCACCATTTCCAGGTTCTTGCCGTAGGTGCAGGCACTACAGAGTACATTAGACCTTAATTTAGTGTGTAACAACAGGATCAGCAGGTATCTTACCCCAATCTGTCTTTGGAGGAATACATATTTCTATATATGCCCATAAAATAATGAAAGTGTAACAAACGGAAGTGGTCAGGTGGAACGTTACCTGTGAAAAGCTGTCTCACTGAAGATGTTCTCCTTAGACAGACTCTCCGTGCCCGACAACTGAATAATCTCTTGCACTACTTCAAACTTTCCATTGTAGCAAGCTCTGATGGGGAATATGAGACTCAAATCTCAATCACTATAACTGCTCTCCAGATTCCAGATTATTTAATTTCACTTTGGCCATTTGTTGAGTTTAACTGCCACCTTGTGTTGTGTGTGATTCACTTTGAAATAGAACTCACAGGTGGAGAGGTGTGTCACCATAGATGTTCACAGAGTGCGGCTGTATGTCAAAGGTGCCCTGCAGAAGGAAACGGACAACCTCTTGGTGTCCAAATCGAGAGCAGAAATGAAGGGGAGCATGGTCCTCGTTGTCTTGAGCATTGACTGTATAGGAGCGATAGGCTTTAAAAGAATAGTTCACCCAAAAATGTAAACATGCTGAAAATGTACTTACCCCCAGGCCTAGATCTAAGATGTAGATGAGTTTGTTTCTTCATCGGAACAGATTTAGCATTTCTTTTTAAGAAATGTATAAATACTCTCAATAGAGAACTCAAGCCGGAAGCAACGGTTTAAAGTAAAAAAAAAACTTCTAATTATGGATTTGTTTGTTATAAAAATTTTTTGAAAAGATTTTCACTTCACAAGACATTAATTGATGGACTGTAGTTGTTTGGATTACTTGTGGATTATTATGATGTTTTTATCAGTTTTTTGAACTCTCAATTTGACGGCACCTATTCACTGCAGAGGATCCAGTGGTGAGCAAATGATGTCATGCTAAATTTCTCCAAATCTGTTCAGATGAAGAAGGCCTGAGATTGAGTAAATTCACAGCAAATTTTTATTTTGGGTGAACTATTCCTTTAAAGATAGGCCTATGTAATGTTTACGATCAAGATCAATTAAATATCAATACTGATACACTAAAAAAACCTCTCTCTCACCATCAGTTTTGCTGCCATCACCCATCAGCAGTTTGACAATGCCCAGATAGCCTTTAGCTGCAGCCAGGTGAAGCGGTCTGTCCCCCACCTCTCCACTCGCATTGACATCAGCCTCAAACTTCATCAGGAGCTTGCATACCTATTTCACAAGAAAACAAAAAGATCATGAGTAAGCTGTTATGAAGCCCTGGACATTTATGATATGAAGTAAAGACTAACCTGTTCATGGCCAAAGTAAGCTGCAATGTGCAGAGGGGTGAAGAACGCTGCATCTTGGACACTGACATAAGCCCCGTGTTGCAAGAGAATATCAACAACCTTGAAGGAAAAGTAGAGACAACCTAGTCCTAGTCCATCACATTTTCTGAATGACTCGGTTTAAACCCCATAGTTTAATTTCAGGTCCAACACGCACCTCAAGATGGGCGGCCACAGTAGCTATATGTAGGGCCGTGAGGGCTCCATACCCCACCTGCTGGATATCTGCTCCACCATGCAGCAGCGCAGTGACCAGTTCAGCATTACCCTACATCACAGAAACAAAAATAACCACTTATCACATCTTAAATATTGATGTCGAAACTCAATTCATCATAAACATTTTTAACATGATTAATTCCTAGCACACAACATTTGGGATTATTAACCCCTGACTGACCTTGAATGCAGCCAGGTGCAGTGCAGTGAATCCATTCCGGGTAAGTCTGGATGGACGCAGACCTTTCAGCATGAGGGTCCTGATGTGAGCTTTATTCCCTGGTAGCAAAAAAGAAAACAGCTTGAATTATAGGAAAGTACTATAACAAACTGAAGGTAATGAATCAAGCAAATCAACAGGGGGAAATTTGCTCCTACAAAGTAAGTTAAATATAATTTCAAAGTGAAATGTTAGTGATTCAACATGAGTACACTGGAATGAGTCATACATAATGTTCCAAATTAACATCATTGCATTATAGCAGATAACGTTTAACATGTTTTAGCTCTACCTCCACATATGCAGCAGAGATGCAGCAGGGACAGTCCACCCTCTGTGCGATAATTCAGATTGACTTTATTAAATGCTTCATCTGAGCTGTATCAAAAACATATAAAACAGATCTCCACGTTCATTCTTTCCTCAGTTGTGTTAGTAATATAGAAGACCACACATTAAGCCACATTTGTAAACACTAATAATAGTACACTACAAAACTTAGTTTCAATCAGTCTCACCTGAAAACATGCTTGAGTTCCTTGAACTCCTCCTCCTTAATTTTCAAGTCTTCCTCCAGTCTCTCAATTATAACAGCATATGACTCACTCACTTTCTTTTTCCACTCATCTAAAGCAAAACAACGTTGAATCAAGACCACAACATGGACACGATAATCCAATTTTACATACAGAACAATCATTACTCACTGTCAGAGAAGACTGTAAATGTCAACAAGGATTAAAAGACTGAAAATATTGAATATTAACATCAGCCGAACGAATGAACTGAACGAATCAAACAGCCAACTGAAGAAACTTAATGTTTACCTGTACAGGTTTGAGTGGGTCTTGATTTATAATTCCCCATCAGATTGGTTGGTTTAAACTTTTGTTCACGGTTAGCTGGAGGGAAAGTCTCATGCAGTGGTAACACAATGCTTTGGCACAATAGAGAAGAGTCCGATAAGGGATCACAGCCCCTGCTAAAAATACATCAGCCTCGGTGTGGAACGTGTGACAACAATGACAGCTGACCTCTCTAAGGATCTGTACCTATTACAGGGTGAAGCCACGGTCGATTTCTCTCTTCAGACAACAGCTGCATCAAGACTCATCAATATTTCTCTATCTTTCCCTCTCTGAACTTGGATGTGACTAAAACAGATGATTCTGTGTTCTATAAAGGAAATGCACTACCATTCAAAATTTGGGGTCAGTAAGATTTTTATTTTTTTGAAAGAAGTTAATACTTTTAAGCAAGGATACATTCCATTGACAGTAAAATGTAAAAAAAAAAAAAAAAATCATAAAATAAACTTTCTGACCAAACATATCACTATTTCCACAAAAATATAAGAAATGTTTCCTGAACAACGAAGTTTAAAATGGGTAAATTAAATGATAATTGTGTATGAGATTACACACATGATTTGGACACACCTCTCTAATGCCTTGATTGGTGTTTTGTGAAGATGCACCAAGTAAGATAAATATTTAAACATAGTAGAAGGAATAACTCTGCACACACAAAATTAAATTGATCCAACACAAATTTAATAAACAAACATGCCTGGGAAAAACAAAAATAAACATTGAATTGAAAAACACTGACGTCGGCACAAATAGCCTCGTGGGCAGCGCACCAACATATAGCGTTGTTGCACTTTGGGGCGTCACAAGTTTGACTCCCAATTTGTGCACTTTTCCTAATCCCGTCCCACCTCAATTCCTGTCTGAAATACTGTTCTATCTAATAAAGGTAAAAATGCCAAAAATAAATCTTAAAAAAAAAAACACTGACTAGGTTTGGTACAACCATTTAGTGAATTAGTATCACAGAATACAATTGGTATACAAATACTAATTGGCATTCATAACAAATAGAATGTTATTACAGGCATAGCCTGTTTACTCAGCAGCCATATTTGCAATGCCTAAGGGCAGCTATTTTGGACATGCAAGTTCTATCTACTCAAATGGTGAAATCCTGAAATCTTAAAAACTGCTTGCCACACTGATATTTAAATAACATATTTCTAATCAGCAACAACATCTGGCATGAAATGTCCTATAAAAGTTGTTTCGTATGCTCAAATAGCATGAAAAAAAGCTTATATTCCAGACTGGCCCAGCCAGCGTGCAAGTGCATCTCAGGACACTGACTGTTGCTATGGCAAACGAAGCTCTTAATGGCAGCTGCAGCGACGCATGACTTTACTAACTGCCAATTGGCTCTTTTATTCAGAAGGAGGGATTTATTCCACCATATTGCATGTTGCACTTTCTCCCATTCGTAGCAATGTGAGTGCACTGTCTTGGTATTTCTATAGTGTTTGTTATGGGCAATTTAAGATTTTCATCACATGGCTCAACCTGATCTCATGGCAATGCGTACATTTTTGACAAGGTGGCTAATTTGTACAAACTCACTCGTACGAATTTGTGAAAAATGGTATGTATTTTACGAGGTGGCAAATTCGTAGGAATTTGTACGAAGGACCACACCTAACCCCGCCCCTAAAATTAACTGACAGAAATTATACAAAATCGTACGAGTAAGGTCGAGTAAGGTACGAATTTGTTCAAATTAGCTACCTCGTAAAATACGTACAAATTGGCCACAAGACAGCGTTGCATGGCTATACTGCCCTACAAGGCAAAAAGTAGTAACCTTTTGTCAAAACTGAGTTTTGAGACTAAAATCAGGACTATCTCTACTGTGGCATACGGTTTGCTCAGATTTAGAGAAAACAGTGTGTGAAAACTGATATCGAATCAATTTAGTAAAAACAACTTTGAAGGCATTGTCTCAGTACTTACAAGGCTTTGCCTTTGCTCAGCAGTATACGCAATGAAATTATTGATAATTTACACACATATGCTCAGACCGAAGTACTTAAATTCACCCTAAGAATGTCTTCATAAAGTTCTTTCCTAAATTTCAGCATTTCCTCCAGGTTCTTGTTCTGCAGAGTTTCTTGTAAAGAGGTTAGTGTGGCTTTTTTTGGTAGTGTAAAAATGGTTCCACTATCCAGTGCCTTCAGCATCCCCAGTGACATCACAAATGAATCCTTTAGATTGGAGCACACTGGGAAAATGCAGGCGTTCCACAAACTACAGATGTGTCTCCTGAGAACCTGACCTTCTCAGGAAACAAACCCCAGAGTCCAACACAGTCCTCCAGATTAATCTTAAACAAACTCAATGCTTTCATATGAGCAGGACTGGATACACTTTTCTTCAGATCATCTTTAACACCAAAAACCAGTCACAAAACCTGTTTTTCCATCCAGGTTTATAGACAAAGAGTGTATGAAGGTGTCACTTGGCACTGTTAGATCCGTGCCTATCCAGCAGCCGCTGATGATAGATCTACTTCCGACTTTAACTCTAGCATCCAGTCTGGAGTATTCCACAACACTGCCCTGGGATACAGTCACACTGGGATGCAGGATGCTTGCAAACTCTAGTTTTCTCTGATGGCTCCAAGTCGCACACACTGAAGGCAGCAGAGAGCAGGCCGAGTTCTGCTCTGAGACAGGGGTCAGCGGTGAAGTGGAACAAGTATTCCTCTGTGGTGCCGACATGATAAAACTTGGAGTTGTTCAACAGGATGACGCTTAGTGCCGTGCCTTTGAGACGATGGAAAATCTTTCTGCGAATCTCAACAAGACCATTTTCCTTCTTTGTGACGTTGGCAGTGTTTTCCGTGTAATACACAGTAGCTCTTTCTCTCTTGTGCAGAAATTGAGAGCAAGTTTGAGCACATACATTGCAAGTTTGAGCTCCAGCATTTGATATATAGGGTTTCCCAGGGGCACAGCTGTGAGTATTTTACCCAGGGCACTGGCACTGGGCAAACGTTGACTGAATCCTCCTGCATATGTACATTTTAACAAAAGCATACAAATTAATATATCCAAGATTTCTATTTCAAATAATTGCTGTTCTTTTTGTTCATGCCTTCAACTTGTTCATGCCTTTATCACCAGCAGGGTGGACTATTGTAATGGTCTCTTGTTTTATTGTGGTGATTATTTGTTATGATTATTTGACTTCCTTTTATGTAAAGCACTTTGAATTACCATTGTGTATGAAATGTGCAATATAAATAAACTTGCCTTGCCTTGCCTTTTTAACTTTCTATTCATCATAGAATCCTGAAAAGAAATGTAACAAGGTTTCCACAAAAATATTAAGCAGCGTAACTGTCTTCGTACATTGATAATTATAAAAGAAAACATTTCTTGAGCACCAAATTAGCACATTTGAGGGATTTCTGAAGGATCATGTGACACTGAAGACTGGCGTAATGTACGCTGAAAATTGATCTTTGACATCACAGTAATAAATTACCTTTACATTACATTCTAAAAAATATATCTAAAATATATATATATATAACAGAAACAGTCATTTTGAAATGTAATAATGTGTCACAGTGTATTTTATTTATTTATTTTTTTGTTTTGTTTTGTTTTACTATATTTTTCAATAAATAAATGCAGCCTTGGTAAGCATAAGAGATTTCTTTCAAAAACATGTAAAAAATCTTTCTGACCCCAAACTTTTGAATAGCACATTACTGCTCATTAACAATAAACAAAATGCATGAATGAGGTGATGAATATTATATAGATTAATACAGTACCTGCATGAATAAGGATAACTTTAAATCCTGACAGTGACTTACCATATTTACCATGTAGACACTGCAGTGAATGTAAAGTTGATCCACCATTACCTGTATGTTCAGATGAAGAAATAACTCTTAAAAATGTACATTAAATACAATTTTTAAAATATATATTTAATATATCTCACCAATCTTGCATCCTGGAGGATCTGCAAACACATGATAATTGATGCCAAGAGGCAGTTCTTTCCTCTCCAGCTTCTCAGTGATCTGAATTTCATAAGCAGACCTCTGATCCTCATCCACTGCAGTGATGACCACAAGATCCCAGAATTCATCAGACTGAACTTCTTTACCTGTGGATGGGAAATAAATAACTTTTACTCCTCTTATAGTTATAGAAACCCTCATGAGCAGCAAATGGGTCATTCCTGGGATTCGGTAAGATTTCAACTTGGAATATACATGTTTTTCAACTACATGTGATTCAACTTCTAAATACCCCACATCATAGGCACATATCAAACCTCCAAAAAAATCATATTTTCCCACCTCAGGCATTAAAGACCTTTTATTATTTTCACATTTTTTCAGCTTTAGACACTTTTTTTTTCTCAACCCTGTAACGGACAAAATGGGATTGGTTTTAAAAGGATTTTACACAGAAATTGTTATAAAACAAACATGTACCTACTGCTCATGTGTCCCTGATAACAATTTAATGATAACAAATGTAACATTTATCATAATTGTCACATTTTTACAGGACTGAAGCTAAAAATTGTGTGTCTACGTTCTTTTATTTTTGTAAAAAATATTTTTAATTTAAAATTTTAACTAAAACCACAATTTTATTGTTTTAGCCCTTAACATGTCAGATAGTAATCAGCAAGAAATACATTTGTTCTTAAAGGGTTAGTTCACCCAAAATGAAAATTAGCCCATAAATTACTCACCCTCAAGTCATCCTAGGTGTATATGACTTTCTTCTTTCAGACGAATCCAGTCGGAGTTATATAAAAAATTGCCTTTGATCTTTCAAGCTGTTTAATGCCACTCAGCGGGTGTTGCATGCATCAGTCCAAAAGAAGTTAAATAAAAAGCGCCCATCCATAAAAACAGGAGGTCAGCTTTGCGCATGCGCTGCTCAGAAGTGACGCACGAGGAAGTGCAGGGGAGAGGTCAAAACATAACAACGGTCACTTATTAGAAGCACAAAACGAGGATTTGTAAAGAAGAATGTCGGAGGATTTCGATATAAGCCAAGAGGAGACTGGTTTTCCTTGGTCTCTTCCTATTCGATTCAAAGCCATGAATCAACACTCTTGTGTCAGTTTGTACCCATCTACGAAGTCGGTTAGTGCTCATTATTTATCCTAGTCTTCTTTGTTGTGTTTACTGCTATGTCTAAGTGGAAAAAAAAACTTAGTTGGATGTTTTCTTTTTCCTCAGGATTCATTTGAGACAGAGATGAAAGCGACATATAAAATAATCTCTGAGATAAACAGGATTCAGGCCGTTTATTCCCCTACACTTATTATGCAGCGCTGGATTCGAGGTCATTTAATTAGAAAAAGTCTTGGGTAAATATGCTGCATTTTTTTTATATCTTAATATTTGCTATGGAAGGTTTTTTTGCTTATTTTGTTCACTATAAAGTACAAAACCGTTACTTATTGATAACGATATTATTTGGGATTTTTGGTTTTAAGAGGATTTCTTCATTGTCAGGCTTTGCAGTACAAAGAAACAGATAACGTCTGAGAAACCATCCATTTCCATGCCTTTGAGCACAGAAATTGACCAGGTACAATCCCAGTCTCAGAATATCATGGAGGAGGACACAGATGACCACCCTGAACAAGTATGTACTATATTTGACTGATATACACTACAATTCAGAGTTTTTTTTTTTTTAAATGTTATATTTGATCATTTATTGGATAAAAAATACAATAAAAACAGTAACATTGTGAAACGTTATTACAATTTAAAATAATAAATATTGTCTATCTATCTATCTATATATATATATAAATATATATATATATATATATATATATATACAGGAGGCCTTTGTTCACCCCCCGGAGCCGTGTGAGACACTTTTTTTTTTTTTATGGATGGACGCTTTTTATTTAACTTCTTTTGGACTGATGCATGCAACACCCGCCGAGTGACATTAAACAGCTTGAAAGATCAAATAAAATTTTTAATGTAACTCCGACTGGATTCGTCTGAAAGAAGAAAGTCATATACACCTAGGATGACTTGAGGGTGAGTAATTTATGGGCTAATTTTCATTTTTGGGTGAACTAACCCTTTAATTGTCTTCCTTGTATTTTTCTAAAAATATTAATGTGACAAGGTGTGACGGGGTTGAAGACTGTAACACATGTCTTTACTGGGAAATTATGTCACATATGAGTGGAGTCTAAATGATTATGGGTGCAGAATGGTTAGTGTGACAGGGTTGAGTTCAGACTGAGGAACATAAAGTTTAGTCTGTTTTTATAAAATATTTTGCTTTCTTTTTTTGAAAAATATTTTTTACAAGAAAGGAACACACATAAATGCTTACATTGATGCCAAACATCACAAACACTATGCACATTTTGTTAATAGTTTTCTAAGTACAAACTCAGTGAAGTGCCTCAGGGACATGACAAAATGCTTGGTTTAAGATATATATAAGACATTATTTTATGCTAAAAAATATTAAAATGCAATAATTATTTTTATTCGTTATAAAGGGCATCCCAAAGTTTTGTGAAAAGCTTCTAACAATTAATTTTGGTGAACCACCACTTTAGAAACTCTGGGGGACTGAAATATTACCGAATCCCAGGAATGACCCAAATAAT
>NW_015649610.1:560398-630166 GCF_001515625.1 Sinocyclocheilus rhinocerous
TATGTGTGTATATATATATATATATATATATATATAAAATTCTAAAATATAAAAAAAAAATAGCATTTAGGTTATTTGAAATGCTCATGTGCAGTATTCTAAAATGTAGTTATATGTTTCTCAGCCAAAGGAAAATGAAGAGATAGATACAGAGATCCAAAGACTTCATGTGAACCTTGATAAGCTGATGCAAACTGGCTACCCAGAGGTAACGTGACAGTATAAAATATAGACACTGTACACTCTAAAAAATAATGTGTTGGCTCAACAAAACAAAACAAAATTATGCAACTGTTTGGATTAATCTTTTTACGTCATGACAACTTGTAATGAAATTATGTTCAACCAAAAAGTACATCGAGAGGAACAGTCATTGCTGCTTACATTCATGTAGTCTACTCTTCAGCACAAATTGTAATGACAAAAACCGACAAAACATAACAAAAGCTCTTTTAAATGTCAAATATAATAGCATTAACCACTAACAGGTCTCTCCCTTAAATAAAAAAAACAACAAATACAATTCTGCTTAATTTTAACAGTCATTCTCCTTATCTAGGCCAATGCAAATCATGCTGGGAACTAGAACTCTACTGCCCAAAAATTAACAAGACAATTTTATTAATTTACTACAACTACATTTTTTAAGACAATCAGTCAACACAGAAATTTGAGTTTACATACAATATTAAGTTCATATTAACAACATTATTATGTCAACAAAACTCATTAAAATAATGTTGGTAACTTTGAAGGTTTAATGAAATAAACTAGTTTTTTTTTTTTTACTTGCAACCATGCATTTATTAATTGTGGTAACAGGTGCATTTAAATTTTTGCATTTAATTTTTTAGGGTGCATCTAAATGTAGACTCTTCATTTGACATGCATTTGTCACTTTTATACAGGTTATACAGGATGCTGCAAGTGTTCAATCAAATGACAGTCAGCAAGACATAAAAGCACCATGCAACACCCCTCAGTGCAGTCTAAGTCTGAAATCTGAGGCCCATCTAAACACGCTTGACCAAGGTACAACAGAAGTTTTGACTTTAGTTAGCTCTCTTAAGAGACCGGTTTGATTCACTGAATGCTTCTGTTCTGCTTGTCTAGATATCAGTGTGACTGTTGATATCTGTAATGAAGAAATTGAAGAAGGAACCTTTCGTGTTTTGGGACTGAAAGCTTTGGTCCACCAGAGTGAGCCACTGAGTGACATGTTGTGGTCCCGTAAAGCTGCAGGACAGGACGTACGTGAGGCCATCAGCCATTTTCACACTCAGAGACCAGGTCTACAGCCGCATTCTTCTGCCATTACTTCAGAGAAGCGTCTGATTGGTTGTTGCCATGACAAAATCAGCCTCACCCCCTTCAAAGTAATTGAAAGAGTCCATCAAGCATTTGATAAAGCCAGAATGCAGAGACACCTTGTAGAGAAGGTAACTGAGCGCCAGATTGACCGTGAAGTAGCCAAGGGTCGTCGAGACATCTTTAGAGAAGCTCGCAGGACAGAAGTACATCTGCGGCAGGAGCGGGAAAGGGTGGATATGGAGAAAACTCTTACTCTACAGAGAGCCAAGCTGGAGCAGGACATCCATCATGCACGTCAGAAACATGCCCAGTTTTTGGAAGAGAAGAGGATGAGGATCCAGGAGCAAGAGATGGTTTGCAATTTCAGCCAACAGCACAACTCTCTAGCGAGGGCCGTGCTTAGATACCACGCATGGAAACGTGGTAACCAGCAATAAATGCATGAATGTTTTTAATCAAACTCTCGGTTTAACATGACATTTACATATTGGTTAGTTAGAAGCCTTTGTGTACAGTAGCTTCAAAAGCAGAATATACTGCACTATAGTATAGAATAGTATAATATATTACAGTACTTACCAGAAGATGTCTGCAAAGATCATATTATAGACACTGAGATCTGCTCCTCTTTTCAAAATCCAAAATATTACATAACAGGAATCCAAAAATACTCCCCTAATACACAACCACCCCCATCCGTCAGGCACAAGTATTAAGAAACTAGTAGCCACCAACTTTACATAACAAATAAGTCCACATTATCTGGGTCATTATTAAACTCTTTACATAAGCACTTAAGAAAGATTAACTGAATGGCATGTTTTAGCAGGATTCAAATAACAATATTTTTTGCTATATTTCTCAACAGTTGTAGTATAACAGGAGGATCTTTAAATGATCTGTAAATGCCAAGGCAAGCTTAGCTTGACATTGAATAAAGATGAGCTACACTAAATTGCTACATGTAACAGTATTTATTTAAAAAGGTCCTGTCCAATGAATCAGCAGTGTGAAAATCAAGGCATTGTTCTGGCCTGACATAAAAAGGTAGAGTCTAACATCCGTCACTAACTAGACTGAAAATCTATGCAAACGTGATTGTGCATGTCCCAGGAAGTACCACATATCGACCTTGCCACCCATTTGAAGTTTATTAGTTTTATTTTGAGTACTTTGAGTCATTGAGAATGACAACAGTGCAGTATACTAGCTTAGTCTTCTGGAAGTGGCATCTGTAGAGAGTTTTACATTATTGCACATGACCCTAAATTCTAGCTTAAAAGGTGAAATATCTAAAAAAAAAAAAAAGAATTATTATTATTTTTTAATAATATTAATATTCATAAAGGTTACATTCAAAAATTATTCTGTATATATTTATATATTATATATATATATGGAGTTTCAACAACAACAAAAAAGACTCCGCTGAATATCTAAAAAAAAAAAAAAAAGAATTATTATTATTTTTTAATAATATTAATATTCATCAAGGTTACATTACAAAATTATTCTGTATATATTTATATATTATATATATATATGGAGTTTCAACAACAACAAAAAAGACTCCGCTGATAACAATGCTAATGCCTTTTTCTAAATTCAAAAAGGTACAAAATTGCCACAGGGGCTGTACCCTAAGGTACTAATATGTACCATTTAAAGGTAAATATGGTACAGAGATGTACCTTTTAGCTTTTGTATCATAGGGTCCCATTCCAGTGACAGTTCTGTGCCTTTATTTTCTGAGAGTGTATGGAAAATAAGAGTTTTACGTACCTAAAGCTCATGATCTTTTTATACTAAACTCAAATGTGAATGTCTGTGTCAACCTTATATCTGGACCATAACCATTTTTTTTTAGAAGCAAAATCCATTTCTGTAGAGCATAGATTGTCGAATTCAGCTTTTTCACAGGGTGGAGGTGGGCAGGGAAGCCAGGCTGTCTTTATTCTCCTCCAGAAAAGCGCTACATGAGGCAAAGGTGCAGTAGAAACTGGAGGAAAGCCCAGCGATGTCAGTGGAGATATAGGGCAGCACGCCAGGAGTGGCCTGGTTGTAGTAAGAAATCTGAGAGAAATGCATACATAAGCATGTAAACCGAACGCACTTAACCTTCAGTACTTTAACACCTACGTGGCAGCACAAGGGACCACTCTAAGCAGTTTCTAAACATGAGTTATAAACAGTGTTATTGGCTAATGTACATGCACATTATTTCAGTTAAAGAGATTGCTACGTTTAAAGCCGTGTTCATTCTTGAACTTTGACTCATTCACTCATTCAGTATAAGTGTCCATTAGACTTTCTGTGTATTTATTACCTTAGTGAAAGAGTTTTCCTCCTCCCAGATACTGAACCCAGCACACAGCACCTCTCCTCTGTTGTAGTCTTCAGTGGGAGGGTACGCAGGCAGGGTCACAGAACGCAAGGCAATCATATAAGGGTCTCTAAAAGTGACAAAGATGTAATAACTTATTTTGTTCTTTGGAAATACACAAGACACAATATAGAGATTTTGTAGGAGTTTAAGGTTTACCCAGAATCACAAGGGCGCCTCCTGGAGGCCAGGAGGATGAAGTCCTGGACTTTGCCTCCTTTAGTCACAGAGGGGGTGACAACTCGGTAGATGGTGTCGTCTTCATGTGAGTCAGTTATCACTTCACACTCTCTGTATTAAGGCATATTTATTATGGTTAATTATAATATCATAATGCGTTCTACGTTAAATCAAGTAATTTGAAACTGTGGCTGATCATTTTATCTGCCAGCCATTGTAACAAACAGCAAAGACACTTGTAAAAATAACATTTCATTTAAATTTACATTGCAGCAAAAAGTGTTCATTTATAGATTTTAATGTTTTTTTTATTAATTAAAAAACTCTGTTAAAAGTAATAGGATTTAATGTTTTTGAGTCTCATGTTCACCAAGGTTGCATTTATTTGATAAAAAATACAGTACAACAGCAATATTTTTAAATATTACAACTATTTTTTAAATGTAATAAATTCTTGTGATGGCAAAGCTGAATTTACTCCAGTCTTCAGTGTCACATGATCTTAACAAAAAACAAACAAACAAAAAACATTATAATATGCTTATTAGGTGCTAAAGAAACATACAATGTTTCTAATTATTATCAATGTTGAAAACAGGTGTACTACTTTTTATATACTTTTTCATATTTTTGTGGACATTGTGATACATTTTTAGGATTAATAGAAATCCCAAAAGAACAGCATTTATTTGAAATAGAAATAATAATAAAAAAAAATACTATAAACTCCAAACTTTATATTTTCATTTTAAAAAATGGCTGTTAAATGTCTGTCGCTTATAAAATTCAATATTTTCTTTTTTTGTTATATAAAATGCATTTGACATACTGGTAGTGGTGGTCCCATGCCTTCCTTCGCCTTAGATCAGACAGTAACAGAAACACCTGCTCGGCCGCCACAGCCACATGAGTCTCCACCTTAAAGCACAACATCTGGTTCTCCTCCAGTGTGTATAAACTCACCTGGGCACAATGTTTCAGCTCATTAATTTCCCTCAAGCATCTACAACATTTTTGACTGCTCAAGTCACCCATGTAATCTCAAAAAGACAAAATGGAAAATTTAAGTGTACAAAACTTATCCACCTTGTTCTTCTCTGAGGTTAAGACCCAGTTAGTCCGGGCAGCCAACATCTTCAGTGCCGAAACATTATTGTAACTGAGGTACATCTGCCAAGACATGGATTAGTCACATGGTCCAACAAAGCAGGTTGAGCAAATCCATGAGATTTATAGCTACTAGAACAGGTTAATATACCTGGTTACTTGGGTCCCAGGGAACCGAGAGAGGAACCTCGCTTTGTTTGCAGGATATTATGTACTTCCTGTAAGAGGAGAGCATACTCATGTGATCTAGTGTCCCATGCTGGTCTGCTATGCAGGAATTTTTATAGCTGTAAAGTTAACTTTGAATATGACATGCAGCCAGAGCTTATAAATAGGCGTATGATATCATAAGAATATGGCATAACCTGTTATAATAGACAAAATCTTAAGAATCCTACCTGTCAAGGCGGATTTTCTTTCTGGCTATGGCTTCCTGAAAGCGTCTTTTACCATCCTAAAAAGACAGGATAAAAAGATAATGATTTGTAATTGAAATAATAAGATTCAGTTTTAAAAACTCAGTGTAAAGCAAGCACTGCATATTCCATTCATTTTGTTTCACCCTCTTGAACTCCATCAACCAGTTAAACTCTTCCACCATGTGAGGGATTCCAGGAATGTTACAGCGCTCACCACAGGCTCAGGCCGTATCCTTGGCAACGTGCATGGCTTCCTGTCATTGTCCAAGACCTCAAAGGTCATGAAGGCGGTGTTGATGTGTCGCAGGGGCTCTCCACCCTGATAGGCCTCCGCACACACTCCCACCTCCATACTGGAATAGCACACATGAAATACCAGTTGTTCAGGTTGCTCAAAGATAAATCAGGCTTCCATGATTCATGGATGTAAGTGATACAGAACCATAGCTTTTACTGTTTATAATATAGGTATATACTATATTACTGCTTTTAAGTCCTTAGTCTACATAGTGGTACTGATCCATAGCTTTTATAATCCAGTTAAACAAATATGATAAACAAATCTAATATTAAAAATATATACATTTTATAAATATTATATTTTTTATACTTTATATATTTAAATATAACCGTTAAAAGATTGGGTTCGGTCTCTTATGCTCACTCAGGCTGTTTTCTATTTGAATATATTTTTAAAATGTAATTTATTCCTGTGATGCAAAGCTGAATTTTCAGCATCATTACTCCAGTCTTTTTTTTTTATGATTCTGTAATGAATAGAAAGTTCAAAAGAACAGCATTTTTTGAAAGATTTTATTTTCTTACAACGTAAAAGGCTTTACTGTCATTGATCAATGTAATGTGTCCTTACTGAATAGAAGTAACTTTTTTAATATTTTCTTTAAAAAACAAACTTTTGAATGATAAATATATACAGCCCCAGGCATCCCAGTGGTCCACAATTTTTTCTTGATATAGACGTACCTTTTCTTGAAAGCATTGTTTACAATGGCCTTCAACACCAGTCTGTCTCCAATGTGGGACGGCCCACGAAAGTGGAACATGTCTATGCTCCGCAGAGTTGGGTGAGCATTACACAAACGACTAGAAGAAAACGCATATAGAGTATGACACACCAATGGTTTCCTTGCATATGCATTTAAATATCTTTTTTTTTATCATCAGATTTGACTGTAGTAAAATAGGGACTGTACACCTGGCAGAGATGGTGGCTACATTCTCCATCCAGGCCATGATTTGTCCACCAAACGTGCTGACCTGGTGATTGGCATGGGGCGGGAGCACCAGCTCGACGCTTTCTACCCGGGTCCGCTCCGCAGGCACCGCTTCCTGGTAATCTAGACACTCACTCACTGACAAACAGATAGAGCACCACTTATCAGAGCGACTGCATCTTCCAGTCTATTTATTCTACACACTTCAAACCACGTGACCCTTTGTAAGTGAACGGTGAAGGTTTACTGCACATATATATACGCTTAAATGAGTGTTGGCGGCGTGTTTATGAAGAGACACCAAACAAACCGAATGACACCTTCAATCAGAACTCAACTTCTGATTCATGACTAATTTCCTGTGGCAAGTGTTCCTGAGACCTCTCTTCAAAGTCTTGCAAGTAAACAAACACACCTGGAGAAAGTGAGTGAGCAGTGTCTCCGCTCACCTGTCTGAGAGGAGCAGCTGCTGAGAAGATCGTTAATTATCTCTGCATGGATCAGTCTCATCCTCCTGCGCTCGGCTGCGAGGCTGTACTCCATCTGCTCTGCCTGCGTGCGTGGAATCACCTGCTTCAGCTGAACCTGTGCAAACCCAAACACTGCGCTGATGAATCCCAACTCTAACAAGACCTGGACCAAATCCAAGCTCTTTTTCACAGATCTGATTCAAGGGTGTGCAAACTTGTGGCTAAAATTGTTCTGATTTAGTTCGACGTGATGTTTCTTACCTTTCCTGCTTCGGTACGTCGGGCCACAAAGGTGGCGAAAGCGTGACAGACCTTCCACTGTCTGTCACTGAAGAGATCTTCACAGCTCACCAAAATCCCGACCTGAGACAAAGACCCACATCATCAGCCGTACTTCATTTAGAAGAAGCTTTTATCCAAAGCAGCTTATAAATGAGGAACATTGCAATTTATCATAAGGTTCAACAATATTTGCAGCATACCCCTATGCAAAGAAAATATATTTCCTTATATTTTAACAATGAATATTTTAAATGATTTATTGTATATTAAAAATATACAGAATAATATATTGTGTTTAATATATTACAATATATTGAATAATACATAAGGAATTACCGCTTTTCATATATTGAAACATATGCGACTTTTATATCATAATGTATGTAATTTCATATTCAATAATACATTTCATAATAGATAGATGTACGTGTGATAAAATATGGTACTGTGTGTTTGTAAATTATTTGAATTTATGTACTGTATATTCACATTTATATGGGAACATGTATGTGCAATAGATGTACATTTGAGGAAAATGTATATTGTGATACAGTATATAGATCAATATATTTATATTTATATATAGTACAAATAGCACTCAATCCATTAAGTTATAAATATAATTTTCTACCCACCAAAAATGCAAAAATTTTAATATGTTCAGTAAACACTTTTTCTTATATCATCACACATATTTTCATATATGAGATGTATGACTATGCAAAGAATAGAGTGAGTTAAATGTGAATATGTGAAATTAATATGAAATTATGAATATGTGTTCAACACATGATAGAGAATTGAATTAATTTAGTGTTTTAATAATGTTATTAGGCCTACATGTAAAAACGTAGTGCAGTTTTTGTCTTGATTGCTATATTTTTTTTTTTATATTTATCAATATATAGTCATACATTATCCATGCATATATTGCATTATATTGAAAAATATAGTTTCCCAAATATGGAACTAGATTATTATATCACATGATATTTTCTAGTATATCCCCATATAGATTAACACACAACTTAGAGCAAGTGAAATGCTGAACTAAAATTCTGCATATTAATAATAGCAGTAGATCAGTTTGATTTCACATAATAAAATTGTTTGTGCTCACTAATTTCGGCTAAATAGTAGTAGATGTTCCCACAAACCTCCATGCTGGATGTGAAGGCTCTGTTGACTTTGGCTGTAATGTTTACAACCTGTCCAACCCTGCATGAAGACATATTTTTTTATATAATAAACAAAAACTTTTTGTTTCATTTCAAAATAACTAGTTCCTGTATGTGTTGTTACCCTATGGTGGTTTCAAAGTGAATGTCATCCACTGAGGCTGTGATGCAGGAGCAGCCAGCATGTCTCTCAGCTGGAAACAAGAGAGAAATTATTGATAATTAATAAATGTTTACACCCACAGCAAGCATGTAAGCAGGTTCAGCTGAAAAGCAAACACGTAAGTATGTAATCCTGAAGGAAGAAAAAATGTTCCATGCTACAGAACGAAGTGAAAAACAAACTTATTTTAAGCAACATTAAGGGAAGCATGTAAAGCTGTTACCAACCACCATCTGTGCTCTTCACCGTGCGACAAAGGTTTAGCCACATTCTCAGCTGAAATGCTTTTGCCTTTTATCAGTTAAATATGATTAAAAATCATTCCAACTGCTATTAAACTTTCTCACCAGCCTGTTACTCTGTTTATTCACAGTACGAGGATGGAAATCACAGTCCAAACTGCACAGACTCCTCCATCTGCGATGTCTAATGACACTTAGTACAAGCATATGGTGTGGAGGTGTTTACATGAATATTGAAGATTCAGAGTGAAATCAAATCACCTAAAAGAGTATTCTTTAGTTTTTAACTTAGATGGAAGTAGTTTTACTAGATCATTGGCAGGGATCATTTGAGAAAGGAAGTAAAAAAATAAAATAAAATCTAAAATAAATAAACAAATAATGGTTTCATTCAAAACAGACCAGACAGGCAGGCAGTGGAGTCCATCCACTTGAGCAGCTGCCCAGCACTGAGTTCTCCACAGTAGTTTGCATGGCATGGGAGGACTATCTGGCTCATCTTTATTTCAGTTTGGTTCCTGTACACCTCTCCATTTCCCAGAATAAACATGGGCTCTTCCAGCGGCATGGGATCCCTGGGCTCATTTGCCATGACTAGTGCTCTGTTGGAGCAACTTACATGTTAAGATGTTTATTTGTGTGCATATTTGGTGGAGGTTAGCATTGGTAAGCGTATTAGGCTAGAATATCACTGTCTTGAAGGATATCAGGACGGTCAGGAAATTTTGCTTTTAGGTCATATCCTCTTATAAGTGGTCTTGTATAAAAATGTGCATGAATATCAGGACAGGTAACCGTCGTCATCTTCACATCTTCACTCATCACACATGCTCATGTTTGTTTTTAAACCTTCCAAATGCATGTTATAGCTACAGTGAGCTTTTTGCTTGTTTTCATAAGCCACAGAAATCTCCAGTCAGTTCAAAAGGGGTCAGTCCACCAATTTAGTTAAAAAATAAGTCTACTTGAAAGTGCAACACTTGCAACAGATTTATAATCTAAGAAAATTCCTTTTGGAATTACTGTGCTGCAGAGCCTATAGGAGATTATAGGCCTACTGTATAAATAAAAATAATTATGTAAATTAAATCAAAATCATAAGAGATCATTTAAAACATAAAGAATAATTATTGGATGGATCATCCAAGCTGTGTGTATTGCAATGACTTCCAGTTTATAGGTGCAACCTGCCAGATAATATAGGCTACAGAACAAAGCCTTGTTTGTCTGATAAAACGACGTGCCATAGCGATTAATACGCTTAACTCGTTTTTGTTTGTCATTAGAATAGGCCTGTGCACAGTCAAATAGTTCAGCTATTAAGAGACATGTAAGAACATATTACAGCTCATTCCATTATAGTTGTCCAGATGGAATTTACTATTGAAAGCATACAAATTTAACCAGTGATATCAAATAATCAATGTGCCGTTATGCACGATCAAAGCGCAATAGCCTACGAGATCCTGTCATGTGTCAGACAAACGACCTCCAACAGAAACTGGATTGGAAGTAATGTAACCTGTTGTTGACTGACATCATTCTACTCATTCATAAATGTATTATTTTCATTGTGAGCTGCAGACAAGTTATGAAAGACTGTAGTTATTAAAGACTATGCATCTTAATATATATATTTCTAATAAAAGAAAAAAAATACATAAAAGATAGTAGGCTACGATAATATCTCACAAGAACATTACGTTGCATGCTGCTGATTTTATGCAAAACGAATGATTACGTTTTCCAAAGTTTGCATAGCAGGTTATTATTCTGTGGCATTCCAAGTGTCAAATGCGTCTGAACTAAAATACTAATGGTAATGACAAAAAAGTAAGCAAACTTACATGAATAGATGTCAAACCACTCTCGTTTGCACGAAGAAAGAAACAATGTCTGCGTGACGTCTGAAACTTTGCAAGATGTATGAAAATAAATAAACAGACATTCATATTCCCAATCATACAAAGTGTCCACACTGCGCTCGACTGTTCACATAAGCCCTATCGAGTTACAGTGCCGCCCAGAAACTTTTTAAGGTAGACTGATTCCATAACACAGGACCAACTCTGACCTTATGCAATTAGTTTGGAATATGCGAACAATGTTTCTGTATTATAGAAAAATATTAAGAAACAAAAAATTGATCTACGTGTAAGGTTTTAATCATTTAGTTAGTTTAAGAATTTGCTTAACAAACCCTTAACAAACGTACACGAAGCCAATACATAAACATAACACATGTTCTCTTAACATATGTATTATTACTTCCAAAGCATCTAAATTTATTGCAAAGAGTGCAGATGTGATTATTTGCTGATGAAAAGTGCATTGTATATAAATAGCCTAACAGAAGAGGTAAATACGCAAATAAATAAGAAAATATGTCTAATGGTGTGTTTTACGTTACAATTATTATTATTATTATTATTGTTGTTGTAATTAATAACCTAGACTATTTCAATAATTTTCAAGACATAGCTACATATCAGTGAATGATTCAGCTTAATTTCTTGTTTGTATTGCGATTTCTCACAGTTTTACTATCATAGTATGCAACCCATTAAGGCGACATAGTAAACAAGTACAGGGCTAATTAATGTGGCGCGCTTAATGCAACCCATCTTTAAAGAATCACAGGAAATTGGAGGAAGGAACTATTTGGTCACCGAGCTTACGTCACTGCAGGGCATCACGCAAGAGAAATGGCGCCCTGCCATTGGTCACTTGCCCTTGTCAATCAAACAACACCACTCCCCCCGCCCCAGTGGTCAAGGTTGGTTGAGAAGGCGTCAGTGTGTTTAGTTTGTGCAGTCGAACCTGGAGCAGTGACAGATGATTTGTCGAAAATAGAGGAAAAGGGAACGCGGGCGACTCTCCCGTAGACACACAAAAAACATGTTTCCTAAAGGCAAAAGCTCCGTCGTGCCATCGGATGGCCAAGCTCGGGAAAAGTAAGGTCTTTTGAACATCTCCCGTCGTGCGTGTGTTATTGTGTTGGATGTAGCCTATTGTTAGGGCAGTATAGGCAAGGCTGCATATGGAGCGTATGCTGCTGCTATAGGCTTGTCGTGAGAGCGTTGAATCGAAAGTGCCCAGCCGTGCGCCATTCTGGGGTCCCCCTATGGCACAGAGCTTTCGCCTCCGACTATTGTGATGTGATCCAGAATAAAAACCGTGCCTTTTTAAATCACCTACATTTTAATGCAGCCATTTGAAATAGTTTCTGCATGCGGGACGGGCGCTTCAGTGTTCCTTGTTTCGTTTTGCCTCAGACGCCAGTCTTGGAGGGGAGTGGGTCCGGTCTTTTGTTTAGTTTTTATGCATTTTGCATGTTTTTGAGATGCATTCTTGCTCAATGGGGGGGGGGGTTATGAATAATAAATAAATGAAATATTTAAATTAGTATTTTTTGCTTAATATAATGAGTATTTTCTTTGGATAATACTTTCATTTTTACTATAGACACTGTTTAAGTGTAAACCAGAGAGGAGTGTGACACAGTACAGATTTCTTGAATTTGTCCTCACCAGCCATAATATGCCTTTTTTTATTAATTGTTGCTTTATTAACTTAATATTGTATTCTCTCTGTTTTATTGCAGGTTAGCTTTGTATGTTTATGAGTATTTGTTACACATTGGTGCTCAGAAGTCAGCGCAGACTTTCCTGTCAGAAGTAAGGACCCCAATTTCAGTGGAGGACCATACTTTTGTTTTTTTACAGACACACACTTGCAAACATTAAAATTGAAAATGTATTTCAGGCCTATGCACGCATAGACTGCATTTTATTTTGAAAGATTTGATCATTTTCTGGTCCATTTTAGATCCGATGGGAAAAGAACATCACGCTGGGAGACCCTCCTGGGTTCCTGCATTCCTGGTGGTGGTGAGTATTTCGAGTGTATTTTGTCTTTTTATAATATTAAAAGGAATAGTTGACCCATTTTTTTAAAACCATATGTTTATGCAAGAAACAGCCTGAAATTTGTGTTGTTATTCACTGAAAATATTTTACCACACACAGCTGTTAAATTGTATGGTTCATTGTTATTGCAGTGAAAACTTCCCAACAAAAAAGTTTTTTGTTTATTCCATTGAAGCAAAAGTTGTAGAGGTTTGAAATGACACGAAAATTAGTAAATTATGCTATAATTTTTGCACGAACCATGGGCATATGCAGGCTTATTTGACCACTTTTTCTTTACCCAGTGTCTTTTGGGACCTCTACTGTGCAGCTCCTGAGAGGAGAGACACATGCGAACATTCAAGCGAGGCCAAGGCTTTCCATGACTATGTGAGTACAGAAACGCACAGACTGTTTCCATAATGTATGCAGATTAGAGGACAAAATTGCATTTCATGTGCCTGTGAATCTTGCAGACTCTGGAAGAGTCTCTGTGTTTTATAATAAGGAAGTGTGTACAGTGTTGTGTGTGAAGGATGTAGTAATCACCCCTACAATAGCAATGATGTCAGCAGGGTTTTCCATGGAATCATGACCGTTTCTAGACAAAGATGGTACGTGTCTCGGACGATCAGCTTTGTCATGTACATGATGTTCGGCTGATTGGAAATCAAGGTCTGCATCTTTACTAAGATTGAAGCCAGGACAGCTCTTACTATTGATAAATATTTCAAAATTGTGTTACGTGGCACTTTTTAAAATGTGACTCTGGACCACAAAACATAAGGGTCTTTTTTTTAATTTTTTTTATTTTTTTAGATTTATATATCATCTGAAAGCTGAATAAATAAGCTTTCAATTGATGTATGGTTTGTCAGAATAGGACAATATTTGGCTGAGATGGTGCACTAGGGTGCAAAAAAATGTAAAAGTTGTCCAAATGAAGTTCTTAGCAATGCATATTACTAATCAAAAATTAAGCTTTGATATATTTACGGTTGGAAATTTACAAAATATATTCATGGAACATGATCTTTACTTAATGTCCTAATGATTTTTGGCATAAAGGAAAAATCTATCATTTTGACCCATACAATGGCTATTGCTACAAATATACTCGTGCTACTTATGACTGGTTTTGTGGTTCAGGGTAACAAATGGATTTGCAGGCAGAAACCCTTTAAAATAAAATAATTTTTAGGCAAGCTAAGTCCTCCTAGTTTTCCATGAAATGCAAATTGTAGCATCTCTAAATCTAATTTCTATGCATTTTCCCAACAACTTATATGCTTATATAGGAATGATGCAAAATCTCCAGCTTTAGCTTCCTACCAATAATATATGGCCACTTGTCTAGCCGCAAGCTTTAGTGAGGGGCCACAGGTCAGAGGTCATATGCAGCGAGTCTAAAAATCAAACCCTTGCTCCTCTGTCTAGACATCCTAATCTGAAAGGATGCTGCCATACAGGGATACATGAAACATTATGTGCCATGCGAAAATTAGCCGCATGTTCAGCGTGGCTGGATCTTCAGGACTGTTATAGGGCATTATGTTTTGAAGTCCTCGTGTGATCGCCGCAGTCTCCTGCCTTTTGTGCCCAGCTGTGGTCGGGACCGTGGCGTCAGGTCTGTGCTCTCTTATTCTCCAGAGGGTGGGGGAGGAGGCTGCGCCCTCTTTAAACAGTGGCCATGTTGTCTTCATGCTGTGTCAGGGGAAACACTCCCCCTCGGGCTGCGGTGGGGATGGAGAGTGATTGATGGCTGTCATGGAGCCTGTCGGTAGGCAGATTGAAAGGGAGGGAAGAGACCGATGGAACGAGGAGCATGGAAGCGAACTTGGAGGGTGAGGGAAGGATGAGCTGTGTGGAGCAGGACTGTGTTGAATTTGTTTTGTTATTTCAGGGCATTTTGGTGATATAATGATGTTAGATTGCCAATGGAGGGCTGTCATTAGGGTAGGACAACCAGGAACATTTCCCTGGCTTAATTTGAAGGATTTTCCTTGGTTATGAGAAATTTTAGTTAATCCTAAGGTGACATAAAATGACATTCCCACCCATTTCACTTAAGTAATATGACTTTCTGAGAGAAACAAGACGCTCCGCAAGAGGAGGAAGGGTGAAAATTTATTTTATCCATTGAGAATTGATTGGATCATGAAAAGTAGGCGTTCTTTTCCAGAATTTTTTGTTGGATTGCTCACCTTTCGAAACAGGAAATGGCAGCCTTGGTGACGTCAGCCAAAATAGAAAAGTCATTTTGGAAATGGATCAAGTCATTGAATTTTATTACAAACTTTAGTTTTCTTTAGAATAACATGCACTGCAGTGCTATTTATTAATATTTTGAATTGGGTTTTATTTTCAGTTTTATTTTAATTTAAATTTACGTTTTAGTATTTTTGTTATGTGCGTTTGACTTCTTTATTGGTAAAAACTATTTAGAAATATTTACATATTAAACTTATATTTACAATTTAATTTCATGTAATATTTTCATTTTATTTGAGCTTTTTCAATTAGCAAAGACTTTATTTATTTTTTGTTTTGTTAACGATAACACTGAGGAAGTTTGAATGATATGTTCAGAAAATATCTTTTGTGTCTATTAAGAATGTGATTACGATCAATCTTTATATCGATTTTAAAAATAAAAAGTCCTCTTGGCCTTTGAACTGTGAACTTGAATAGTCTGAATGAAAAGCGAAGCTGCTCCATTGTTGTGGATCAGTCTCGGTCTGACTCTTCCCATTGGCCGGTTCTGATCTGTGTTGTTCCATCAGGGTCAGCTGCTCTTCTTTTTTTCTACCTCCTTCCTGTGGTATTTCACAGTGCTCTCTGAAAAGCCTTGCTCGGTTAACTCAGGCTGAAGTGTGACAGGCAGCAGACCACACTGTGCCTTTTCCACTGACATTATATGCATGATCAAATCCCTGTTGTGCTCTGAAATCTAGTTCTTTCCTCTTGGTTTTGTAGACCTTAAAATTGGATTTTACACCAGTCAGTTGTGGCTATGCCGTTGGCTTTATTGCTTGCTGTTAGAACACAGATTTATGAGTGATAGAATGCATTAAGCTGCATTTTCTGCTTGTGGAATAAATCTGTTTTCCTAGGGGAAAAAATCTGTACTTAAGATGTACAGGTGTTTTCCCCCCATCTAATGTGTCCTGATCTTTTTTTCTTCTTAATGATTTGTGCCCACAGAGTGCCGCAGCGGCCCCCAGTCCTGTTCTTGGGAACATGCCACCAGGAGATGGCATGCCAGGTGGACCCATGCCCCCTGGATTCTTCCAGGTTAGATCATCACCCTCTTTCTAAACCTCATGTCTTGTGAGATATTTTTAAGATGTCACTGATCCAAACCCTGCATAGACTATTAGTCAAACGTTTGGTCACAGTGAATTAATGTTTGTCATGATTTTAAAAAGCTTTCTATCTTTTTATAGTAAGTGTTATACAAATGTATTTTTATTACATGAATGTGTATATGTGTATATATTAGGGCTGCCTTCGACTGAGGATTTTTCTGGTCAACTAGTAGTCGTTCATTTTAAGCATTAGTCGATTAATCGCACATTTATTAAAAAACCATTTAAGTCATTATAATGAGCCTTTAATTGCCTACATAGCTTAATAAGCGCTCAGGCACACGCATAAAGCTTGCCACAGCGCACTGGCAGAATGATTATGAATGTGTCAGGAAAAAACAGTAAGGAAGCTGAGACAGCAGAAAGCGCATCCTGTTTGCTTTCATTATTTTACAAAAGCGCGTTTTTTTGTTATTGTGAGTGCACTCAAATAAATGTGGAGTCTTAACAGATTTGAAAGATGTATTACTCTTATCTGTATGACCAAAAATGACAGAGTATTTTAGGAATACGTGAGCGCACCGGCGCCTCCATCTGTGCTGCAGTGAGTGCTAATATTCAGCTTCCACACAGACACTTGAACAGCGCACATTTCTCTAGGTTAACATTAGATTTAGCGGCCATGTAAAGTTGCTAATACTTGCATATTTCAGATGATAAGCCATATTTGTGGTGGATGAATGATAGGCGAGCGTTTGGATGTCCTGCCCGATGTACTAAATTACCATAGACCAGCAGTTAACGATATGCGTGACTTAAAGGGGGGTCATATTATGCTCTTTTACAAAGTCTTGATTTTGTTTTGGGGGTGTACTAGAACATGCTCTCATACTAGGTTGTTTATTAAGATTATTTTTCTCACATTTTACATAATTACAACACCTCTCTCCCCAGTCTGGCATGAACGGCTCGAATAGTTCCTGTATCAAATGAACGGACCCCTTTAAGCGACTAATAAAATTTTGGTCGACTAACGATTAGTTGACTATTAGGGGGCAGCCCTAGTATATATAGCTTTTAAATATTGTTTTTTTAAAATATTTTTGTTTTTGATTTTTAATTTATATGCAAATTAAGTTAATGCACGCTCTCTTTCTATAAAAAAATAAATATCAAAAATAAAAATTTGCATTGCTATTTAGGTATAATTACATATTTTATAAAAACATATATACTTGTAGATTTTATTTACATCTATTTCAATTTATTGAAATGTATTATACTTGGAATATTTATATTTTAATAATAATTACTTGATATTATAATATTATATATTTCCATTTCAGTTATATGTTTGGAAGTATTAAACATTTATTATTATTACTATTATTATTAACTATATGCTATATGCATATAGTTTTTTAAAAGTTTAATATTTGTATATATAGTTTTAGATTTTAATATTTATATGTATAAGTATAGAAATAAATAAATAAATATATATATAATTTATTTTCAGATTTATGAAATATATATTAATAATTAATATTATTTATGTAAATAAGTATCGCTTTTTATTTCTCCTCTTTCCTATTACTTGTTGCATTTGTCATTTTTATTTAATCTCTTTATTTTAAAAATGTGTATAGGTAGTATTTATAAAGTTTTAGCTTTTAGTTTTGGATCTGTTTTTAGTTGTTTTAATACTACAATTGATTGCTTCTGTTGTCCTCATTTGTAAGTCGCTTTGGATAAAAGCGTCTAATAAATGACTAAATAAATAAAATAAATGTAACCTTAAGTAAAAACAGGGAATGATGGGGCAGCACTGGCTACACAGTGTTGGGTCCAGTATTGGCTTTCTCTATTCAAATTCTGTTGAATTCTTCATAAATGTTTAATTGTGCTCTTGCTGATACTTTTTGTTCACCCATTGATTCATTTGTTAAATTTTTTCCAAGTGCTTTGTTCTTTCAGTGTGAGTTTATCTGCTCAGCCACCAGTCACTTATGATTCTCAGTGCGTTCTGTGGTGTTGTTCTCTTTCCAGCTCTTTAAATAGCCTAATGACTCTCTTTTTTTCTTTCTTGTCTCCCCATTGCCCTTTTTATCACTTGCTACCTTTCCCTTGCTTGGTCTCTCGCGCCTGCTCTCCTCTCGTGTGGTCTCTTCACTTTCTTAGGGCCCTCCCGGCTCCCAGGCCTCCCCTCACGCTCCTCCTCCCCCTAACAGCATGATGGGACCCCACGGCCAGGTAGCGGCTCCTGTCTATACACGGGCTATTTCATTTGACTGATTCTGCCCTCTGTATTGTTTCTCTCTCGCCGTCTTCCCGTTAGCCTGCTCTGCTGAGCTGTGGTTCCCCTGTGTTCTCCGAGGCATCTTTGCAACTTCATTAGACTCAGACAAAATGTCATTGTTACAGTTTTCTGACAAGTTGATTTGTGTTGCAGCCTTTCATGTCACCTCGCTTTGGTGGGGGACCACGACCCCCCATCAGAATGGTCAACCAGGTGAGTTCATCAATGTGGTCTTGATGTCAGCTTTTGTAGCTTTAAAGGGGTCATATGATGCTTTTTTAAAGATCATTATTTGGTGTATTTGGTGTAACAGAATATGTTGACATGCTTTAATGTTCAAATACTGTACATTATTGTAAGTCCTCTATACCCCGCCTCTCTCAAACGCTTAGTTTTCAACAAAGCCCCTCCTTCCGACAAGCGCAGTCTGCTCTGATTGGCCAGATGACCCAGTGCATTGTGATTGGCCGAACACCACAAGCACGCGTCGGAAATGTGTTACCATACCATAATCGCGAGCTTCATCTTTCAAAATAAATGTAAAGACAGAGCCCGAAAGGGGAACAGAGTCGCGGGACAGACACAGTGATGAAGCTGGTATGTGTTTGCAGTACACAAGCCACGGTTAAGACAGCTGACTCCACTCTGATGTGCCCCTGTCTCTCTCTCTCTCTCTCACACACACACACACACACACACACGATGCGCAAAACTCCGCATTTGAACAGTCAATAGCAAATACTTAAACTAATAACAAAACATACTTACAGTAGCTGATTCAGAAGCGCCAGATTGTCATAGTAAAGTCAGAATTACCTCCTCTCCTAGGTTCACGAAACGGTCGTCCATAAAATGCATTGCTGTTCTGTTGTAAGTAATCTTAAAGATTCCTAAATGCATCTACTTTCGGAAGGCCAAATAAAGTGCTTTTGCTTTCGCCTAGAAACACACAGCGTCTCCTTGACATGGCTGCTTCAACACTAACCAACACTAACTAAACCACGCCTTCTTTCTTTGCGTGCACATTTGGGCGGCATTATGCTAATATTTCCACATAGTGAGGTAGATATGTGGGGGTGTATTAGAACGAGCCATTTTAGGGGGGCGTGGCAGTCTTAACTTTTATAAAGAATATCTCTTTGGTTTTGAGACTTTAGTCTTTGCAACTTCAGGGATCTTATCTATGCACAATCAGCTTGTAACACTCCAAAGAGAAAGGAAAACTTGAAATCGCATCATATGACCCCTTTAATTAAAATGTCCAAAAAAATATAAAAATTAATAATAAAAATAGATGTTAAGATTAAATGTGTACCGACACTTTTCCAGCCCCCAGGTGGAGTTCCAACCGCCCAGCCAATGCTCCCAAACATGGAACCCAGACTACAGGGTGAGCATGAGTTATGAGTATATCAGAGATAACATATTTTAAAGCTGCAGATGACCTAAACTGATTTGACTTCTCCTTTCCCCATCTCAAGGGCCGATGCAGAGGATGAATGTTCCTAGAGGAATGGGTCCCATGGGCCCCGTCCCCCAGAGTTTTGGAGGAGGGATGAGACCACCACACAACTCAATGGGCCCTGGCATGCCAGGAGTGAACATGTAAGACCTTTTGTGACAATAGTGTTTGGGGTCATTAAGAATTCAATAAAATTAATATTTTTATTCAACAAGGACACATTAAATTGATCAGAAATTTGAGTAAAGACATTTATAATGAAGGTTTTTTTTTCCAATAAATGCAGTTTTTTGAACTTTTCATTCATCAAAGAATCCTAAAAAATTTATCAAAGTAATAAACAAAGTAATAAAAAACACAACTGTTTTGTTGCATTGATAATTTCTTTAGCACCAAATTTGCATATTAAAATGATTTCTGAAGGATCAGGTGACACTGAAGACTGGAGTAATGGCTGATGAAAATTCAGCTTTGACATCACTGGAGCAAATTACATTTTTAACATTAAGTTGTAATAATATTTCATAATATTACTGTTTTGTTTTTTTTATCAAAAAAAGCAGCCTTGGTGAGCATAAGAGACTTCTTAAGTCCTACCAACTCCAAATTTTTGAACAGTAGTTGATGTAAATGACTGATTAAATGGAAACTGAATACTAATCCATGTTATTTTGTGTTTTGTAGGGGCCCTGGAAATGGCAGACCACCATGGCCAAATCCAAATGCCAACAATGTAATATATTCTAATTTTAAGTATTTTATTACAGTAATTACATTTATTTCTATAATAGAATACTACATTCCTAAACATAATTCTGTTTGTTTTGGTTTAGATGCCATATTCATCACCATCTCCTGGTGCTTATGGGGTAAAAAAAAAAAGTTCCTCATCTACTGCACATTTTATTACTATAATAATTCATAAAGACTTTGGAGTATTACTTAAAAGCTGTAATCCATTTGTTTCTCCAGGGTCCACAAGGAGGGGGGCCTCCAGGAACACCTGGAATTGTCCCTAGTCCAGCAGGTCTGTTTGCCACACATTCAGTTCAGAAAACGCACTGTAATTCAGCTAAGAGTCTTTCATAACCTTCTCAATTGGATTTAGTTTAACTCTGATTTCCATAGATGTCAGAATTACCCCAGGCTTTGCCTAAAGCAGAATATTGATTGTTGAACTGATCATGCAGAGATTTCCATCCCATTAATGAAACATCTCTCACCCTCAGACTCCAACAACTCCAGTGAAAACCTGTACACCATAATAAACTCAGGAGGTGGAGGTCGCAACAGTGTAAGAGACAGACCTGCTGACTCATTTCTCAGAGGCACACCGTTCAGAAATTGCTTAGTGTATACATTAGCGCAGCAGAAGTGCCCTTGGCTGTGTTCATGTTACCCTTTTTCATCTTTACTGTCTGATGAGATGACAGAACATGTCTGAGGTTTTTTGTGTTTTTTTTTTCCCGGCTGGTTTTGTCCAGTTTCCCATAGGCCCAGGCTCTGAGGGCCCCCTAGGGGCCATGGCAGGAATGGACCCGATGCATATGAACGGAGGTAATGCTACTGTAAAAACACATGGTTATATTTAAAATAAAAACTTAAATCTATTTGAAAACATTTTTTTTAAATCTTGTGCCTTTATAGGTTCAGGAGACCTGGATGGACTTCCAAAGGTGATTATAATCTTTCTAATAGTATTTAAAGACCACCAATGTTATATTTGGTTGGAGTCAGAATTAGATGTATTTCAAGAATATTTAATAGAATGCTGCAGGAGTGGGTCCTAAAACATGGAAATGAGTAAGCATTTTTGCACTTCCGGTTCCATCATCCTGAAGTCAGTGGGTTTTTGGTTAAATGCCTGAAATGAGGTCTGTGGTGAACTCGCAGACTAAGATATTTTCATGTTTGATTCGAATTAAACTTATGCGCAAAACTGGAATATCACATAAAACATTTGCGAATAAAGCACCGTTTCCATCCAACGAGTCAAAAAACAAAACAAAATCGTCACTAAATATCACTAAGAAAACTAGGAGAAGCCACTGAATATAATAATTTATATGATAAAAAAAAATTATAAAATGACTTGCGCCTCAGAGCGAGCAGACGAAACACAATAAATGCAGTCATTGCTTTCGGAGGTGTATGCCAGCTGTTTGGGGACGCAGTCGTGTAAGACAATTATACAAAAAGACGACAGACTTTGCTCAGGCATTTCAGAATGACCATAACAACATATAGATGCTGTCAACGAGATAGGTCCGCTGCTAGTAAAGCTATCCCGTCTCATAGCGCAAAGTCACATGACTTTTTCGATACGCATGGAGGAATTTATTCGGTAAATGTGTTTCCATCGTAGTTTATGTGCATTTTTTCTTATCGGATAAAAAGTTTATCCTACTCAATTGTGCGCATACATTTTTTTATGCGCATTTTTAGAATTTATGAGCATCTTGGCGGTTCCATCCAGCGGTTTTTTTTTTATGCGATATTCCAAAATGTGCATAAAAATAGGTGGATGGAAACATAGCTATTGACATAAAACACATCAGCAATACCCCACTCATGTTTTTTTTAAAGGGGTCCTATTATGCTTTTTCAGTTTTTCAACTTTAGTTAGTCTGTAAATGCCAGACTGGGGAGAGAGGTGTTGTAATTATGTAAAATGTTAGAAAAATTATGTTTTTCGAACAACCTAGTATGAGAGCCTGTTCTAATACACCCCCAAAACAAAATCAAGACTTTGTAAAAGAGCATAATAGGACCCCATTAAAAAGGCAGTTGCTAACATGTGACTAAATGGGACTGCAGAGGTTGACTTTTTTTTTTAATTCAGATTTTACAGCTTGTTGTGTTTGTTCTCACACTCTTACAAACTATTCTAACTCAAACTTGTAGATTTTAAAATAAGATCGAAAGAGTTTTCAGAAACCTAGTGGTGTTGAAGTCATGCTGTGATGTAGTTCGTTTACAGCCTAACTTTAGCTTTTTACTATTGACAGTTGTATTTAGGCTTCAAAATTCGTAAGTTGTGTATGAAGATTACCATGAAAAGAATCATAGAGAGAGAATCATACATATAAACACAGCTTATTTTCTGCAGCAATCCAAAAGCTAATGGAAAAATCCTATTGGAACTAGGGTGATGCTAACTTCCAGGTTGGCCAAAAATAAATAAATAAATACGTCATCTCTGCAGCACTCTTATTCACTAACTAAGTTTCACATCTCATTATCAGAATTCTCCTAACAACATGAGTGGCATGAGCAATCCACCCGGGACCCCTAGAGATGAAGATGTAGGAGGCAGCTACCTTCACTCCTTCCAGAATGAGAATGTAAGATTAATCAACTTTTACATCCCTTTACGTTATGTATTATAACAGGGTTTTCCAAACTGGGGTTTGTGAGTAGATGGAAAGTTAATAATTAAATCATGAAAATGTAAAATTGTTTTTATTTTTAAAAATATTTATTTGATCAAAATAATAAAACACCTACTAAAGTGTATCAACTTAATAAAATTTTAACTTTAAATCTTAGTCTCAAATCTGTACTTCAAGCAAATATTTTTCAGCTGATAAAACAAGTTTGGGGATCCCTGTATTATAGCTGTTTTGAAAATGCTAGCTAGCTATGTAGCTTAACAATGTGCCATTACCAGGCACAGCTCTAAAAAAAAAAAAATGGTGTGCTGGAACAATGCAACACAAACACCAAATTGCTGTAAAGTGAGTTTGTACTTTTCCTGTAGAGTGTATTAACTTTGTTTCTTTCTGTCTTTACAGCAGTACTCTCCTTCCATGACCATGAGCGTCTGATGCCAGTCTGTTTGCTCCATTCTGGAAACTCACAGTTGGCCATCGATGACATAGAGTACATGTACAGGAAATGGAATTGGGTGGGACTGCCCTGCGTCCTCACAAGTGGTCTCATGCAATATCAAAATGATTTTTGTTGTTACTTTTCTTTTTTTTTAAATGGCTAGCAAACCTTTTCTCCTCTCTTAAGATCGGAAGATCTAAATGTGACTCAGTGCTCCTGGATTTTTAGTTTTCTTGTTCCCATCAGAGGCCATCTTTCATTAAGAAGAAAAGTATGGTTACTGCTGACATAATCGCTGGATGTGTGTACATTTTGTGTCGAAGAGGAATAATCGCAGTTCGCTCGCTCTCTCGAAATCCAACATCCACGTCCAACTTCAGCATGGTTTACACGTACGAAACTTCCTCCGAATTTTTGACACTGAACTCTCATACGTGGCCTTGAATTCTGTGAATATTTTATTGCCTTTCGATGACCTGTTTTTATTTTTCTCCAGTGAAACGCATCAAGTGGTGAGAGAATTCGGTCTTTTCTGAGCGGGGATAGACTCGCAGTTGTATTTTACTTGTACACTGTCATTTTTGTCTTCTAGCATTATAAGCAGCTGCTTTTAAGGAATAACTGCATTGACGGGTCCCGTCGTAAAGATGGCTTTTTTGTTTTCTGCACTGATTTCATGTTCTCTTATTTTTCTGAAATTTAACTGCTGTCTCAATCTTTGGTCGAAGACTGAATGATACGCTGATCCTCTCAGATGCTGACCCTGACAAACATACTACCTATGAGACCTTCTCAGAGCTCCTCAGGCGGGTGACTGGATTACGCGTCTGGATGGATCTCCCTGCAAAATGTTCAGCCATTGTTGGGTTTGATTGTCATGATGAATTTGTGGTGGTTAAAGATACCCATATCATGTTTTCTTTTTTATATATATATATGTAATTCCCTCCCATGTGCCTCTTGTTTTAGCTCTGAAATGGTTTGATGTTGGTTTAAAGGCGTCATCCCGTAAGGATGTTGCTTTTGTAAGCCAGACTCTAGTGTGTTTGGATTTGTTTTGTATTAGGTTTCATTTGAGCGACATACGAAAAAATCATACTACAGTTAGAATGGTAACTTATTCTATTTATACAGACACTTGGACATTGTTTTACATTTTAGTAGTTGTTTTGCACTGCTTTTGTTAGCTTGTGCATCATACTTTTAACTGTGGGCTGAATAGGCTTGTTTATATATTGACTACTAAATTATTTGGCTCCTTTGAGGATTTTTGTCTTATGTTTTTCAGTCATTTATACTAATTAAAGCAGGAAAGCAACGTTTCAGCCTACCTTCAGTTTCCAGCAAATCGCTTTTTAAGAGAAAAGGGAAAGCTCGATGTGAAATGATTTTAACTTTGGGAAATGATGTAAAGCTGTTGATGTTCCCCGACTTCTTTAGGGTAGCATCTCTCCAGAGGGCCAAGATCCAGCCATTTGATTTCCATGTAAATCATTCTTTTGAATCAGTGAACCAGTTTCGATGTAAGATAAAGTTGTTCCCAAATTGTCTCAAGCCTCTGTCTGTTTTCACTCATGGTACAAGTACAATGCAATGGTACAATGTTTTTAATGGGCAGAGCGTGTCGTAAGAACCCATTGACGAAGCTCTTCGCTCTCCTCCTCTGCTAAACGTCCAGCAGGATCATAGTGGACACGGCTCAAACGGGCTGCGAGGGTGTCATGCACAACCTGTGAGGCACAAGTGATTCATAAGAGCTCTACAGGTTTTGCCCAACCAACTGGCACTTAAACTCTACAAACCAGTGATCGTTCTTAAGAGTCTTTTTCTTTCTCAGCAACTCTCAAATGGTATTAGTGACTGTTCCCACAGAAAATGTTTTCCATTGTTTTTCAAAGTAAACACGCACTAGACCAGTGGTTTGCAACCTTTTTGCCTCAAAGGCCCCATAATGACCCCAAAAATATTTGAAGCCCCCACCCCCAGTGGTGTTCACAACATTGCTAAAATTATATTTTTAATATAGTTGCTTGGTAAGTTTCAACAGATTACATTCTGTGACTTGGCTGCCTGATCTTGTGGCAAACCGTGAACTGTCATTCTAATTACGATAGGAATCAAACGTCATGATAAAAAAAGAGATGTAAATCAATCATTTACTGCATATAACTGACACAAAGACATTTTAAAGCCTGTGGTGAATCTAAAAAGCTTTGCACATCCATGTTTAACTGTTTTAATAAACCAGTTGTACCATTAGTCCTTAAAGGGACAGTTCACCCCAAAATGAAAATTCTGTCATTAATTACTCACCCTCATGTCGTTCCAAACCTGTAAGACCTTCGTTCATCTTCGAAACACAAATTAAGATATTTTTGATGAAATGTGAGAGCTCTCAGACCCTGCATAGACAGCAACGCAACTGTTAGTGTTCCCAGGTCCAGAAACGTAGTAATGACATCGGTAAAACAGTCCATGTGACATCAGTGGCTCAACTTCAGTTTTGCGAAGCTACGAGAATACTTTTTGAGCGCAAAGAAAACAATAACAATTTATTCAACAATTCTTCTCCCGAGTTACGTCTTCCGCCATTTTAGAGTATCATAACACATACGCACGCTTTCCCCTAAGCATAAACAACGCTGATTACGCAGATTACGTTCATGTGCACGCTTTCTCCTCCGAACGTAAACAACGCTGATTACGTTGATTACGCTCTTGGGTACTCTCCAAAATGGCGGAAGACGTAACTCGGGGGAGAAGAATTGTTAAATAAGTTATGTTATTTTTGTTTTCTTTGCGCTCAAAAGTTGAGCCACTGATGTCACATGGACTGTTTTACCGATGTCTTACTACATTTCTGGACCTGGGAACATTCAAGTTGCATTGCTGTCTATGCAGGGTCTGAGAGCTCTCACAATTCATCAAAAATATCTTAATTTGTGTTCCGAAGATGAACGAAGGTCTTACGGGTTTGGAACGACATGAGGGTGAGTAATTAATGACAGAATTTTCATTTTGGGGTGAACTAACCCTTTAAGAATAATGTTTTAAGACCTAGCAGCCCTTTTAAATGAATGAAAGCAGAGTCTGGAGTCAAACTTTGTCTTTGGATCAGTCTGTAGTGTCTGTAGTTTGGTGAGCAACCCACAACAGGATCCTGACTGCCAAATACACCATGTGACATGAGTCCAAAGTACAAATGCAGTCATAAGGTTAAGGTTCTTGCAGCTAAAAACAGGAACTGATCGTTGTTTATCATTCATGAATATCTCAGAATTGAATTGCTTAAGTCTGAATTAAATTAAAGGTAGAACAGGTAGAAGTCCAAAATTCAGCACGTCTTTGTTTTACATTTAATAATTTGATATTATCTTCCATCATTTCATTTGACCTCTCCATCTTTTACAGGTTAACAAAAACATTTTTAAATATTGTGCAAGTGTTATTAAAAAACATCCATTTGCAATGTATTATGTTAGCATATTCCATAGTAGATGACATTAGATTCTATACTTACATCTAGATTAGCATTGTCCATTGAAGACCAGGTTTACTGTTACTAGCAGCCATTTGAATAGCAGGTCAATAATGAATTTAGCTGTAATAGGTTTGATGAGATGTACTGGATGAAAGGGTTCTTAAGATACACTGAACATAAATGATTTTGTGAAGCTGTTCTACTTTTTTTAATAGATTCAGTGACTGCAATGTGCAACATGTTCATAACAGCCTTATAATGCAATGTCCTTTTTTGTGAAAATTACATTGTTATTGTTGTTCGAACTGTGCAGCTTAAAATAAGTTATTTGAAATATTTGTCAGGTCAAGCATGGATAAAAGAGCAGTTCAAGATGTGCTTTTCACTGAAGGACAAGCACACGCCATTGATATGAAGTAAAGTTGTCATGCCTTATACAATGACATACACTCACTCTTATGAGATGTATATGACTATTTATTTGAATATTTGTTGAAAACTCTGTGTATTCAGTGAAATCTGTGCTTCTAAATTTGTTTAGAACAAATGACTGAATTATCAGTTTACAGTTCACAGTTTTACCCTGTAAGCATCATTTACAGTCCCAAGTTCAGAAAAAAATCTTACAAACACAGATGCCCTTCACAATCTCTGCTGATGGATATTTATATAGTCTTTGAATGCAATGCTGGTATAATAATTATGCATTTGCATTAAAGCAGAAAAAAATATATCAATGTTTACAAAAAAAACAACAACATTTGGTTACAAATTCCATTAAAAAATATATGCTAAAGATACTGTCACCAACTTACATTTTACTTCCCCCTGTGTTTGAAACATCAAGGTACAGAGACCAGCTGGTTTAATCTGTATCTGTCACAAGCAAACACAAGGACTCTAGAATTTCAGAAAAGTGCAAATATATCAATGCAATCATGGATAGAAAACTTCAATTTTTTTCTCTTTTAATTAATTTTCTCCAGAACTTTTCGAACCTCTTCAGGGTTGTACCCCCAAGGTCCGATGCCACCCTGTTAGGAAGAATAAAAACGAGTGTGAAAATCCCTCTGTACTGTGGACTTCCTGATCAATATATTAAGACTATACAAAACACTGGCAATCAAAAATGCAGCAAAAGAACAGAACCAATTGCGACTATCAAACCCTTTGCCTCATGCTGTTCAGCTCATTCCAAACCTTTTATCTCACGAGAGCAGTTATGAAGCTTTGGAGGCATTCCTGTACTGTGTGCACTGTGCAGTTAGTCTACATTACAAAACGCTCACCTGATAGATAACTTTCCCACTCTGAATGACATAAAGGCGCTCAGGCAGGGCTCCGTATTTGCTGGCAGTGATGTTGGTCATCTCATCCACTACCACAGGGCAGAGGGGGTCTTCTTTGACCAGGGTCCGGGCCGCAGCCAGTCTCTCCTCCAAGTTTTTGTGCACGCTGATGTCGATGTTGTTTTCAAAGGCCCAAGCATCTATAAGATAAAAGAAGAATTTTGCTATTTGTATAACATTTATCACTTAGTACTCTACATGTAAAGTACTCTACAGTGTATTCTAGGCAATGTTTATATATCAACCCATATTGTTACTATTGCATGAGGACAACAGCAAATTATTTGAAATATTATTGTCATTACCAGTTGCATGCGCTTCTGCAAGGTAAACAACGAGGAAATCTGCTACATCACTGAAGTCCTTGACAAGTTGTTTGAACTGGTCAAGTTTGAAGAGAAATGGGGGTCATGTGCAGCTTCCGAAACTCAGAACCAGTGGACGGTTCCCTGTGAAGAAGACTGCATCAGTAACAGTGTTGGGTGTAATGCATTACTAAGTAATTAATTAATTAATTACTTTTAATGTAACTGCATTAAATACTGTCTAGACTATAAAAACGAATGTTTTTAATGTAACATCCCTTTAAATACTCTGGTCAGTTCAAAATATATTTTTTTCTTTTATTGGAAAAGACCCTTAGGACTGATGCAGTCAGTTTAATTATACCAATAATGACTTTTAATGTAACTGCATTAAATACTGTCTAGACTATAAAAACGAATGTTTTTAATGTAACATCCGGTCAGTTCAAAATATATATTTTTCTTTTATTGGAAAAGACCCTTAGGACTGATGCAGTCAGTTTAATTATACCAATAATAATAATAAAGAATACATTTACTATACCTTTAAGAAAACGATGAATGCTCGTTTTCTGTCCATCCAGGGTGAATAAAGCTGTGTCCGGAGCCGCGTGTCCCTCAAACGCCTCCAGGCCCAGCGAGCACCAGTTCACGGAGAGCACGGTTTTAATGAACCTCAGAGAAAAGAAAGTCGGACCCCAGTCTTCGTATCTGAATTTGGGATTTTGAGTCATCGTCGACTTCTCTCCCATTTTTAGATGGATTTTCCTCATGAGTCCCGGGGAAACGAATGACAGAAATTTCAACAGGGTTATATGCACAATCGCAAATAATATCATGGCCACAGCTGATACATAAACAGAAAGTTTTCTGAGCGCATATCCCACTGCTGTCCCCATCGCGAGAAGAATTTATCAATCCACTACATGATCGACAAAGACATCAAACTTTGCCTGTGTTGTAGCAAAAGCTTACCGCCCTCCACACCACAACAATATTACATCACGCCAAAATTCAAGATCAAATCTTACTAGGGCAAAGGCTTTGCTCATTATTATTAATTAGGTCATATTGGCGTTGCTTGGTAACCTTCCTGGAACTTAATATTCATACGCGTTTGTCAAGCAGGATTTGTTGATTCGCCAGGCGACTAGCGACCACTTGCCTTTAGCAAACAGCTGGTCTACTGGAAGACTCACGTCACGGAGCGTAATTAATATTCATGAACCCACCTTCGCCATAGTAAGAATCATAACTTGACTCTGTGCGTTGATTACATGTAAAACGGAACTTTCTTTTGCATTTGGTTCATAGTGGACCCATTTTCGGTTTAAGAAATACTCTATAAATAACTTACCACATTGTTTTTATGCATTTTTTTTTATATAAATAAGTCCCATCTATGGTCTTTATAATTATTATGCCGACTGCCGTTTTAATGTTAGTTTCTAAAAATGTCCATAAGATGTCACTGTTGACATGTCTGACTACAACACTTCTATTGTTTTTGCCTTTTTCACAAATCACTATTTTTTATCATACTCTCTGCGATTCTCTACCGAAAGGCAGAAAAATAAACATAAGATTTTTACGCTAGTGCCACATCTTTCTCCAGTTAATTGGCCTAAGAAATATTTATTATTGATCTGTGTACTCTCAATGATCTTGTTTTGTCTATGACAAAATAGATATTAAATTATTTGTTGCTGTGTGATGACGAATCTCATCTGTCATGGCTTGGTTATCTGAGGAAGTTGTACAGAACTGTTTTAGTTGTATAAATGCAAATGATTATTCCCAGTTTGAAGTGGCTCGAGATCAATTTCACTATTCACAAAACATGCATCCAGTTTGTTCCCGATTGGTCCCTCCCCTCCCCTTTCAGCAGTCTATATTCATTGGCACTTCGAGCTGTCAATCAAAGCAGGGACGCATGTTTTGCTTTTCAGAATTGATGCTATAGAAAACTCATAAAATTGCTGCTGAAACAGGAGAGAGGATGCGGTCGGTAAGAACACATTTAACAGCCTGTTGGACGCAGAAGTTGAGAGTCATCATCATTCAGTCAGAATATCCGTTCTTTCTTGCTTTGGAGGTTTAAATAGGTAGGCTATGTTTTAAAATTCTTCTACAACATATGAAAACATTAATTATTCAGTGTGTTTTACCGTATTAGGCTATAAAAATGATTGGCTGTATGCTTATCGTGTTTTCAGAGTCCTTTGAGAGCTGTAAGAGTTTGTTCTTTCAAGTGAAGTTCAAGTTCATGATCCTTCATCCCACAAGGTACAAGAAGCGATAAGGACTATTATTGAATGGGGACTGACATGTACACTTGGAAGTCAGAGGTCCAGATGCAGAAATCTGCCGCGCTTATTGGGATGGTCAGTCATCAGACAGATTTCACCGAGCTCACTTTCTCCATGTTCAGCAGTAAAACAGACATCTGCCCGAAACGCGTCCCTGCTGACGGCTGTGGCTCGAATCCCGCCTCGATACAGATGCGCTGCGGATCTGAAGATCTCAAACTCCACGCGCATCACACCTCCAAACTTCACTGTTTCACCATGTCACCCGGAGAGGGTATGTACCTGCGGACTTTTGTCTTTACGGGTGTATTTATTTATTTGTTTTTTTACCGATTTTTTTTTCGGGTTTTTGTCGGCTTACTCTGGTTTATGGATTAAAATGATCCCAGCTATGGCTGCGCATAATTAAGAATGCAAATATAAAATAACAATAAAAAATATTTAGCATTAAAATAAATTTAAGCCTAGCTTACAACGGCTTCTGTAACGTTTAATTGAACATATGCTAAATGTCAATCTGCACAACAGAGCCCAAAGCCATTAGTTTTTGGAAACCTTTAATGGTTTTAAAATAGCTATATATTAAGAAAAAGAATAAAATAAATGAATTTATAATAAATAAATACATAAGAAAAACATAAATATATTATAAAAACTAAAAATGAATCAGGCTACTTATACAATTTGATGTATTGGAGCCTCGATACGCGCTGCGGATCTGAAGATCTCAAACTCCACGCGCATCACACCTCCAAACTTCACTGTTTCACCATGTCACCCGGAGAGGGTATGTACCTGCGGACTTTTGTCTTTACGGGTGTATTTATTTATTTGTTTTTTTACCGATTTTTTTTTCGGGTTTTTGTCGGCTTACTCTGGTTTATGGATTAAAATGATCCCAGCTATGGCTGCGCATAATTAAGAATGCAAATATAAAATAACAATAAAAAATATTTAGCATTAAAATAAATTTAAGCCTAGCTTACAACGGCTTCTGTAACGTTTAATTGAACATATGCTAAATGTCAATCTGCACAACAGAGCCCAAAGCCATTAGTTTTTGGAAACCTTTAATGGTTTTAAAATAGCTATATATTAAGAAAAAGAATAAAATAAATGAATTTATAATAAATAAATACATAAGAAAAACATAAATAGATTATAAAAACTAAAAATGAATCAGGCTACTTATACAATTTGATGTATTGGATGTATTAATTAATTTAGTTGCATATAGCAGCCAGATATAGCCTACAAAGAATTTTACATTTGCCGAAGAAAACTGAGTTAATGCAGATCTTGTCCTTTCAGGGAAAGGTTATACACTCTTTACCTTACCTTACCTGTTTCAAACTGACATCTATGGTGATATAGCCTATATTTGAGTGTGTGATAATATGTGGGCGTAATTTACAATAACGTCTAAGCGCAAAAGCAAAATTGTGAACATCGTCCTGTCGCATTGTATTTTGGCACAATTCGACACATTTCCTCCTTGCTAGGTTATCGTGTCTTGAGGAAAGTTAAATGTGGCGCGCATAGCCTAGTAACGGAACCTTTAAAAAAAACGGTTAAATAACAAAGTTACATTAATCTCGCACGGTTTGTCTTTTGACAAAATACTTGATCGCGTTAAGTTGGCTACATTAATTCATTATTATATCCCTTAATGGGATAGTTCTCCCACAAATTAGTGTTCTGTTGTCAATCTCACCCTCATATTGTTCCACACTTTACTTCATTACTTTTGAGGAACACTAACGTAGATGTTAGTGATTCAGCTTCACTCACCGTTCCTTGCATCTTTTTTCATACACTAAAAGTGAATCGTGACTGAGGCTGTCATTCTGCCTAACATCTTCTGTGTTCCACAAAAGAAAGACAGTCATACAGGTTTACTGCATGAGGCTGAGTAAAGGAGAATACCATGATATTGCACTGAGAGATCACTGTAGGCAAAACATAAAGAGTGATTCAGTAATCTCATTCATTTAGTCACAAAATCATTTTAATACTTGCATCTTACCTCCCTATTTTCATTGGAGAAGGAACACACATTCTATTGATTATGCTCTTTAGTAGCTATATGTGCTTAAATGTATGTGACACTCTTATTGCAAGTCATGTTAGTTGTAATTGAGCATGCATCCCTCAGAACAGGGCTCTCTGGTATTGGACCAGGGTGGTCACCCTGTTTAGATGATGCTACAATGGCGTGGGATTGCGGGGGTTGGCAAAGCTAACCGCTTACTTCAGCTTATGATTATACAAATTTGACTTATATTAGTAATCATACCTTGTCACAAAATAGAGTCAGAGGGTTTGATTATGATGTTTGCCTGACAAATTCAAACCAAATGTTTGTCTCAGCATTTATGAGACTTGGGTCCACAACTCACCCCCGTCCAAAGTGAATCATTTCAATGTCTCTCAGATGTATTTGACAGAAAGGAACACTGATGTTTTAGATATGCCTATTTGAGAATCCTAATTTATGCTACATACTGGAAAGGAATGGAATGGACTTTTGTGAAATATTTTGAAGTAAGCATGTAGTGTGTTGCGTGATCTTGTTGACATGTTTCAGAGAACAGGTTACAGATATTATCTCTCTCGTTTGACATGTGAAATGATTTTTAAATGTTAAATAAAAGAATATCACTGCAATCAAACATTGATTATATGATTCTGCATTCATCTGTGAGTTTGTTTTTGAGTATAGACCACAGTTCATCCGTTAAAAATAGTCGTTGATCAGGTGCTCATTTCAACTGCAGTGGCAGAACATGCTTGATTGTACAGTAAATGAAGTGATATGGAAGAAAATGTACAAGTATTTAAACTTACCTTACCTATAAGTCCTACCTATTTTTGAAAATGGTGATTTTTGTTTTTCTGAAGAAGTATACTCTTTTTCACCCATTATTCTCGCACAGGTTTTTTGGTTGGCACATAGTACTGCAGCTAATTTTCAGGTCTCAGTTATAAGGATTTTTATTCATTCAGGTCAACTGTCGAATTTATACTTATGCATGTCTACTTTTTTAAATGAGGCAAAAGTAACGGCAAAAAGTATATGTCTGAAACCAGTATACAGCATGTGCTATACTAAATGTTGCTGTTTTCATTGTAAATGAAGCTTTTAAGTTTATGTTTCTAAGACACTTATTTAATTATGTAATTGTTTTGTAACCATGTAGTTTCAAGCTCTTATCTAGACAAGGTTTTGTTGAAATGCCATGTTATCATACAAGATAAAGTGATCTGGGTGATGCCTTTAATGCAGCAGCATTCGCATTGTACCATACAATTCAGCAAGATCATGAGAAAGTTATGGCCATGCAACCAGTGAGTTGGCAAGGCATCGCACATGATCATGATGAACATCCTAAGAACGCAGCACTTGTCCGATGGGACAAAATCTCTCTACCATGCCTAATTAAATTGTTCTTTGGCTTTCTGTGTCCTGGATAAGTCAACTACTGATTTGTGGTGCATTGGTAAATATAGTCGGATCATTTTTCATTGAATCAACACATTTCCAATTTCTGAGCTGAATGATATTAAATCGAACATTCTGAATTCATCCCATTATTACCTTAAAAACTTCAGTGTCATTTTTCAGGAAATGAGATTATGATTATCAGAGTTGCTGTGATTGTCCGTGCTTGTGTTTTTTTTTAAACACAAGGTAATACTTAGTATTCGCAGACAAACTCCCACGTCGAAGTGTTGATTCAGCTCATGAAAAAATGAGTAATTGACTCTAAAGGGAGTCATTGCTATAGTGTTCCGGGTTTCTATGGCAATGCGTGTACTCCCACACACATATACAAACTCAGCACCGTTTGGTCACTCTGTAAAATGTGGCATTTGCACTCATTGTTGAATTCCTATAGCTTGATGAAGTTTCTTGTGCTTGCCTGGCTGATAATCAGTATGTCTCAGGATGTGTTGTGTGGTGCTGCCAAAAAGTATAAAACCCTCAGATTGATCAGATTTAGAAGTTCTCATTCAGGTGATTTATAGGTGGATGCTTTATTGCTTCCTGTAAACATGTGTTGTCCACAAGATTGCTTTGTTTTAGTTGCTGTGGCTGATTGCACTCAAGTTGAAAAAAATGTTGACGTCGGTGGTTGCATCACTGGTAAACCGTTGTGGGCTGCGCAATTACCTGCTCTCGCCTGAGCATTTTTCGTTCGTTTCTCTGGTCTTTGGGCTTTCTCTCTCACACTTACACACACTTGATCTCTATGCAGTTGTGCTCTCACTCCCACACATTCTCCTCGACTGCGGCCCATGTCTTTTGGGGAACTCCTATGACATCAGAATGAGGCATGGATAAACTGATTGTGTGGGGAAACTGTAATGTTTGCAGCTTGTTCCATTGATTCACAAAGTCCTCATGATCAATGTGCAGTGCTATTTCATCCTGGTCGATGACATCACTGAGCAAACCTTTAACAAGTGAACATTTTTCAGCGTCAGTCACCAAGCCTTTGAGAGCCAGCTTGCTGTAATGGAAGCCATTGAATCATTTCTCACAAACAGGTCTCTAGAGGACCGTCTCGAGTGTTGATTCAGCTTAATTTGGTTGGGAGTTTACGAGCTTATTTTTGAGAGAAAGATGCGGTCGGTGAGGCATAATCTGCGGAAAAAGTTTGAAAAACATTTTATAATCTAATCGAGTAGCGTTTGATGAAAGCTGCTCTTGTGGTTTTAGAAGATTACAGCATGTGACGCTCAATCATTATGGTTTGGGATCATTCCGTTGTTGTTTTTCAAATAATATGTAAAACCTCAACCTACTTAATCAATCCTGAGGTAAAACATTCAGACGTCGGCGACCTTTATTGCTGGTTGGATTATAACTACAATTTAGGCTTTTTATGGCACCTGTGATGTCATAGCAATGTCCAGTTTTGTTTTATTTATGCTTGTGAGATGTGTAATACCAAGCCAAAGAAACGGCCTGAATCATCCTTCATTTCAAGGGCACCCTCGCCCTGCCAATACAACCCTCAAACCAATAATTCTGTTAAAAAAATATTATCTGGTTTGAATAAGTGTCGAAATATCGCTGGAATACCAGAGGAAATGTGCTCTGGACCTGGGCTTAAACGGAGGAAAAACAGAATTGGCTCCGGTGTGTCATAATAAAATGTATTTTTAGCTTGGACCATGTCTTGAGAATCACTCATAAAAATGCGCCCACACTCTCCAACCTTTTTTCCCTCTTGCATTTTGATATAGGGGTCGAATTCCTGCCTCATGTGAAATGGATCTGATTGTTTTGCCTACTCGCTCTGTCTCCCTGACTCCGTACTGAGATGAAGGGGCTACTCGCTCTCGGCCTGTGCCAGGGGGACATGCCACAGCTAACCGCACATCTACATGGTCCGAATTATTCATGCATTTATAGACGGCAGCAACTGCGTCTCCAGACTTCTCAGCGCGTGTGACTGTGCACGCGGGTGGTTTTTTGATTTACATTTCGACAGTGGCACTTGCTGTTCTTGGCCCGGTGCTCGTTTGCTCCATCAAAGAAAAATCCTCTTTGTGGCGGCGTTGATCGCGAGGCCTAAAACGGACACGAGGGCCCCGGCTTCCCGTAGCGGGATGCTGCAAGACGGCTAGGTGGCCGTGACCCTTCGTATCCACTGTTGATTTAGTGTTAAAGGTGACGGATAGCGATTGACACTCCGCTGGTCTTTGTACCAATACAGCTGTTTTTTCTACTCTGCCCAGTTCACTTGCCTGTTTAATAGAACATAAATATGAATACCAAAACCTGTGCCAAGTTCCCTGGTGGGTCTTTTATTAGAATAAGTATTATTCTTTTATATCGAGAAATACCACAAAGATTACAGCAGATTCTCGGTACAAACAGAATCTGGCCCCACAAACCACCTTGAATTTATACAGAGGACATAGTGAATGTAGACAGATTCATAAGGCATTTTCTGCCAGTCCTTAGACCTTCTTATTTACAAGTCTGGGCACGTCAGCTGTCCAATCGAGTGCTGGCTTCATTCGAGTGGTCAAAAACAACTGCGCAAACATTTATTCCTTCATTAGCAGAGAGTAGAAATCATTCCAGTAGGCACGGTTATATCCTCTCTGTTGTTCAGTAGTTTCATCGTGCCAGGAAGCTGCCATGGGGCAGTGCCCATTCGGTCTGCGATCTGATTGGCTGGAATGACCCTTGAGGACTATGAAATACATTATAAAGTCTAATAGTGCAGTTTATATACTTTATTGCTGGTTGTTAATAAAGTGCAGGGTTCTGGAAGAATTAGTTATTCTCTCGTCCTCTAGTGATCCAACACCAACCGAGTGTAATATTACATTACGCTCAGGGATTTCTGATGGCTAATAACCTGACATGGGCCCTGAATGCAGATTGTTTAGAATGAAAACACTTCACTTTTACGAACAGATCTGGATTATGCGATGGGAGCCATTCGTCTTTAAAAATCATTGAAGGCTGTAAATTTTATATATTCATACTGTTGTGCGTGTAACGATGGTTGAGAAGGGAATGCTAGTAAGATGAAAAACCTTTGTGTATTTATTGTTTTTCATTGCCTTTTTGTCTAGTAAAGTTCTTCTACGTACAGCCACAGAAATAACATTTCACTGCCTTCCCAGCTGAGCATGTGTCAAGTAAACTTGACCTTTTGCAGTTCAAAGGCCAAAAAAAGGAACTGACAGACATTAATAAATATTCGAAAGACAGACCGTTTGCTGTGAGCACATAAAAATACCACTAAAATATCATTTATGTCCTCATTTTCTTCAACAAAGCTAATATTTTTGTGAATACCAGACATCATGGACATCATGGAGTGGAACTAATAATTTTGTGCTATAACTTTTTTTGTCGCGTCTAGCGACAGTCCAATTAGATTCATCTGACCTTCAGGGCTGAAAGTTTTTTCTAGGCATTTCAGAACAGTCTACAGTCACGAATCGGTAAGCTTTGAGCATTCCTACTTCCTGTTTCCGTCGAGCTGCTGTTGGATTACTCAGACGGAGACATGCTCAGAGCGAGGTTAAAAGAACACCGAACATTATTAAACTTTTCTCTGTCAGACAACTCTGTCGTCTCATCTCCACACAGTGCTCTGGGGTGTTTACTCAGACTTAAAGCATAAATTGAAATCAGCAGTTTGGCAGGTTAATATTTGGAGAAAAAGATGCCGGCGAATGATAAGAGGACACAATTTCCCACGATGCACACTGTCCGATCTGTTTTTTTCCTGATCCTTCACTTTGTTTTTACATTATGGGAATTTTTTATGTGAAATACAAGAACTTTTGACCAATAATTGTTACGTGCCTTTTAAAAATTTAGACCAGACTGCGTCTGCAGGGCGTGCACGTCACAGCAATGGCAGACATGCGGAGTTCTTGTGTGTGTGTGTGTGTGTGTGCTGTGGCTCTATACATAAATTAAAATTAATTTTAAGTTACATGTATTTATTTATTTTACTTAGGTTATATATTTATTTTTTAAATAGATATAAATTAAGAAAACTGTTACTTGGGAATAACCATTTAGAATAATTTCAAACTAGTTCTTCTTCATAACTGGTGACATTTAAAACATAAATATATATAAAAAAATACCAGAAATGAAAAATATTTTATTCTGTTAACCAAGTATGGTTACACTGATGCAGACGGAATAACGTGCTTAAATACTCTGGAGTTTATTTTGCATTAGGCCTATTTATTTAATGATTGGAACAGAATGCGCAACAAGAAACATTATTTCCTAACAATGATTATTTTGCGTCAATGAATCAGAAATGTTTAAAGCAACCAATGTAGTCCAGTTCCTGAATTAATAACTTGTATGTTACTGTACTTGAATCAAAAACATACAGTGCAACCAGTTGTTCACCCAATGATTAGTGTGCAATGATTAGTTGATTATTTAAGATTAAGTAATTGTGCAATGATTAGTGTGCTGCACCTTTAAGTGGCACTATTGTGTTGTATAGAGAGAAAATGGGTAAAGAAGTTTTTTGAGTTGAACAGCTGATATTAACCTTGCAGCTCATAAATAAAATACACAATACAACTACAGTGACCAGGTTTTTTCTGAATTTTTAAAGCCAGACATGGGGAAAGTTACACAGTGTAGTCCAGAATAAATTACTTATACAGTATGTGCGGTTGTTTTTAATCACTCAAAAACATACAGTGCAACCAGTATAGTCTGATTTGTGAAAAAAATCAGACTATGCTGACAATGTGTTGCTAAGGATAAAATTATTTGTAATAATAATAATAATAATAATAAAATTAATAGTAAACTATGTTATCATGTTTTTGTTTTGCTTTGTTTAATGTATTATAATAATAAATTATTGGACTTGCATTTGTTTACTACCTCTAAAAAGTCATTAAAATGTATGTGTAACATGTAAATAAACCATTTGGGTAAACTGTTTTAAATGTATTTATTTATTATTGAAATTCACTTTTTATTCATACATGAAATGGCATTTTTCTCAAATAGTTATTTCTTAAAACACTGTAAGAATTGGTCTGGATAATTAAATTCTAGAACTTGTATTGTCTTTTTTCAAATAATTGGTGATTAGTAGATTGTGATTGGTAGGTTTACAGTGTGTTTTCAGTGTGTTTTCTTTAAATCCCACATAGTCTTATTGCTGAAACTATACTCTCAGTGCCACAGCACTGTGCTGCCTACTTTGACAGTGTGAATGCAGTTAATATGGATGCCAAATACTGTAAATATGCAGTTCAGATGTAGAATGTGTAACGAACCTTACAGTTTAATACATAAAGAGAACCAAAATCCCTAATAAAGCATTTGAGATATGGCTGCAATAGCTCATGAGAAAGCAGAGCATGAGAGGAGAGAGACTAATGCGTCCCGGCCCTTTAACAGGATGAGAGGAATTTGAGGAATGAATGTTGACTTCAGCTTTTTACAATTTGCACTGAGTTTGCTGACTTATCACCTACCACAAATATTTCCCCCACTATTTCACCCTTTAAGCCCTCACCACAATCTCACAGATGAGTTTTCCAGGACTCGGCCTGTGCCAAACTTTCCACTGGAGTCACCCCTTTATGTGCATGTGTGTGTGTGCGAGAACATACTCATCATGCTGCAGCAAATGTACCATAAACGTTAAGATACTTCTCAAGTGTTGACATAGCATTAATTCCACTGTCAAACGTTCCATTAATATGAGAAATAAGACATCCCATTATGGCAGACTGCTCGATTTTTCTTTCAACCAGACGTGTGCTTATAGATTGCATTTCTGGGTGCTAATCAGTTTGACTATACCATCACTTTAGACACTTTAAAGGGATAGTTCACCCAAAAATGAAAATTCTGTCATTAATTACTCACCCTCATGTCGTTCCAAACCCGTAAGACTTTCGTTCATCTTCGGAACACAACTTAAGATATTTTTGACGAAATCTGAGAGCTTTCAGAACCTCCCATAGACAACAAGGGTCCTTACACGATCAAGATGCAGAAAAGTACCAAGGTGATTGACAAAGTAGTCCATGTGACATCAGTGGTTCAACTGTAATGTTACGACGCTACGAGAATACTTTTTTGCGCAACGAAAACAAAAATAATGACTTTATTCCACATTTTCGTCTCTACTGCGCCACACTCTCGCGTCATGGTACTGCCGTGAACGCGCGTCCACAAGTGACGCAGTAGAGACGAAAATGTGGAATAAAGTCATTATTTTTGTTTTCGTTGTGCAAAAAGGTCTTACGGGTTTGGAATGACAAGAGAGTAATTAATGACAGAATTTTCATTTTTGGGTGAACTATCCCTTTAAGATATCTAAGGGACGCTACTGTTAGCAGTCAAAGACAGGAACGTCACCGGTACTGGAAAAATGGGAAGTACGCCTGGTGACCTCCAGGTCACATTTGTAAGTGACGGAGCGAGGAATCCATGTTGAGCGCGTCTGTCACACGTAACCTTCATGTCTCATGCACGTGTGTTTCTTATTGAACTAACACTTGTGAGGGAGGTTGGACATCGCTGGATCTTATGGAAATGGAAGCGATGAGTGTATGTGTGCTCAATATCTCCGTGGAGAAAGTGGAAACGAAAACAATCTCAGCCTAATCAGAACCAGGTCACGCTGTTGCCCAGACCGCGCTTGACATTTACGGCCTTCCCTTGGCTCCACGTTCGCGCTTTACAGCAGGGCCGGTCCACGAAGCTACGCTTTACCATATAACTGATTTGCTAGCGCTCCTAAATCTACACATAAAGCAACGCCCGACTTCACAAGGTTCCTATTTAAAGAAAAAAGATGACACAGGCAGCAGGAAACAGTTGTTATATATCACTCGCAGTTTCTGACAAGAATATTCAGAGGAGAAAAAAAGAGAAATTCTGTCTGGAGCTGTGGTATGTTTCGTTCGTTTTGTCCTCTTTTTTTGCTGTTTACTTGATTCTTGCCCTAAAAAGTCAAACGTTGACTAATACAGAAAAAAGGCACTGGTGTTGTGAATGACCTAACTGCTTTGCTTTTTAAAAACTGAAATGAAGTAAGGCCGTATGAAAGCCCTGACAGCCAGGTGCTGTGGACTTGGCCAGCGATTTCACTTCTCAGGCCAGCTGGAAAATGAGTCCCAGAATTTATCTGCACCCTTTTCCCTTGACAAATTATTTTATTGTTCTCGCACAGTTGGTTTGCATTTATTCTTTTGGCTAATGATAGGTTAAGGCAGAGTGATCTGCTTTCGCTGTGTTACACTGCGAACGCACCCCAACTGGGCCTGTTCCCGCAATGACAAAGCATATTCGCTCTCAACGCTGACAGAAAGATCGATTGAGAGTTTAATGCTCGGGAACTTGCGGTAGAAAGATTCATCAAAAGGGATTTTCTGATCTGCGACATAAAGAAATTGCATTACGTTGCAAAAATCTTGCCTCGGGATACCTGAAAACCTAACCTTCGTGCCCAAAGGTCACATCTTTCGTGGGCCTTAATTGGATTACAGGGCCGTCCATGTTGTAGGAATGTTCCTGCCCGGCGTAGATGGAGAGATATCAGCATTATAACTGTTTGCTTACTGCACTCTACCTGACCCGAGCACAGTAGATGAGAGCTAGCCCGCTAATCTTTTGCAAATGCCGCTAGTCTCCAAGACCAGGCTTTCTCAAAGATGACCGAGTCAAAACAGCCCCTGTTTCTCAATGAGCCTTCGTCGAAAATATGTCTGAATCAAACAGTGACTAACACATACCTTCTGTCTGCAGGGTTACACTGTGAATGTGAGCGAGCCTTACTGGAGACGTTCGCGCTCATCTGGAGGCTCTGGTTTCTCTTTAGAATCGGCACACTTATTTTCAAGGATGTTACCGAGTGGAGACAGTGGACTGCCTAGAGGATTGTATTGTCATAACAAGTCTGTGAGCCTTTACAGTGATTGACGTTTCTGCCAAGTTAACGCATGATGTCAAGAGAATTACCTAGAGAAAGTTATCCGTTAGCAATCATGGCTAATGATTTTTGTCAATTTGAATCCTTGTCATGTGACCTTTAAAAAAATGTGTCTATGGATTTTTTTTTTTAATTTACGTTTTAGAAATTTGAATTGTAAACGTGATATTTAAGAGATTTGAACTCTTTTATGACATTTGATAGATTTGTATTTTTAAACTGCAGATTTTTTTTTTAGGTGAAATTAGCTGCAAATATTTTCCGATTCTAGTGTTACATCTTCAAGTTTTACATTAAGAAGAGATTTAAAATGATAAAATACATAGCTCAAAAATTCTAGCTGAACTGAGGATTTTGGCCAGTCACACTGCTAGTGAAATCTCGTGTGATGATGTGGCAACAATGAAACAACTCTAAAATTTTAATTCAAAACTATAAAATATAGGCTACCACAAAAATTAACTTTTGTGAAATGTCAAATTTTAAATCTAAAATTCAGATTCACAAAATGTAAATTTTAAATCTTTTAAGTAGCTCTGTAAATGGCATGTCAAAGGATGTGATAATTTTTTTTAATATGTAATCTCTTCTGTTACAGTACTCAAGTACTATTGAATGTATGTCAATGAAGAAAAATGGTGTAGTTACAGCTTCTACCAGCAGAGCAGGGGCTGACAGGGCCAATCTTTGTTTACATGGGGTTAGCCACATCTTCAGATCACTTTGTGCTTTAATTGACTCCATATAGTTTTGACTTGACTCCAGTGGCAAATAGAAGGATTGTCTTTGAGGATTACTTGATGGCAGAAAAATGTAGGGAAGCCAGCAAAAAAAGACTTGCGTAATAGCTTTCGATGTATGTGTTTTCGATGTTGTACATGCTTTCTCATCATTATCTCAGTGACTCGTTTTGCTTGCTTGTACTTTTTGATAAAACGTACATGATCACGCCAGAACGCTTAATGTTAAAATCCATTAAAATGATAAATGAGTGATTCTTTGATAAATGGATTCAAAATGTGTGAGTGCTTGCAGAGCACAAACTGTTCAGTGAGTTAATATTTTTAACTAGATGTGCCACTGTGAAATAAGACACTTTCTTTCTTTTACTCCTTAAAAGATAGTTTTAAAAATCAAATTATGCACACAACCTTGACTGAACAAACAGCAGTCCACATAAAGGAAATACATGACATATTTTTAGACCAAATCAAATCACTCCAAGGCAAAATGCCGTCAGCTATAGGATGAATGACACTAACTATTGTAAAATATCTTGGTTTGTAGCATGTCATCAAGGCTTATTAGACTTGCCGATAGACTGGCGATGGCGAGTTGACCACCGGCTGCACGTCAAATCGCGCTTGTACAGTTTGTAGATGCCAGCTTTCTACAAGCCTCAGGAGTTCTGAAAGCAGGGACCAAGTCCAATAATTGGCTAGCAAATCATTAGGATATGTACACTACTGCCAGCCCAAACTCACTCGTTTAAGAGCACACAAAAAAGACCGTAGGAACCCACCATGGACCCATTTTTAACATGTTTGTATTAGCGATGATGTAAAATGGCAAGAATTCATATTTCGTTGTTTTTTGCTCTCAAAGAAAACAAATATTTGCATTTCAAAGCTCTTTCAGAGTGAAATGGAAAACAAACTCTTTATGGGTTTGGAGTCTTTTTTGGAAAAGTCCGGGGATGAAATTAATATGATTTATAGTTCATAAATGCACGGCTGATGCCAGGTTGTGTGAAAATGCTGGTATTAAGTCATGCTTGCAGCCCTGAGAGGAAATAAAGATCCACAAAACACTAGCTGACTGACTTGCAGCGCTGTTTATGATACATTAGCCAAACTCTGCAGCTCTGGATCAGGAATCGAACCGTGAACTTGTTAGTTGAGCCATAACTCAAGGCATTTTGTTGTAATGACGTTGTTTACCACATGTAGTTAAGTAAAAGATGGCAATCAAGCAAGCAGAAAAAAAACCCCACCGAATGCTTGCACAGTGAGAATAGGTTTGCTCTTAAACCACGCTGATGGTGGGCCCATCTCCTCAGCTGGATATGACACGCTGTCTGCATAAATACCCCTTTATTTAGCACCTTCCCCTACAAACCCTATCACTGGACTAATATACTGAAAGAATTTCCATTAAAATCACCCCATGATGCCCTGCTTTTTTATGCATGCCGCCACCCTTGCTTTGCTTTTTTTCGGTTCTTCAGCCCTCATTACTCAAACCGGCAGCCGGCGTGTTATTCCTGACCAGGGGCTCCTGTGCTGACGGATGCCCTACCTTCTCTTCTCCTCTCAGGGGACGTCTGTATTGTGAGGGCCCCGTTTGATGTGTGATGATGTATATTGTCTGCTGATCCGTCCCTTCTCGTGTTACCAGGGGCTTGAGCGGGACAGGAGTTGTGGGGGAGCTATAAAAGGGGGTCGGTTTAGAGTGATCCTTTGGTTTGTGAGGATGATACCCCGCAAAACAAAAAAGAGTCACATTGTTTTGCCCACTTCCGTTCAGGGATATGTGTGGTTTGAAACTCTATGCAGGTTGAGGGTGATGAAAAAACATAGGCATCCCTGTGGATGTATTCTGAGAATATGAAATGTGTTTGTTAGGTCCCCTGTGCTTATTTCTAAACTTCACAAGTCAGTTATTTTACATATTAAACATTGGGTTGTTTAATTATACAAGAATATTTCTATATCAATTTGTCTGCATCATTGAAACACCTTATTCGGAAGGTTGACTGTATAGAATACAGTATACATTTAGAGTACCGTTTAAAAGTTAGTTTTTTAAATGTTTTATATGATCATTTATTTGATTAAAAATACAGTAAAAACAGCAGTTTTTGGAAATATTATTACAATTTAAAATAAGTGTTTTTTTCATTATTTTAATTATGTAATTTATTCTTGTGATGGCAAAGCTGAATTTTCATCAGCCATTACTCCAGTTTTCAGTGTCACATGATACTTCAGAAATCATTCTAATATGCTTTTTTTAGTGCTCAAGAAATATTTCTTATTAATATCAATGTTGTGCTGCTTAATATTTTTGTGGAAACCGTGAACTGTCATGATTCTTTGATAAATAGAAAGTTCAAAATAGCAGCATTTATTTAACAAGAACAGCATTTATTTTTTTATAACAATATAAAAATAAAATTTTATGAATTGAGAAAGGGTGCATTAAATATAAGTATTAATATATACTATTATGTATATTATTTTGTATTATTTATAAATGTATATTTATATAAATGTAAAAAAAAACACACATATATATATATATACAGTGGGTACGGAAAGTATTCAGACCCCCTTAAATTTTTCACTCTTTGTTATATTGCAGCCATTTGCTAAAATCATACATACCCCAAACTTTTAGTGCATACATTTTAGTGTTACGGCAGTGTATAAACTACTGTATATACTGTGACCAAAATGTAAGTTGTTATTTATTAATAAGGTGTGACTGGATTATTGAATCGGTGAGCTGAACTCTTCAAATGGATCAGTCTGATTCATGAACGGATCATTCAGACCTGTTTTGTGAACCGAATTAATTGATTAATTGAAAAGACCCAACTTTCAAAAATGATTCGTGAAAGAATCAGACATCGCTACTTCTCCCATAAATGCACCAATGCTACTGTATGGCTTCACAAGAGTCATCTGGACCACTTTTAGGATGCCTTAATAGTGATTCTTTCACCCTTTTGAAGCTTCTTTGTAATTGCATAGAGAAAAGCATGGAAAATTGCCTTTAAATTATCTCCTTGTGTGATCCGTGAGAGGAATTCATGTGGGTTTAGAATGCCAAAATGGTGAGAAAATGATAACAGAATTTTTATTTGTTAGTGAAATATTCCTTTGACCAAAATCTGGAGCTTAATTGGAAAATTATGTTCTTGTAAACACAGTTCTTGATTTTGAGCTCTCTGATGCAATATTCATATTAGAAAGAATCAAGAGTCAGCATGGACTCAATTTTGACAGTTATATTTATTTGTGAAGTTGCCTCGGGCTGAATTACTGTATTGTGTTCTTCAAAGCCTGAAACAGTCTTAACCATGGCCATGATGCTTGACTGAGAGAGAGCTTTGATAGTGACTAAGTTAGTTTATCATTGCGGATTACAGCCAGCTCTGTCATCTGCTGTGAATTTGCAGATAACATTAGTTTGGGGATATCAGCAGGGATTATGTTCTTGTTTCGGCTTGGACTGGTCATCTCAGCACACTGTAATAGGAAAGCATGGGGCTTGAAGCGGGAAACATGAAACAAGATGAATAATCGAATAAAAATAAAAGCTTTTCCTTCTCTGCCCCTGTTGTCAAAGCAAATCATGTCTCATAAAAAAAGCCTTCAGAAAATATGGTGGAACCAAGTCATTTCTTAATCAACAAGACTAGTCAGTGTGTGGGTCTGGTAGTAAGATTTTATCCTGATCCCTGCCAGAGACTTCAAAGCCAGGCCAATTATACCGATTGCTTTGAACGTCTTATTCTGAAAGAAAGCTTCCATTATTTTTTCCTCCACTAAAACAACCATAACAAAAAATAGGAAATGAAATACGATTCGCTGTTGTGTTCCTCACATAACCATCTAGTTTTACCATCTAAAAACAAAGGATCCCGTAGAGAATTGCATTGCATAGAAAACAATATAATCGTTGTCAAACATTGTTCGATTTATTTACGACTCAATTACAAGCACTTATATCATTAAACTGCAACTGTCAAAGGGGTCTCCCAAACGGTTGTTGCCACTCGTGTAAACCATGATAAATTTGAATAATATATTTGAAATAGAAGTCCTTTGTAACATTATCAGTGTCTTGAATGTAACGATGTATGAATACAGTCTTCTTTAGCTTCAGACAAGTGTTCTAGCATTTGGAAAGAGGATATGCAATGTGTGCTTGTGAGGTTCCTCTCATGTTTTGCGGTTGAATTTGCCCACTGTCATTTGAGTGGAACTTCCTACCATCTGCATTCAATCGAATTCTCTCACAGTTTCAGGCTTGCTTGTAAATATTGGAAGCAGCCTAAAGTGAACGCCATACTCGGTAATGTGGGCCAATACAGTTGTGTTCAGATCGTGCCACAGACAGTGACAGGACAGCCATAGACTCTGTATTAGTCGATTTGGTCAGTTTGCCTTTTATTTCAAGCTAATAGGACGGCTGAGAGTATATAGTAAAACTCCCTTCGTCATGTATTTATTGGAAATGGCGTGCTGACCATTAGCTGTCATACCTTAGGAATGCTCCAAATGAAAATATTAGCCTTGACTCATACAATACAGGAATTTGTGCTTAGAACGTTGGATACCGTACAAGACTGCATTTCACTTTTAATTGCAAGGGCAGTTTTCATAATAAGGATTATGCGAGAACTTTATTATTAAGTCACAACCTTGACAGCCTGATTTAGTGTGAAAAGATATTTTGCAAATGGAATTAATTTCACATGATCTTTGCAGGGAATATTTAAATATGACTTCACAGTGGAAAAAGAGAAGCCAAAGCATTTTGCTTAAGAAGAAAAGCTTTATTTCTGTTCAAACATGGCCTGTTTGTCTTGTCTCAAAGCTTAGAATAACTAAATAGTCGCATGCGCACATATTTCTACATACGGTGCACACATGCACACACACACACAAAACAGAAACAATGTAATGCAACCCATACAGTTTCACTGCAGCAGTATCGCAGGACCTCTGAGGTCCCAAAGTTTTTTACAGAGCCCCAAAGAGCCGTCAAGATCCCATAAAAGCCAGAACAGCAGCCTGTGATGAGGAACCTCGAGTCTTCATGTTAAAGCTGTACGTTTTTACGGCACAAGACACAGGAATGTACCGCAGCCCCGTGCTACTGACACATTTACATTGTAATCAACCCCAGTATTTCACTCTCTATAGATTTAAGTGGGCCGGATGTAAAATCCTTTCCAGTAACCTCATCTTGTACGTTGACCGTAAAACGAGAACTTTATTTGGGAACCCGTTTCTTACTACTGTTGGTTGTAAAACAAGTTTGTTCTTGTTCTGTTTTTGTACTGCATTATTTTTAAGGGTACATGACGTGATTTAGTTTTTCTAAGACAATAGAATTGAATAGAACAATAGAAAATAATTTTAGTTGACTGATTGCACTTTGAATTATGGAAGCATGCTTTCTCCATGGATTAAAGCAATAAAAAAGGGAATTGCAACTATTTATATCACAGTTCTGAGGTGGAAAATAACAGAATTGTAAGATATAAAAAACCTCAGAATTCTCTTTTTTTTGTTGTTGCTGAAATTCCAAGTTTACGTCTCGCAAGTCTGAATTTGTTTCGCAATTGTGACTTTTTTCACAAAAAGTCTACATTTTGCAATTACTTTTAGAGTTTACGTCTTGCAATTCTGTTTTTTTTTTGTTCCTGCCACAGAATAAAAAATTAAAAAGGTAACCGCCACTTTAAGATCCTGACTTTTTTCTTGCAATTGCGAGATTCTGAGTACTGCATTATTTTTAAGGGGACATGACGAGATTTAGTTTTTCTAAGACAATAGAATTGAATAGAACAATAGAAAATCATGTTAGTTGACTGATTGCACTTTGAATTATGGAAGCATGCTTCCTCCATGGATTAAAGCAATAAAAAAGGGAATTGCAACTATTTATATCACAGTTCTGAGGTGGAAAATAACAGAATTGTAAGATATAAAAAACCTCAGAATTCTCTTTTTTTTGTTGTTGCTGAAATTCCAAGTTTACGTCTCGCAAGTCTGAATTTGTTTCGCAATTGTGACTTTTTTCACAAAAAGTCTACATTTTGCAATTACTTTTAGAGTTTACGTCTTGCAATTCTGTTTTTTTTTTGTTCCTGCCACAGAATAAAAAATTAAAAAGGTAACCGCCACTTTAAGATCCTGACTTTTTTCTTGCAATTGCGAGATTCTGACTTGTGAGTTTTCACAATTGTGAGTTTAAAAGTTGCAATACCGTTTGTTTATTTATTTATTTGTTTATTTATTTGTCCTGTGATGGTAACAAAATCCCCTTTTGAAGCTAATGTCTCATTAGACTCTAAACCTCTTCCATGAGACTTTAGCTCTGGAAACAAGCCCACAATTCAAAGTTGACCAACCTTGCTTCGGCAAAATGAGGCATTAACATGGGCGTCAGATGATGGTGACCAGGTCTGACATTTTTGATGAGGATTATGATCAAAATGACTGAAGAAAATGATCATAATGGCAGCATTGTAGATGACTGCTGATTTTGAAAAAGAAGACCTAAATGCTTGTGGATTTGGACAGTTGTAAAAGTCATTTAGGTGGCAGGAGTTGCATTGTATCTTATTTGATTTGATGAGAGCGTATCCGTTACAAACTGAAAAGCTGGAGCCATGAACCCCATCTCTGGCACAATGGGTACCGCCAAAGCTCTGCCAGGTTCTCCAGCACCACCCTGACCCAGCCTCACCCGCAGCTTACTGGAAACCGAAGTGATGGTGGTCCAGATCCACCCACGTCAGTCCACAGAGGACAGACTCACAGGCTCCTCCAGTGACAGCCAGTCACCAGCAGGTGGTGACATGCCCAAGTGGAACCCAGTAATTACAATAAAGGTATGGAAGAACATCAACAACTGATCATGATGTCTGGAAGCACGTCAAGAAGTTTGTCACTGGCCTGACCACAGGCAGGACAGATTGTCTTTTGCTTTTTTTTTTTGCCTAGGTGTGTGTGTGCGTTACAGTTTTGAAATGGCTGTGTAATGCTTTAATCACTGTGAGGCTTGATTTATAAGGTTCTCTTGTCCAAGCGTGTGGTTTAGTCATTGAACCGTAGGAGTAGTGCAGGCAGTGTTTTGTGTTTGTTTGTGTTCAGTAGTCTGCGGTCAGTTCGGACTGTTTTAGGAGCCGAGGCTATTACGAAATCAGTGGCCAGCTGCGTCTGTCCCTCTCACGAGCAAACGATTTATCTTCTTTTGTTTGATGCACTCTTGTGCAGATATAATGTTACAGCAGATCTTTAAGCTTATTATTTATAAATTAATTTTGTCTGTGCAACTGAAAGTAAAACCTTTCATGTGGTTGCATCATATTCTTTGGTTTTTAGTGTACCTTGTTTCCTTTGATATGAAACACTGGCTGAAGAATATATTTTTGCTAAAAGTGAGATTTTTGACTTTAGAAGTGAAACACAAACCAAGATTTGTCTTCATACAGAAACTGGCATAACAAACCAATTTCATCCTCATGAAAAACCTGGTCTGGTGGTACCAATAATCCAGCAAGAAAAACATAGTCATTTCAGGCCCTCGTAATTGAATCGAGTTTTTCCCTCTGCCCTTGCAGGGCCAGGCACCTGTTTAAGGGAACCTTTCCCCAGACTTTGTTATTTTTCATTTTGTTGTACCCTCAGGTTTTCAATCAAGCCTTCATTACTAAGCAAACAAATAAGTTCCGGCCCTGTGTGGAGACACAAGTATAGACATGAGTTATGAGATTTAAACATGGAAAAGGCTCTCGTCCATAATAGGTAACATCTGCACAGGACAGTCGTGTTGAAGACTGCAAGAAAATCCAGTATAAGCTCCACTGCTCAGGAGTCTGCTGACCTGGTCTCTGAAAGAAAAAAAGAGAGGAGAGGAGAGGACAGGACCATTGAAAGGAAAGCAAAAGACAGCAAGAGAAGCAGAGAAATAAAATATGGAACAGAAACTAGATGTTTATATTTTTCTGAAGAAAATGTGAAATCTTTGGCACTATAATAGAAATTTGTACACACAAAAAAAATGTAAGCCTTTTTTTAAGATTTACACAATTTAATAATAGTAAAATTCCATCAAATCAAATTGAATAAATCTTAAGTATTTTAATTAAATAATTGAACAATCCTTAATCAATAATTCAATTAAATTGCGTATGGATTAATCTATTAAATTTATTTGGAATTCTACTATTAATTAGATTGCGTCAATCATAAAAAAGGCTTTTTTTTGAGTGTAGATGGTTGCCAGGGTGTTGCTATGTTGTTAGGGTTTTCTAAGTAGGGCTGCATCAAGTAATCGATTAAATGAATAATGAAAGACAAATTTAATCTTCAATTAATTAGGTCTTTGCAGTGCACAATGAGAAACTCACCACTTTTTTTTTTTTACAAAACACATTTTTATGAAAAATACACATTTGACAAATGGCGGATGGCCACAGAGCAACTTACTGTTGAAAAAGATTAAGATCCAAGCATTTTTAAATGCTTCAGAGATGCTCACATGCAGTTTCATGTCAGTTCCTGTCTGGTACGTGTATACTGTCATATATATATATCTTATCTATGTTATAAATTCATGCAAGTATTTTCATTTTTCATAAATGCTCATTCTGACAGCAAGTGAGTCGCCTGTACACTTCACACTTAAAGTTAGCATGAAATGAAAATTCACCCAAATACAAATCTAGTTTTTAAATGCATATTATAAACTGTATTGTGAACAATTCGACCATGCATATGTTTTAATTGACTTTTTTAACCTTGTAATGTTTAATTAAAATGTCATAACTTGTACAAAACGTGTACCTATGCATGCACATCAAATGGAAGTCGTAGAGCAACAGAAAAAGGCAAGGCAGTGCAAAAATATTGAATTTTTTTTATTTTTAAGTTAAATTTAGCTTTAAAATGTACAATATTGAAATGACTATACATTCATACATGTATGTTTGTATTCATAGCCTTGGAGGAGAACACTGGATGGGATGTGGAGTAACTATTTTTTTATGTAGACAGGAAATAAAACTTGTGCTTTAGCATATTAATCGAAGATCGTTTTTGGAGGTTGCAAGGTGGTTTGCTCCCCAAGCCTTAATAATGTCACATGATATAAGTCTATAGGATTTTTTTTTTTCATTTTATGGTCCACCAGGTAAAACTGCATCTCAGATCCTTTTCTCAACAAGCCGCACGATTTAAGGTATGACAGATGTAAACGTTTAATCCCTAACCCTAGTAATGAACACTAGTAATAGTTATGCCCATCTTAGCTAGCCCCACTAACGAGTTAATAAGGCCGAAAAAGAGCAGCGAATGTAAGAGGAAGAGTGCATCAGAGAGTTCTGATCGTTATTAACTGTTTAAGTGTGGATGCTATGATTTATGGTGCTAAAGTGGCCTGAGTAGAAATGTCACAGTGCATTTCCAGACGCATCTATCTTGTGGTTTTGGCAGCTTGTTGTTCTGTAGACTTACATGTTTGACGTGCATTAGAGTTGATACACACATACGTGCACTGGCACACATGCGCATACGCACAGCCCTCTCCCATCCTCTCTGAAGCCCCGTCTTGTTCAGTATTCCAGGGTCTTCGGGACATCTGCTTTCCATTGCCAGCATCTCTGAAGACTTGAAAACATTAAATGCTGGCACAAGCTCGGTCTCACTCCAGCACTTAATGCTGCACTTAGGTGACTTGAAAGGCAGGAGGCGAGAATTGTAGAAAATGAAGTGTCACCGAAATAAAAAATCACCTAAGATTACCACCAATTACATTTAATAATGGCCGACCCATCTGCTGATCAGATGCAGGGAGTCCCCATGGTCCAGTGGTGGGGTTGCACTGTGTCTTCTCCTACTGTATGTTACAGTAAAGCAGTGATTCTAAGTAGCTTTTCTTGATTCCAGTTTTGATTTTGGACATCAAGTGGTCATTTGGCCTCAAACCAGTAATAATAAAATTGTTTATCAAACAAAACATCAACAACATATTCATAAAATCAAATGCTGAATGTTTACAAGCACAACAATACCCTGATAACTCTGGCATACAGGAAAAATATGTTTACATGAGATTTTAAATCTGTTTTTCAATCTGTTGACATCAGATATTTGCAGAAAGACATGCACTCGCAAAAAAATCAGAAAAGGTATTTTCGGTTTAATATTTTTGTGGAACCATGATTTAGTTATTTGTTGTTTATTTATTTATTTATATATTTTTTACAGGATTCTTTGATGAATAGAAAGTTTAAAAGAACAGGATTTACTTGAAATAGTCAACTTTTGTAACATTCTAAATGTTTTCACTTCAATTTTGCTGAATAAAAATATTACTTTCTTCAAAAAAAAAAAAAAAACCTTACATACGCCTTAAACACCATACAAAATTTTAAATCTGACCCTATACTTCTGAACTGTGTAGAAAGTAAAATCAGTGAGCAAAAAAATAAAAGTTTTTCTTTTCTTTTTATATAATTGATATAATTGATGCAAGTTTGTGCAAACACACTCATACTCTGAAAATATGCAAAGTGAACATGACAAATTGACAGTTTTCTAAATTTATATTAATCAAATATTGTATTTTTAATTTCCCCAAATATTTTGTAACTATATTAACCAAATGACAGATGAATTTGCACCAAATAAAGCAGAGCTTGACTGGAAGCAGAGACTCTGATGTCAACAAAAGATATGGGAAGTGTTTTCTGTTCCTCTTTAAAAGTTGACAAGTCTGAATAAGATGGATATATAGCATGTGAGTGTTTGTCATATAAAACAGCTTTGTTATTTGCCCAGAGTCTAAAAGCCTTGTTCTTTTGTACACGTGAAACGAGGATACAATGGAAGTGTTTTTCTGCTCTGTGATTGTGTTCTTGTGGGCCAGCACACCAGTCTGGTCTTCATCACATAGCTCTGCTTTGCCCTCAGGTGTTATTGGCACCGCACTGCAGTGATCTCACACCCAAGATTGTCATTCCTTAATAGCCTCTGAATGCTTGCAAACCTGCTCCCTCCTTTACCCTGGCTTACATTTGGTCAAGGATCAGAGATCTTCTAAGAGAGCTGAAGAAACATCCTCTCTGTGTTCTGTCTGTCCTCCAGGTATAGATGAGAGCCAATGTGTTCTTTGTCCTTCATCCATCTCAGTTTGATTTCACTGTGTGAGATACAGACAAAAAGTCTGGGCGAAAAAGCTCTTTTGGAGGTTTCTGTTGTGTATATATCAAGACCTTTTATGACGTATCATGTCCGCATCTGGATAGTTGACATAAAGCATTGCTGTGCTTCAGCCTGCAGCCGTGCTTCATATTTCAAGCAGCATATTTATAATTGTTCTGTAATTATTATATTATATTATATTATAATATTCTATTCTATTCTATTCTTTTCTATTATATTATAGAAATGTATATTTTTTATTAACATAAACCAATTGTTGTTGATTGTTTGTTCAGGACACCTGCATAAATAAAGTAAATCTTATTGTAAAGTGATAGCGATTCACTTATATTCAAATACTTTAAACGTTCAGGCCACTGAAAGGCTGTGTGACTGTCCGGACTGTGTGCGATTACGGGCCTGCTGACTGTGGTGATGGGGGGAAGAAAGTGTGTCACTGGAAGCCGGTGAGACGAGAATCCGTCTGATGTAAGTGTTTTAGTGAGATCTCCAGCTGTGCCAGTGCCCCCAGTCTGTCCCTAATTCAAAGAGAACGCATGCCTATACTTCTAAAAAATATATTTGATTTTCAAATGGCACTTTCATAGAGTATTAAATTATTTTTTAAATTTTTTTATTGAAAAATGCAATTTAGTATTGTGGCAGATTGGCCTCCCCTAAAATCCCCTTTCTACTGTCTCTATCAATGAAAAGTGGGATAAAATCCTTAAACAACATTTTATAATACAAGAAAACATAAATTCGGTCATGCATCTGATGATACCAATGTTTTAAGTACAAGAAGGCTGTGGGTTCCACTGCTCTCAGAGCATTGAAATCTGTCTCTTTCTTTTTTTTCTCTCTTTTTCTCATTGTCCCAGCTTTCACAACTGGAGCTTTCACAGACTCCCACCTTCTGACCAAAACCAAGTGCAATACCCAGAAGTGAATTACCATTGCAAATTCAATATAAATCCAATCTAACATTCTGTCCAAGTTTCCAAATGTGGAGGAGCTTCTCTTATGCAGCCTTGCCGTGACTAATTCTGTTAATGTAACAAAGCTTCATATCTTTAAACCTCTCCCATAATTCTCTCCGTATAGAGCAAGTCTTTTAATGCAAACTTGGATCTGAATTGATGTAACTTGGCAGCACTTTTTTGGAATTGGACAATGATACATTAAAAGAAGCATATGGAGTGTGAAGTATTCTGATACTGAGCCATTTGCCTCATCTTCTGCAGGTTGGATGTGCACATGTCTGTGTTGCACAAGCGCGTCGATTGGGGACAATCGTCTAAACTCCAATTATCACCTTCAGCAAAGGCATTTCATCTGCTATTCATGATCGTTTTTATGCTTGTAATCAAAAGTGCCTCAAAGGTTCTACTGTTATTTTGAAACAAAAAAGCATATTTGTGTCTTCTGTTCCTCGTGGTTGCTTAAATAGCTATTTTGGGGGTTAAAGGGTCTTAGCTAAATGGCTCACAGCAAAACTGTTTTCACAAGCTGCCTCTTGTGGCAAGAATTGCATCCCAGATATGATATTGAGCAATTTTGAAAATCTGTAAAACAGATTTGTGTTGAAAATTCCTGTGGCTTCTGGCTATATTCTCTCTGCACCTCACATCAGCAGTATAGTTTACTTCTACTTGACTTTGTGGCATTTGAAGACGTCTTGTGAAACCGATTATCAGTGTTACATACAGGAATCAAGCCTAAAATAAGTTGAACATGTATAATTTCTATTTAAAATGAGCTCACAGCATAGTAGCTTGCTAAGGGACGAAAGAACAGGAGGACGTAATTAAAAGAATGTTAGTTTTAGTGTGAAACAAACTATTCCAACGTCATTGACAAACCTCTCAATCCTCTCCAGATGAAGCAAGAAAGCCCTGGCTTTAGCTCAGCCAGCAGTGATGTTATACACAAACACAGTTTGACATTCCAACTGTGGGATTTCTAAGCCAAGAAAAAATGATCCAAGATTTAATAAACAACCATTATTGTTCTTTGAAAACTAGAATGGATGTGAAAAAGTGTGTTTCTTCTGTTTATAGAGTTGAGTGGATCCAGCATGTGCTTTAACAGGACCTGCGTGTCTTGTGACCTCCTTCTCCATCTTTCTTTTTCTCTTTCTCTCACTTCTTCTCGCCTCTCGCCTCTCAACACTCATTTCTTTGTTTCCCTCACAATTGTTTGCTTTATAGCAATTACTTGTCACCTTTTCATTTTGTGTACTTGGAAACGATATCTTACCGAACCTCCTTTGTCTTTGGTTTGGCTTTATCCACATGTTTAGATGCTGGTTTTGATCAGACTCCATTGGGTGTTGCATTATTAATATCATCATTGCGAGCAAATTCAATTTCTAAAATTGAGTTAGTAAAAAACTTGAATAATGTGGTCACCCACACTGGACTCAAAAAGAGTGTCAGCTTTCCTTCTGGAAATATTTTCAAACACTATGAAACCGTATTTTGATTACATTTGCTACACTCAGTGAAATTGTGTTGCATTTGTCAATTCAACCCTATCTGTAAATTTAAATTACAAAATTGAGTTAGTAAAAAACTTGAATAATGTGGTCACCCACACTGGACTCAAAAAGAGTGTCAGCTTTCCTTCTGGAAATATTTTCAAACACTATGAAACCGTATTTTGATTACATTTGCTACACTCAGTTTAAGAGTTCTCCCTATGCAATGACATTGACTGTGTCTCATTGTTAAAATGAAGCACTCCAGAAAGTCATGCAATGGGTTTAAAAGATTGGTGAATGGTTTAAAAAATCTGTAAATGTTAATATAGCTGTTGTATTTTCCACCTCTTTCAGTGAATGGGGGATGTATCTCATTCTGTTCAGAGAAGGAAAGCACTCCTGAGCTGACAGCAGAAGAAGGAACTTTGCTGCGCTGTGGACAGACCCTGCCAGTTCAGCCTGGAGCCCAGTACCACCACAGCAGCCACTGTGAACCGCCCACACAGAACCTTCACCTGCAGGAAAGCCCCCATCGAGACGCCAGGTGAGACTAGCACAGCACAACACTTGGACTGATCAATAAGAATAGTTGCCCGAATGTAAAAGTAACTGAATGAAAAAGTAACTGAATGTGCTTTTTAAAATATATATTGAACATTTGCTAAGCATAATGTTATTTCATTCAATTTTGACTTGGAAATGAGCTAATAATCTACTACAGATCTGATGTACATTACATTGACTGTTTATTTGATGAAAGTGAAAGATCTTAGTGATTTATGCATAGTCTAATTAATATTCATGAGTGAAACATTGCTATTTTGTGACATGACAACCAGTGATTCCTCCTCCTCCTACTTACACTACCATTCAAAAGTTTAGGGTCAGTGAGATTTATTTATTAATTTATTTATTAGTTGGTTGGAAAGAAATTAATGCTTTTATTAAGCAAGATAGCATTCATTTGTTTAAAAGCAGGTCGCAGGGAATTGGACCGTCCGAGCAATGGTGGCGGCCCAACATTTATTTTTAAAAGTGACAGTAAAGACATTTATATATTTACAAAAGATTTATAAAGATACATATGTGACCCAGGACCACAAAACCAATTTTTTCGAAATTGAGATTTATACATAAATAAGCTTTCCATTGGTGTATGGTTTGTTAGGATAGGACAAAATTTGGCCAAGATACAATTATTTGAAAATCTGGAATCTGAGGGTGCAAAAAAAAAAAATCTAAATATTGAGAAAATCGCCTAATAAATGTTGTTCTTTTGAACTTTCGATTTATCAAAGAATCCTGAAACAACTGGGCCAATATCATAGTTTCAGCATATTAAAATGATTTCTGAAGGATCATGTGACACCGAAGACATCACTATATTACTGTTTTTACTCTATTTTTGATCAAATAAATACAGCCTTGTTGAGCATAAGAAACGTCTGTCAAAAACATCTTACTGATCCTTAACTTTTAAATGGTATATTAGTACCATTATTAATGAAAAAACAAACAAGTATTTGCTTTTTGTTCTCTGAGACGTCCAGGATTAGTAGTGATCTAGTGAGTAGTATCTAGTAAAGTGCATGTAAAGCATTTAAGATTGCAATTTTATAGTCCTGCTAATTACATTAGAAATGTAAACTCATATCTGCAAAGCAAATAAAGCAGGTTGTTTAATAAAGTAGTGCGGAACAAGTCAAACAAGCTAGTAAAACACTGCAGTACTGATGGCGCTTCTTGGTTGCGTTTGTTTTTTAAACGGCTAGGAAAAGAGACTGCCGTCGGTTTCTGTTGGCTTCTGTGTAGCCGCAGTACAGTTGAAACCCATCGTTTCAGCGAGGGATGCTATCCAAAGTGCTTTCACTCAAACATGCCATCCAACTCTTCCAATACTGTCGCTGAATGTCACTGCTTCAGCCAAACAGGAAGTGGTGAGCCTGAATGGAGCGACTCATGACAAACTTGAGGCTTCGGCTCAGCCAGCGCGCTAGCATTAGCGGTTTCCGCACCAAGTGAAAAGGGGACTTAGACAAAATCTTTCATAGGCTGCTGGGACAGAGGGCCCTTCTCACATCATCCCGGAGCTTTGCACACAAATCCATAATGAGCAAACTGACAGGAATTATTATGTGGAAGATCACAGCGACGCACTGGGAAATATGACCCCCATTCAAGGGGGGCAAAGATTCCCACTATAATGGGGAGTATTGTAAACACAGAGCGTTTAGAGGCCCACCATTATACCACCAAAACCAGGTGACTTCTATTTAGCTCACATGTAGGCTTCGGTTAACTCCTATTGTGTCATCAAAGCCTGTCATACGCTGAGTATGACAGCCTGCCTGTATTCATTTCTCTCTTTTCTTATTTTTAAATACCGATTCATAACTATAGTTCAGGCCAAATTTCCTGCATCATTTATTCATGGAATTGCTCTGGAGCGTTTGTGGTGGATCTAACCGGTGTTTAAAATACACCGCAATGGAAACCCATCCAATGGCTGTTTCCTGAGAGAGAGAGAGGAACATAAAAAGTAGCTTCTGATCAGCACAAACCAAACATTATAACCTAATAAGATTCTTTAAGGGTTTGCAAAACGAATCTCCAATCGCGTCGCTTTTGGTCAAACATTGTCAGTGTTAACAGAGATGTTTGAGAGTGCAGGTCTGCCAGGACCGGAGCACAGAGCTTGTCTGTTCCTTTGGTGTCTGACAGTGCAGAGTTGGCAGTGCTTTGAGAAGCCCTGGCCTTTATCTTTCAACGAGCCAGGCCGCTAATAGCGTGCATATTCTTTCTGCTCCGTTTTGCCTAAACGCTCCTCATATTCCTCTGGGTGTGTTTCATTCTCCCGCAGGTCTGCTGGCTTTCAGACGGCTCTCAGCTCGTCATCTCTGTCTGGTGGCGTCAATGGTTGTCATGGGTTGCCGTCGTACCCCATCAAACAGGAAGGCTACAAGCTGGGATCAGCCCTGGGTGACTTTTCAGGAGGGATGGGAGCAGGTCACAGGGAATTGGACCGTCCGAGCATTGGCGGCGGCGGTGGAGGCGGCGAAGGTAACTTAGCAACAGTTCTCTCGTTGTCAGCAATGGCGGTGACTGTGTATCCATTTAATAATGAAGATGGCTCCTCCCTGCTGGCTTTGTCCCCGAGCTCGCGTCACTCAGCAAGGCCGAACGCGAGCGGACTGAAGAGACGCTGCCTCTCAGTGGCCTCCCAGTCAGCCTCGGAGGGAATCGATATTGCCGCAAACATCTGCTCCTCCCAGATGTCCTGCGTTAACGGCCTGCGCACCAATTCGTCGTCGCCTACTGCCGCCACGTTCTCCCACAAGCCTCTCCCCAGCCCTCAGCTGCCATCACCTTCCACTTCGTCCTGCCTCCTACCTCTCTCCTCTTCATCCTCGTCCTCCTCGGTGTCATCTGTGGAGCATTGTGAGGACGCGGGCTCCATGCAGCCGGGACCCGGCATGGGTAGTAGCGACGGACTTGGACTTCTCATACAGCCCGGCGCTGTGCTGGACGGCTGTACGGCGACGCTGAAACAGGAACCAGTGGATGAGTTCTCTCCAAGTGAGGAGGAGCTCTTTCAGCATCACTATCACTATCTGACGAGCCACGGAAGCCACTGCGGTGGGCATTCCCACCATCACCACCACCATCAAACAGGCCCCCCACGGCCGCCCATGCCCCCTCCCTACCACCTGCACCAGTACATGGGCTCCGGCCCAGGTGCTCTACTGCATCTTCAGAGCCAGCAGCAGTCTCCACCCTCAGGCCTGCTGGCACAACCCAAACCCACAGGCCTGGTCGAACAGCAGGTGGGCGACAGGGAGGACGTATTTAGCGATAAGCAGGTATGCCGATGGATTGACTGCAGCGCGGCGTATGAGCAGCAGGAGGAGCTGGTTAGGCATATCGAGAAGGTCCACATCGACCAGCGCAAGGGTGAGGACTTCACCTGCTTTTGGGCCGGATGTGTCCGGCGCTACAAACCCTTCAACGCCCGCTACAAGTTGCTCATCCACATGAGGGTTCACTCTGGAGAGAAACCTAACAAATGCATGGTGAGTATCTACCATTTTTGCTGGCTGTCAAAAGTGCACAATTTCCAGCGGTTCCCCATAATGAAATTCATAGAGGTGATTATAGCTGGCAGCTGAATTGGCCTTGAAAATGCATACGCAGTATTTCGGACTGAATTGTTTTTGTTGGAATCCTCATTGGCTTTAATTTGAGTGGAAAGTTGGGGAAACCAAATGCGGTATAATAATTTTTAATTAAGCAGGTCAATTTTAAAATCAGTTTTTAAGTATGTATTATCAACCAAGGACAAATAACTCTTTCATTAGGCTTTATTAAACCAAATTTCTTTCTAAAGGCCCCACAAAAGTTTTTTACAAATCCATTATTTTTATGTCTGTTTTATTCAAGGAATAGATTTGGAAGTTCTCTCCAAGCTTCATTTTTCGTAACAGCTTTCAAGGGACCACCTATGCCTATTTTCCTCAGCTTTTTTTACACAACCATATCACATGGCATGAGAAATTATGATTTCAACTGAAAGCGCGGCTAACTTTTCCACTGACGGGTTTGGGTATTTAATTGGACCTGTAGTCTAGCTGTATAAATAGTGTTGTGGTGAAACCCAAGACATCCAGGTAAAACTATCCGATTCCACAAGTCAACACACTAATCAATGTCAAAGTGCCTTTTCTAAAATTCTCCGCTCAAGTGGAAAAATGGCTCCAGCCCCACCAATGCGCAAGTCCAAATACACAATTAGTCCACAATTTGTGTAGGGTGAAACTCTGTTTATTTTCTTAAGATCTCTTTCTCTCTCTCTGTCTTTCTGTCTTTTCCTTTTAAAAAATCCCGAAATGATTGAGATCTAAGAAAAAAAACCTACACATCTGTTTAACATAACCAAACAATGCGTGCACTTGATCCCTTTAAATATGAGGTTTAAACGTTTAGCCGTCCCACAAGTATTAAGCGAATTGGCTCTTTATCCAAACTAAACACTTGGAAAAATGTAGTAGTCTGTAAGAACGGAGCCGCAGAGGAGATGACTAGCAAAATTCCCCTCTATTGCTCAATCGGAGAACGTTGGATTTCTTGTCAGATTCAGATTCAATTTCATACACAAGATTCTGTCCAAAAATCCTTTTATTTTACAGATACTTTAACAGCTTGTTTTGAAGTCGGCCTATTCATTTAAATCCCAGGATGCCTTTTTGTATCCGAATTATCTGTTTAGCCGTGTCAATAGGAGACAGCTGTACACTAATATGTGGAGTATGTTACAAGGGTAGCATTAAGTAGTTCCGTTGAGGTTATTAATGACAAGTTGTGTTTATTCTCGAGAAGACATTGGTTTACTCTGAGCTCACAGCAGCTGGACTGACAGATGTAATTAGATCTTATAAATTCCTTCAAGTCCATGCAGCTACATTTTCGGCATTGCTGCGCACTCTGCGGCATAAACTTGGTAGTTCTGGAAATCATTTTTGTGAATCGTTTCTTTTGTTGTTGTATATACTGTATGTATTTGAGTATTATTGTTTTTTCTTATTTTATAGCATAATCTCTCTCTTTTTCTCACTTGCTCATACTTGTAGGCTACAACAGTGCTGTAGGAGTTCTGTTCTTACTCTCAAAACTCTGCCCGGACTATGTGGCAAGAGCCCTGGTGTTACAAACTGTTAGAACAAACAAACACTCATTTTTATTCATGGCGATGCTAAGCAGATGCTAAGATAGGAACAAACGCATTATTGTTGTAAAATGGCTGGACATTGTCTGTGGATGTAGCGAAGGCCTCTCACCGAGTCAACTCTGTCCAAGTTCAGTCTCTGTTTTTAGGCAGTCCGGTGGCCTGGACTAGAATCACATTAACGTTTCCTGTGCGAAAAACAGAAAAGGTAAATTTAAGTCAAACGTCAAATGATTTTCAAATTTAGTGGATCATTAAATGAATCCCAACTGGCAGTATGTGTGGTACTTAAGCAGATTCCAGGCCTATTTGGAAAGATTTTATTTTATTTTTGTAACTTAGTGCTTTCAAATATTAATGACTTACATTTAAACTGATTTTTTAAGGAAATAAAAGTAATGTGGGTAAAGTTTGAGTAGATTTGTGTGGAATTGACTTATTGTGTTACTGGGTGAGTTTATTTTTTACAGTATCGATGTTTTTTTTATTTAAAAGTGACTTTAATGATATTAATACTAATGCTAAATGATATGCGGTTTTTATGGGAAGTTTTTAACGTACACACTCAACCACACAAACTGTGTGATTCTGAATGAAAACTCATCTTGATTCATTCACTACCTTGTAATCATTGGAGAAAAAATAAATATTATATTTATTTAAAATATAATTTATATTCATTAAAATAGTATTTATATATTTATCATTTTTTAAAATTATAATTATTTATTAATTACATTTATTTATATTTCACAAATTGGATGAGTGCACATACTTGACTAGTTGACCTTTCTCAGGTTCTGAAGTGTTTTAATTTTTTCCTCCGAATCGATGCCTTCCTGTGACCTCGGCATTAAGCAGCTTTTGTCTGAAACATGTTGCATTTGTGTCCTTTGCGCAATATACCAAGACATTTTGGTATTCTAGCTATTTGTGCAGAGGAAACCGATGAGACGTTTTGATTTAGAAGCAAATGCTTCAGAAAACCCAGCTAATCCCTTTATTACCTTTCCAACTGCAGATTCCTCAGAGAGCGCACGAGGCACGATTTCCCTGCATCCAAACATAACACTCTCTCATTCCTCTCTCTCTCCCAGCTGTGCTGCATTTATTTGTATCATGCAGCGCCTTGGCAGGAAAAAGTCATTATCACAAACATAGGACGGGGTTCTGACTCTCTGCTTTGTCACCGTCCATACCTGGACGTGGTTTTATGCCCCGGCACGTAAAAACACAGCTACATCTGCAATCACTGAGCTCGGCAGACCTCTTAAAACCGCTTCGCAGAGTTTGAGAGGCTTTTTCGGTCCACCCTGTCCAATTAAAAAATGCCGCGGGCTGTTTTGTGGTAGTCGGACAGCAGAGGCAGAAGGCATCTAAAAGGAAACAACATAATCTCACTGCAATATCCTGTTGTGTTTCATGCCTAATTCAAGTGTTGTTTTAGTTTATTGCTTTTTTGCCCTTCTTGTCTGCATTAATATTACAAATTTATCCAGCGACTGCTGCCCCGACACTGTCCCAGGGCTCTTATACATCAATGCTGTACTGGATTCAACTCTGGATTTGTATTTCAGATCACCTATCCCAGCAGCTCATGAAAATCATGTAAATATTCATCAAAGCGTATCTGTTGATAATACTCCAGTTACTTATCCAGTTGATCATGTTTGATGAGCAGATCCATGCTACAACGTTGGACATTAATGATGGTTTCTTTATTGAATTTCCTCTGGAATGTATTGGTTTAATCTTATTTCATTAATATCTTGGCTTTGGTTTAGCGTTATTGCAGTCGACTTGAGGTTTTCTTGCCATTTTCTGCAGTTTGTTCCTGCTGTGACAGACAGGTTAAGAATATGGGCTGTGCTGCTCTGTATTTTATGTGGTTAATGTGTGTTTACTACTGTACTAAACGGTCACTGAGTTCTCATAGTCATAATAACACTCTGTATTAATTCCTCCAACCTTTTAGATTTTACTACTTTGGCTTTTCCTGCGTCATCTCTGCTGACATTCATTAAGGCATATGTCTGATGCAAAAATGTCAGTGTATTTTGGAACCGGATTGTTTGTTTGTTCAGTGACTTCTTTCTTGCATTTTTTGTCATTTAGAGTGAATTCATGTCTTCTCAAATAAAAAGTTTCAAGTTTAAAATAAAATAATAAATAATAAAATATTTTTCTCACCTATGGTTTTGTTTATTCAGGGATTGAAAACCATATTTTTAAATAATATTTAAATAATATATTTAGAAATAATTATAATAATACATTTATTTATAAAAGTATAAATGTATTATTGTTACTATCATTAATATTAATCATAATACATTATAAATAATTATAAAAAATATTATTTAATTATTACTTTACTCATTGCTCATTTGCCAAATATTACATCTTCAAAAGTGACCTCTTTTTTTGTAATGCTTCTCATTTGTGAAATATTCAGTTTACAAGATCACATGGGTAGGGTGTGCAAGTTTTTGCAATTCAGTTTGGATATGTGACTTAATTTTTAATGAAGCAGTAAATGTTTCTGGGCAGTACACACCCATTTGCTTGCATTTCTCATCTTTGTCGTCGTCACCATCACGAGACAGCTGGTCATTGAACATTTGGCTCGCAAAAAATATGTTTTTATTTTTAAATTGCATGTTGTAATGTTAACGGATATTAGGATTTAACTTCCTAAACCACACCTTTTTTGTTACCTCATCAAAATTAAATGCGGAGCCACCCTTACGACAAAGTTTGAACATACAGGCCTTTACTTGAAGAAAAATGGGCTTAAACAACCTGCTGGAAAAAAACATAGATCATGGAATTTCCTTTCCCCCCCCTTTGCTAGTGTGAAACTGGCAAACGTATATATAAAGATTTATTAGACTGATTTTTGGACAAGCGTTCAGAATTCTACAGCAGCAGCCGGCCCAGACCTTTGCCAAAATAGCGTGTTTTGGAGTAAATGGAGGCTTTTGTAAGCAATCAACACAGATGCTGGAGATGAAACGGCTAGCGCCATTAGCTAATTAAAACGCATGGCCTGTGCATGAGCTGACTTTTTCCTCTGAATGCACCGGCGAAACCCGAGCCGTCTGAGTTCTGCAGAAAGTGGCGTTGATACTAATGTGGATGTACTAGAATGAGCTGCTGACTGCCCTGTCTACTTAACTTAGCAACTGCCAGCTCCATTATGCTAGCAGGTAGCGACAGTTACCTGCACTGAAGCAGCAGGACTCGAGGACTGTTTCCTATCTGTTTCCACTCCATTTGCCAAAGCTTTGCATTCTGGGTGAACTGGATTTAAACAGTGGCTCAGGGAGATTGTTCTGTTTGGGGTATTTAATAAGAAGGAGGAGTTTATGATTCCAGCACGATCATTGTTCATATGAGTTTTCAGAAACGTCATAAATCTCACTCGAATCCAAGTTTCCAGATTGTACTGCAGAAGAATGCACTCGGTCAGAATTTATACAATTACGGCTCATAATTTGCAACCTTCAACTCTCTAATGTTTCATCACATGAAAGTTACGGTTGAATTATATCTTTAATTTCAAGATCAACAAATCCACCTCTTTTTTTTGCTTGCTGTCAGATCCAATCTACGACTCGATTGTCTTTCCGTCATGCTAATAGCCAAGCAACGGAGACCATATGTGATACATATATTAGCATGATGATGAAACTGCTGGCATAAAATATCTGAGATTTGTCAGGAGACTGATGTTTTGGCAATGGAATGAAAGGCCTGGGAATTGATGGATCGTGCTTGTTTTCCTTGTCAAATACACCAGGCCAAGTTCTTGTCAAGCCGTAAAAGGTTTCCAGTCATTCTGTAAAATAATGCAATCCAGTCACTCCTCCTCTCCTCTCTCTTCCTGTCTAAAATTCTGCCACTTAAGCATTCTTAATAGCTACTTAACCCATAATCGTTGTCAAATATCTGGTAGCTCTTTTTTTCCTGCTAAACACACTTTATTTTTATGGGATGCATTCAATTTAGCCAATTCACCTGATGGCTGTAGGGCTTTAAATGCGCATAGCCAGTTATCAAAGAATGATATATCCATACATGTTTTGTGCTAATTACATTTGTCTGGAATGCTATATTTTGAGTAAGTAATTTCCTGACATTTAATTATATACCTGAAATGTGAGACAGAGACCGATGGCCACATTATTTTAGCACTGTGTCATATCTGTCCCGAATCCAAGTGCTTAATCGGTTTAACCCTGCGAGTGGGGTGGATCGTCTGCTAATATACTGAGGGGAATAAATACAGCTAATGGGCAAAATTTCCTCAGGCTTTTTGAGTAATAGATCCTGCTAGACGCAGTACTTATACTACACACATGTATGGCTTTCTACACAGGTGAATGGGCTTAATTTAGTCCCATCATCCTAACTATGGAGAAAGAGGCTTGTCTATCTTTTGGTCATCTTAAAATGGACTTTCCAGCAGATTTGTGAAAGGTAATTTGAAACATTTGCCATTAACATACATAATATTTGCCCAAATAATGACTGTGAGAGTCCTGGTCAGAATTACTCCTGGGAATATCTACATAAAAAGGTGGATTGTTGACTGAACTTTCATTTAATATTCCTTGATTCTAGCATTGTAAGATATTTTTTGGTTTATTTACTGCACAAAGTTGTGGAAACCCTCAAGTTTTTTTTTATTACTATTGTTGTCCTTTTTTCCAGTATAGTACTATTAATTTATATTAGTGCCGTATTGCTTTTATTATTCGATTTCACCGATTTCACTATTTTTATTAATCCCATATAACCTCTGTCTGTATTTTCTGTAATTGTTTATTAGCGTTGCAGCACAAACGTGTGGAAAATCACTTGGTTTTACATGATCCAGCCAGGTGACATTAAAAAATCTGGCGGAGAGTGTGCCAAGAAAATGTTGAGGTGTTGTGAAGCGAAGTGTTGCTAGTTAAATACAGATATTTGGAATTCAGTTGTATTGTTATAGCTTATTTTATCTTTTAAAGAGCTGCTAGCCATATTTCTTATGCTCCTTGGTCATACATTTTTCTTTAAAGTTGATATGCATTGACTGATGGGTTCACATTTTACAAGTTAAGCTCACTCGACAGCATAATGTTTCTTAGAACAAATAAAAATTTCAGTGTATCACTCTTTTTCTTAAAAAAGAGTTGCTTAAAAAAAGAGTTACAGTGAGGCACTTACAATGAAAACAAATGGGCCCAATTTTAAAATCTAGGCCCAAATGTAAAAGCACAAATGTGACTCTTATAATTTTATAAATCGTTTACATTTGTATTATTTGAGCTGTAAATTTCTCATAATTGTTACAGTTGTGTTAAGGTTTTAGCTGTAATGTTATGTCACTTGTCAACTTTTTCTTTCTTTCTTTTTTTTTTGGAAAGGAGAAACTAATCCAAACTAATTTTTGTGTTAATCAACATTAAGTCTCAAGTGTTGCAAATTGAGCTTAACTTATGTAGAATCCAGAATATTCCTTTAATAAAAAATGATATTTGTCTCTACCATTTTGGTCACAGGTATGGTAATAAATATATATTTTAAAAATTTATTTTAGTTTTTTAAATTTATTATGAATTTTAAGTGCTGAAAGTGTTTCTATAGTGCTTTTATTTCACTAGTTACACATTATAAATGTGGTAATAAATTTGTATAATGGTGATTTAATGTCTCAGTGTGGGCCCTTTATGGCCTTAATGTACACAGGGCCAGTCGTAAATGTGTTTAATTTAGAGTATCTTCCTCATTGTCACTATAGAGAGCATGTTGACACATAGCCTATGCCAAGTATCATCTGCCAAACACTCCTTAAAATAAATAACACTAGTCAAGGCGCTATTTACATCGCACCCAGCCTTTCCGCAAACATTCACCATAAACCCCAGCATGTAAACAGAGCACCGACAGTTTTGAGTTAAGACTGAATATCCCAGTGTTCTCGGACAGGGTTTGTTGAGGTACACAGGTGGGCCATGGGACTTAGCAGCACAGAGAGCCAGGTTAGGAACCCAAGTATCTCTCAAAACCAAACCAACCCAGTTAATAAACAGCCACATAACTGGAGACTTCATGGTGCCCCTCTAGCCCAAAACCACGTCCCATCTGTGGTCTGAACTGAGCCCAAAAATAAGTGTGGGAGGCTTGTGACAGCGTCTCTCTTACAGACTTATGGACTGTGACAGCGTTCTGTCTCATTTGTCATCTGCTGTCACTCAGATGGATGTAACCAGAGCAACATCTTCACCAAAAGCCTGTTCCCATAAACCCTTCACCACAGCGACGGTTATGGGTGTGGATTTGGGGGTGCAGTAAGAATGTGGTGCGCTGATTCGGTTCCACATTTCAAGTGGGGTGTTATATAGATATCTGGCAGGACATGGTGCGCTTTACTGCTGACTCACAGCTGGATTCAACAGGCCAATTAGAGCTCTCCCCATGAAACTATACATTCCCCGCCAGAAGAGCTGTCCACGCTCTCTCTAAACACTTGTCTGTTTATATTGTCAAGTCCCTAGATTTATTTCAAGATTTGGTATGGAGGTACGGCTCAGAAACAGCCAGCACCATGGCTACACTGTGAGTGACCATTTCTACCAATAATGATAACAGTAACTTTTTTACTTCATACCAACACTAACTTCTGCCCTGTTCTTTCAACCTTTAATACTTGCATTACACTTTAACTTGTTAACATCGTTCTTTATTATTACAAATTGCATTCTCAAAATGTTTTGACTAATGTATCTTTTTGTCACATTTTCCTAAAATCATTCATTAATATTTTTAAGAAATAAGGTTAATTTTTTATTTCTCTCTGTGCCAAGGAAAGTATGGTAGACTGTTTCTACCTCAGAGTAAAAAAGGTAATTTTCATATAAAGTTTAAAATAATATAAT